>NC_080425.1:71966515-72311433 GCF_029873635.1 Malania oleifera | reverse complement strand
CTGGATTTAAAAAAGATTAACTAATATCGCTACAGAATCATTCAAATGTGTCGAATCTCATGTAGAGCCAAAAGATGATGTCATTGGGAGAAAATATCATGCATAGTCCATGCTTAACCACCCCACCCCCCAAATTTCACGCATTGTCATGCATTTCATGCATAGCCAGGATTGTCATGCAGTTTCATGAATTGCCCTAGTTTCATATATTTCCATGCATTCCAGGCATTACCATTCATCTCATGCATTGTCATGCACTTCTGCATTAATCTACATTTCATGCATTGTCATCCATTGCATGCATTACCTACACTTCATGATTACACATACATCTTATGCTTGCCTTGCATTTCCCACATTACCATACATCTTATGCATCTCATACTCATTTCATATATTAAACCGATTATCTTATTCATTGCCATGCCATTTCACGCATTACCATACGTCCGTATGCATCGCCTGCATTTCATGCATTACCCTATATTTCACACATTACCCCACGCATCTTATTCATTTCATGTATTATCATGCATTTCAACGTATCTCATGCATCTCATGCATTGGTCATTGCATTTCATGTATTATTACCCTGCATCTTATGCATTGTCTGCATTCCACAGCCCATTACCATACATCTCATGCATGCCATTGTGCAGTTTCATACCATTACACAAAATAAAAATGCATACATATAATCACAATGTTAGTAACATGCATATTAATAGCACCATTAATCAGCTTTGCATTATAAGTTAGCAACATGCATACATATAGCAGCATATCGTTGCATTCTAGCATCACAAGCAGCAATAGAGCACCCTTCACACTTGTCTTGAGCTTTCAAATGATTATTTGACATCCTGGATGGAGATATTTCAGTTGTGTTTAATTCTGAGCTGGGGTAACTGACCCCAAGCGCACATTGATTTACTTGGAAAACTGGGACAAGTTGACCCCAAGCACACATTGATTTACTTGAAAAACTGAGGCAAGTTGACCCTAGACACACATTGATTTATTTTAAAACTGGGGCAACAGATCCCAAAGACAAGGGGATTCATTCAATGACATTCAGACTTTACCCCAAGAGCATTTTCCAAATAGAGTAACAACTTTCCAAACTTTGCTTTCACACCTTGTTACTGGTTGAGGTGGCTTGGATCATCGTGTCCATACGGCTCAGATTCTTACATTCGAAGCAAGCCATCATTGTGTCCCATGGCTGGATCATCGTATCCCTACGGCTCGGATTCTTACATTCGAAGCAAGCCATCATTGTGTCCCATGGCTAGATCATCGTGTCCCTACGGCTCGGATTCTTACATTCGAAGCAAGCCATCATTGTGTCCCATGGCTGGATCATCGTGTCCCTACGGCTCGGATTCTTACATTCGAAGCAAGCCATCATTGTGTCCCATGGCCGGATCATCGTTTCCCTACGGCTTGGATTCTTACATTCGAAGCAAACCATCATTGTGTCCCATGGCTGGATCATCGTGTCTTTACGGCTTCGATTTTTACATTCGAAGCAAGCCATCATTGTGTCCCATGGCTAGATCATCGTGTCCCTACGGCTCGGATTCTTACATTCGAAGCAAGCCATCATTGTGTCCCATGGCTGGATCATCGTGTCCCTACGGCTCGGATTCTTACATTCGAAGCAAGCCATCATTGTGTCCCATGGTTGGATCATCATGTCCTTACGGCTCGGATTCTCACATTCGAAGCAAGCCATCATTGTGTCCCATGGCTGGATCATCGTGTCCCTACGGCTCGGATTCTTACATTCGAAGCAAGCCATCGTTGTATCCCATGGCTGGATTATCGTGTCCATACGGCTCGGATTCTTACATTCGAAGCAAGCCATCATTGTGTCCCATGGCTGGATCATCGTGTCCCTACGGCTCGGATTCTTACATTCGAAGCAAGCCATTATTATGTCCCATGGCTGGATCATCGTATCCCTACGGCTCGGATTCTTACATTCGAAGCAAGCCATCATTGTGTCCCATGGCTGAATCATCGTGTCCCTACGGCTCGGATTCTTACATTCGAAGCAAGCCATCATTGTGTCCCATGGCTGGATCATCGTGTCCCTACGGCTCGGATTCTTACATTCGAAGCAAGCCATCATTGTGTCCTATGGCTGGATCATCGTGTCCCTACGGCTCAGATTCTTACATTCGAAGCAAGCCATCATTGTGTCCCATGGTTGGATCATCGTGTCCCTACGGCTTGGATTCTTACATTCGAAGCAAGTCATCATTGTGTCCCATGGTTGGATCATCGTGTCCCTACGGCTCGGATTCTTACATTCGAAGCAAGCCATCATTATGTCCCATGGCTGGATCATCGTGTCCCTACGGCTCGGATTCTTACATTCGAAGCAAGCCATCATTGTGTCCCATGGCTGGATCATCGTGTCCCTACGGCTCGGATTCTTACATTCGAAGCAAGCCATCATTGTGTCCCATGGCTGGATCATCGTGTCCCTACGGCTCGGATTCTTACATTCGAAGCAAGCCATCATTATACTTTGGCGCTCGGGTTCTCAAACCCAGTGCAAGTCATTCTCATATACTTTAGCATTTGGGTTCTCAAACCTGATGCGAGTCCTCCTCTTCATTTTCTATTGACTCGTTCAAAAATATCAGTTGGATTACATTGTTCATTCACGAAGTTATCTTCTAGAGAAATTGAGCTAAGCATTTCAAGATTACCCTAATCACTCTTTGTTATCCCTGATTGGCAAAAGCAAACAATCCCTGATTGAAAAGCCCAGACAGTTACGTGGCCTGGCTAAAATAGGTGTCTTTTATCTTTGCAGGCTTGTTACTACAAAAAACGTAGGAGAGTTCCTACCGTTACATTGAAGCAACTAAGCCTACAAAGAGGGGCAGCTGTAGATACCTCATTTTTACCCAGGCCCAATATATTTATTACTATTATTATTTTATTATTATTAGTAGTATTTTTATTATCCTTATTATTATTATTATTATTATTATTATTATTATTATTATTATTATTATTATTATTATTATTATTATTATTAGTTAGTCTTATTATTATTATTATTATTATTATTATTATTATTATTATTATTATTATTATTCATTAGTATTATTATTATTACTTTTATTTTTATTTTTACTTCTATTTATATTGTCTATTATTATTATTATTATTATTATTATTATTTATTATTTTAATTATTATTTATATTATTTTTAATTATTATTATTATTATTAGTATTTTTATCTTTAGGATTACTATTATTACTATTATTTTATTATTATTATTATTATTATTATTATTATTATTATTATTATTATTTTTCATTAGTATTATTATTATTACTTTTATTTTTATTTCTATTTATATTGTTTATTATTATTATTATTTATTATTTTCATTATTATTGACATTATTTTTAATTTTTATTATTATTATTAGTATTTTTATCTTTAGAATTACTATTATTACTATTATTTTATTTATTATTATTATTATTATTATTATTATTATTATTATTATTATTATTTTTCATTAGTATTATTATTTCCTTATCACCATAATAGTACTATATATTATTTCCAAAAAAAGAAAAATACCATAAACCAAAAAAGGAAATGTTTTTAGGGTTTTTTTTTAAAATTATTTTTATAAGAAGGGAGGCCAAGCGCACACATAGGGGCACGGCCAAAGAAACCAAAGAAAAAAAAAAAAAAAAACCTAAGACGGGGCTTCTTCTCCATCTTCTTCCTCCCTCAATCTCACCCTCTATCTCTCCCATTCTCCTCGACACCATCTCTCCCTCTGCAACCCCCCTTCTCCCTCACGACTGCCAAAATCCACAGCAGCAAACCAACCACTCCCCATAACCTCCATCACCATCTCCAACCTCCTCCACACCAGCAGGTCACACCCGGTCACCCTCCGGTCTACACCTGCAGAAGACCATCCCGAGGCCTCCCTTTGCAACACATCTCAGAGCAGCCAAACATAGCCTCTGCACCCACCCCGGCGTCGTCAAACCAGTTCTCTCCATTCTCTCCGGCGACTCAGCGACGGCCACGCTCACCTCACGCACAGGGAACTGCTGGCAACAGCCACCACATCTTCATTCACCCCGGCCACCACGCCGGTAAGCAACTGGCCACACCCATCTCCGACGATCCTGCAAGCGCCCCGTCACACCAGCCTCCGGCGACGCACAGCAACCCAGCAGCCGCCGTCGTCACTGTCAGTCCCACCACTCGCCGTTTCCGCCGTCACCGCCTCATCGCCCATCCTCCGGCCACTAGCCTCCTCTCCGTCAGCCCACGGTAAACCTGCGGTGAGTCTCCTTACCTCCTGCCATCACACAGAGCACACACACACACACACACATGCACAGCACACACACACGTATTGATTTTTTTTTAGGGGCGTTTAAATCTTTGTCCTATTTATTATGTATATTGAATAGTTGATATTATTATTGCAGGATTTTTTTTAATGTTGTAATATTAGTATTTAATATTCATGTTTAGATTTTTGTCATATTTATTATAAATACTAATTGGCTTATTTTGTTTTTGTAGGATTCATTTTTTGTTTGATCGGGTCTCAAGTGACAAATTTTGAATTTTCTAGTCATCTTTTTTTTTTTTTTTTTTTTTTTTAATTATTAAAGTTTATTATTATTGTTATGTATTTGTTATATTTATTATGTAGATTGCTTCATTATTATTATATGCTATTATTGTGTTTATTATGTAGATTGTTTCATTATTATGTTTATGTTTATATAGTTGATTTGCATATATTATATATTGGTTACGGTTAGCATGTTGATATATCTAGTAATATTGTGTTTAGTATTTTAGTGTATTTGGCATGTTAGTTTTAAGGTATGTTCAATATTATAATGGATATTACATATTATATATTTATTACTATCATATTTGTAGTATTTTAATGTACACAATATCATTCATCTTGGTAACCTTAGTATTTTGAGATTATGTTATATATTGTATATTAGGGTATATTTAAAATTGCTGCATTACTACTATATATTTTTAACATTATATATCATGTTTTGATTTATTGTATTCTCATATTTTGATTTATTGTATCTTGATGTACTTTTAGGGTTGAAATTGCTTCCATATAAATTATGTATTTGGGGTTTTTGGTCATTATTGTACTCACTTTGTATTTAATATTTGTATAGTTAGGGTTGTGTATTAATTTTGGCAACCATTTTGTAATTATTATTTTCAGCAATACCTTGTTTCCATAATTACATTATTTCTTTACTTGTGTATAGGTTTCCATGTTTTAATTTGAATCTTGGTTTATCTTTTTTATCAATTATTTCCATATGGGTGTAAATGTATTTATAGGATATTAGGGGTGTATACCATTAGGAAGATTATTATTATTACCTTTTATTTATAGTGTATTATTATTATTATCATGTGTGAAATTATTATGTTACCATTATGATATTTAGAATATGTATTTATTGTTAATATGTGCGTATTAATATTATTTATTATTGTCATTATGGGATTACTAATATTAATATTAATATTATTATTATTATTATTATCATTAGTACCATTATTATTATTTTTACTATTGTTATTTATTATTATTATTATTATTATTATTATTATTATTGTTATTATTATGTTCATTATTATAATGATTATTATTATTTTATTTTCTTATATACATACATTTTATTATTAAATATTTTTTATTTTTATAATCCCTATGATTTAATTGCGGGGGGTATTAGCCTTTGGGCTTCACGTACCCTAAGCTCTGAGGTAATATATATATATATATATATATATATATATATATATATATATATGTATGTATATATATATTTATTTATTTATATTTTACATGTATTTATAAATTCATAAAAAGGAATAATTTAAAGAATTATTAGATTAACTTAGGGATAATTTTAAATTAATTAGGTACCGTTCGTAAGGACGGGCGCGTAGGGGGTGCTTGTATCTTCCCCTCGCGTAACCGAACTCCCAGCCCAAACTTTGGTAATGTAGACCGATTCTACCCCTAATGGGGTAGTAATCATGTGTTCTAACCACACTAAAAGGTTAGTGGCGATTCCGATATTCCATGTTTTTCCTTGAAAATATTAATTGATTTTTTATTTCGCCGCCCGGGGCACACGCTCTCCCGGGACGTCGCGACAGTCCTAACGTTGTCACAGTTGCAAACCCTACAAATTAAGAAAGTTAAAAAAATTAGTATAAGTTTTTTGAAAAATTTTGGCAGCATTTCGCTTGTAAATATGACATTTTCCATAGAGATATGCTCCAAACCTAGGTGTTTACAATAAACAATTCACAATAATCCAACTAGTAATAAATTTTGCGAGTACACAGGAGCTTCATATAATAAGCATTAAATAATGTAACGTGTTCATGCATCCCATAAAACATATATATCAGAATATAGTGGATTATTCCCATAAACAACATATTTCATAGAGTAGACACAGTTGGTATGAGATTCACTATAAAATGAAAATCCCAAGAAAGAGAGCTCCTATCCAAAGAAAAGAAAGAGATGATACGTGCATTGTGAAGAGTGGAAATCTTAAGAAGATGAAGCATCATCTACTCCAATGACTGTAACCAAGCCAAGCATCCTCCTAAAATCAAACCCTATTGCCATTAGCTACTCTAAAATGAGTGGGAGGAAGGAACAAACAAGCAAAATGGGAAACAAATTTCTACAGACTTGCATGAGAAACAATGTCACTTCCTTTAGTGTTCCATCCATTCTGATGGACCCTATATTACTTTTAATCTCCTTTTTTGGCAATTAACAATTAATTTTTGGTTGCACATAAATTAAACTTAAACCTTGAAACATAAATAACAGACTCCAACCAAAATTGACATAACCACCAAGCAAGCAAGAAATCAAAGAAAAATTATATCACATAGTCCAAAATTGGTCTCTTGAATTTTTCTTTCCTTTCCCTAAAATTTTCAACAAATTTTCGAAAGCATGCCATCTATAAATAGAACATTTCCCAAACCTGTAAGTCACAAAAGCATGCAATTCACAATATTTTTGCATCATACAGATGTCATTTAGATTAAGACATGCAACAACCTAAAAGTATCTACCAGCAGGCAATACACATCACTGCATCAGCCATGCAGGTAGCATTTCAATCAAGCATGCAGTCCTAATGTCCACTACCAGCATGCAGTTCACAAGATATATCAATCCAAGCATGCAGTCCAGAAGTTAAATCATCTATTAAACTGAAGTTAGATATATACCCATCTCTAGCTGCAATAAGGTTATGGATGACAGAGAAGGACGACGAGGTCGTGGATGGTGGTGGCTGCATCAACGATTCTTTATTTAGTTTACCCAGAATTTCTTTTCACAGTTGATTTGAAATGCGATAAGCCTGCCCATATGGACAAAATGAATTTTAGCATTTCATCTGATAGGTTGTCTCTTATAGTTAAGGTATGATTTAAATATTAATTTTATTTCTCTTGAATCTTGATGCCTTTCTTGTGGATGCAATGACTATAAGAAGGGCATCAAGATTCAAGAGAAATAAAATTAATATTTAAATCATACCTTAACTATAAGAGACAACCTATCAGATGAAAGGCTAAAATTCATTTTGTCTACATGGACAGGTTTATCGCATTTCAAATCAATTTTGAAAAAAAACTCCGGTTAAACTAGAAAAAGCCCCTCCATTCATTGTATATACATTGCAAATGATATGTCCACTATCAAAAATAGAAGTTATCAAAAGTAAACCTAAAATCATATAACAAACCCTTCTCAATGACGGCAAAATCTAAGGAAAAAACTACATAATTATAAATCCAATGTAAAAAATAAATATACTTTTTAAACTATTTTTAAGTCATTCAAAATACTAACTTAAATTCATAAAGTAAATCAAGCCAAGAGAAAGTTATAAAATTGCAAAGTTCATATTACTTTCAAGATTTATGATACAACTCCCAATTATTCCTATATTGTTTCAAAATCTCATCCAAATCCCAATTTCCTATATTGTTCATATTACTTTGAAGTTTGGAGTACTGGACTCTGAACGTGAAGTCTAACCTCCTCCTTAGTAATACTATTTCTTTTGCACAAAATGTTTTTTGTGGGAGAGAGGCAGATTGTGTATGTTATTTTTAGTAGACATTGAAGTGGTAGGATGTTCATCGTACAAAGAAAAAGGACATTGTGCTCAAATTAGATTTTCTGATTTTGAGAAGGCGTGTGATTGAGTTAGTTGGGAGTTGTTGGATAGAGTGCCTTTGAGGAAGGGGTCACGTGTTACGTGGAGGAATTGGATAGGGGTTGTTTATCTAATGCCTTTGTGAACCACCAATATGGATTGGAATCTCTAAAATCAAGCAAAACTAATATAGAAAACAACCCACCCTAAACATATGTGAACCACCAATATTGATAATCTTTAAAATCAAGCAAAACTAGTATAGAAAACAACTCAACTAGTCAATCCTTAAAAGAAGGTTCGCTTGTGTCCCAAATCATAATTTGGCTGTTTGACGCACTCGAAAAGGGTTCCTAGATTCCCATCTGCTTCTAATAACAAACTAAATTTAATTAATAAATTTTATTTTTAAAATTATTTTCTAATTTTTTAACATTTATATGAAAATATTGAAAATTAAACAAAAGTGGCTTTTTCAATTTTTGATCAAAGTGTTATAAGAACTAGAAAACACTACAATTTTACTTGCTCGGACATGGAAAATGTTTTTACTCATCATTTCAAAAATATTTTAACATTAAATGACTAAGCCTATCTTTTCTTTTTGTTTGAGAAAATTTTAACACAATTTCGGCAGCATGTCATCTGTAAATTGGACGTTTCCCCATAAAACCTACACCTGATAGGTTCAAAGCATTTATAAGAAGTTGAAGACACACGAGAACCTATATCCACTACCAACATGCAATACACATCATCTGCATCCGCCATGCAGGAGGCATTCTAGATTAGCATGAAATCATGTAGCATATTCACGACAGTAATACATGTAATCATATCTTAAATTCAGAATATAAATAGCAGAGAAGATGCTTAAGTTTCCATTTGTTGGATGAGGAGAAGATAAGGCAGTGTAATCAATGGGGAAGGAGAGAATGAAGTGGAATTGGACTTGTGGGTTAATGGGTATGTTTGAAAATATGACATGTTTGAACTCAGCTCCTGTAAAAACGTTTGTTTTTGTCAACTCATGATATGCTATGCTCATTTGGCAGCCACTCAGGTGGGACAATTCATGAAGTTTGAAGAAGCATCCAAAAAATCTTCGAGCTATGGTGGGATGACAATTGCAGGGGCAGTTCCTGTCCCACAGTTGCCAAAATTACAAGAAAATGTGTGCAACTGCATGTTCTTTTGTTGAATGGATTGGATAAACTAATTTTTTTTGGAGGGAGGGGGGGGTTAAAATGACTGAGCACAACATGCATGGCTTTTGTATAGTTTTTGTATTTTGTTCCGTGTGTTGGACAACTTGAATCTTTAGAAGTAATAGTAGAGGTAGTAGTGGTGATAAGTAGTAAAAAAAACTTAATGCAAAGTTGTCTTGGAAAAACTGAACATAATTAATATTTTACTGCTTATCACCACTACTACCTCAAATATTACTTCTAAAGATTCAAGTTGTCCAACACACGGAATAAAATCCAAAAACTATACAGAAGTCATACATGCTATGCTCAGTTATTTTAACCCCCTACCACCCCAAAAAAAAAAAAAAGTTTATCCAAACCATTCAACAGAAAAACATGGAGTTACACATTTTCTTGTAATTTTGGCAACTGAGGGACAGGAACTGCCCCTAGAGTTGTCATCCCACCATGGCTCGAAGATGTTTCGGATGCTTCTTCAAACTTTATGCCACTTGAGTGGCTGCCAAATGAGCATAGCATATCATGAGTTGACAAAAACAGACATTTTTACAGGAGTTGAGTTCAAACATGTCACATTTTCAGACATACCCATTAACCAACAAGTCCAATTCCACTTCATTCTCTCCTTCCCCATTGATTACACTGCCTTATCTTCTCCTCGTCCAACAAATGAAAACTTAAGCATCTTTAAACTTCATGAATTGTCCCACTTGAGTGGCTGCCAAATGAGCATAGAATATCATGAGTTAATAGGTTCAAATAGAGCATTTATAAGAAATTGAAGGCACATGAGAACCTATATCCACTACCAACGCATGCAAATCTTTACTTGTTTTTGTTTCCTTATTGTAAAACATGACTTTCATCTATTAAATAAATAGGAGTTTAGAAGAATACCGTCAATAGTGAAAACATACATTGCTTCTAACTAAAACAGTTTTTGTTACTTACACGACTCCCAAACCAATTGATAAATTCCTTCTTATGTCTTTTGTCAACATTTCGTTCATTTTGGGTTAAGAGTTCAGCTTTATGTTTGCTATATGCAACAGTAGTACATGTTAATGTCAAGTAAGTATATAATTATGCATATGTAAATACAATGTAAAGTAAGGAGTTTGGAACCACGTACTCGATATATGGAACAGTTTCATCATAATTGTTGAGGACGTAAAAATGAGCTTTTTCTAGGTCGTCCATATCAATGAAATCATAAACTCGTGCACCGAGAGGTTGAACATTTTCTTGAAATATAGAGCTCCTAGGTTCTTCATCTTCGGCATTAATAGCATGAACGTCTAGATTTTTCTCAGCACGAGGGAACGTTGTGTCAATATCATGTAGATACATTGAGCAAAATGCAAGACATTCACTATCAATGTACGCCTCAATGATTGAACCTTCCGGTCGTGCCTTATTGCGCATGTATCCCTTCAAAGTGGACAAAAACCTGTGCATTTTACGTAGCATTGTAGACTTGTAAACACAATAAAGAAAAAAAAAATTTAAACAGGAAAATCACGTGACCATTATACAAGGACTTAATGCTTTACCTCTCAATAGGATACATTCAATTATTGAACCGGTCCTCCAATTATGGCCTCCTTTGGTAAATGGACAGTTAGGTGGACCATCACATCGAAGAATGCTGGCGGAAAAATTTTCTCCAGCTTGCATAGTATGATCACGATGTCATCCTCTAACCGTTCAAGTATGTTTACGCTCAATTTTTTTGAGCACAACTGCCGAAAAAAGAATCCCAACTCAATCAGTACCGAGCGAACATCTTCAGTCAAGTGTTCACGAAGGGAAACGAGTAGAACCCATTGTAGAAGGACGTGACAGTCATGACTTTTCATTCCTAGCATCTTCTGGTCCTTCGTGTTTATGCATCGAGCTATGTTCGATGCATATCCATCAGGGAAAACTTCATTGATTTCAACCATTCGAAGAATTTATTCTTCTCATCCTTCGAAAATGTGTAACAAACTGATGGCATGAGAATTTTGTCCCCATCACAAAACAGGTGCAGTTCAGGTCGTATTCCCATGTCTTCCATATCTCGGCGAGCATTTGTGGTGTCCTTTGTCTTCCCATTTATATCAAGCAATGTACTAATGACATTCTGACAAATGTTCTTTTCGATGTGCATGACATCCAAGTTGTGGCGTAGTAGAAGATTGTTAGGATTGGTGTACTCCCAAGAGGGGGGGTGAATTGGAATTTAAAACTTTTCCTCTTAAGTTAATCTATCCTACAACAGTATATGCACAACCTAGGGCTTGTCTATGCAATTTCCAAATGCGTAGATAAATATTATGTGGCAATTAAGTCATACGCATCATTCACCCATAACATACATGTGCTGTAAATATAAAGTGCGGAAATGTAAGTGAACACAAGATATGTTATCGGGGTTCGGCCAACTATGCCTACGTCCCTGCCTCAAGCTCGCAAGCTTGAGGATTCCACTAATAGCTCACTTAAGGGTGGAGCGACACCGTATACAACCAGGTCAAATTAACACAGGGCTGACCTCAACCTTAACTAGGTCAATTAGCGGGGCTGACCTCAACCTACACGCCTTAACAGGACGACGCACCTAGCTTTCCTAACCGGGTCTAAGCCAATCCGGGACTATTCTAGGGCTAGTCTCCCTCTTCAGGCCCGTGCCTGGAAATTCAACCAAAGTGTAGTACAATGAAATGGTACAGTGATTGTGCTTTCAAGTAAAGAAGATATGTATCCAAATTCGCGTAATAATATACACCACAAATATGATTCAATAAGCTCAATGTGGTCTAGATGATTCAACTCTCAAAGGTATTTTCTATCGGTGTAAAGCGTACGTGAGAGTGTCAAACAAACAATCTTTGTATCACAAGATATTCAACAAATAGTTTCACACAAAGATGTCAAGTCTTATGTATTTCAATCATTAAGATATCTCAAGCATGTATGTATTAAACGATGTATATGCTTGGTTTGCAAAAGACGTGTAATCTTTGTATTCAACAAATAATATATGAGTGAAAGAATATTGCAACAAAGATCACAATCACACAAGCAAATATCTCTTCAAAGTATTTTGCAATATAAAAGTATAATAGATATTTGGAAGTGTTTGAAAAGTTTTTGCAAACAAAAACAAATACACTCTTCTCAAGATCTTGCAATAAAGGTGCAAGCTTAGAAGATCTAACAAGATTTTCTTAGGAAATGCTTATTAGCAAAAGCCTCCTAAGAATCCTTAGGTTTGGCTCTCAAGAAAATCATGTCAAACAAGTAGCATAAGGAGAGCAAACCTATTAAACAAAACACTCAAACAACTTACAAAATATGTAGGCAATGATAGAAAGCAAGTATGAGTGGTTTTGAGTAATCAAATGAGTATTATAGGGTTTCGGTTTTTCAAAGAATTTTCCCTAATCAAAGTAGCTAATCCCTCCACTAATTTTCTCAAATGAACTTGTATATATAGGCATACTTAAAAATTTTGACTGTTGGGGACTTATTAGGGATTTTTAGAAAAGAGAAATGACACTTAAGATAATTTAACCCCGTTAAAAAATTATTAACTGCGGTAAAAAATGGGAGCAACCCTAGAGGTCCGGTCGACCAGAAATGGTATGGTCGACCAGGACTCAAGTGGCTCAGTCGACCAGGGGCATTTTGAACTGAGTGGTCGGTCGACCGGGCAAAGGCGATTTTCCAAAACTCCGAGGTTCGGTCGATCAGCCCCTTTTTCAACTACATGGCTCGGTCGACCAGACCATTGGGAATCCTCCCAAGACCCCTCGGTCGACCAGGTAGTTGGAGTACAAATCTAGTCGGTCGACCGGGAGGTCAAATTGTTGACTCCCAAGTGGTTCAGTCAACCGAGGTCAAATGACCTATAAGGGCTCGGTCGACCAGGAGATCAAAAAGTTGACTTCCAAATGGTTCGGTCGACTGGGGTCAAATAAACTACATGGTCTCGGTCGACCGGGACTTGGTCAAATTGTTGACCCAAGACTAGTTCGGTCGACCGGGCCAAATTGAACTGAATTGAAAGTGCACCAAGTGTGCATTTCGGTCCCGTATCGATCCAAATAAGTCTTACTCAAGTGCCTAATAAACATATGTGAAATATGTGCGTGTCCTAAGGTCACTTGGGGTCCAATTTGAAATCACCGAAAAAGTCCGGTGTCGGTCGACCGAAGGGTACACCCTAAGGTCATTCTAAGGTCCATTGTCATTCATGGTTTGTTTGAGCTTACGTATTATCATGCAAGTGATATGCGTAAGCTTATTACAAACCAAAGACCTATTTACTATTACAGACCTTTCCTACTTAAATATTACAGACCCGAATATAAATTACAACAAATCAATTATATCAAGGGTCTTCAGAGTCTTCGTTTTCCTCCGGGTCACCGAGTGCCATCATAGGATACTGTCAAGATAAACCTGCACATCAACTTGGCAATCATTAACTACCTGAGTATTTGTCATAATAAAAATAGGGTATGACCCATAGGGGGTCAACAAAGATCTTTCCAGTATGGCAACTCGAAGAAGATGCTTCTCTTTGTCCAATTCAACTCCCACTTAGCACATTTTTTTTTTCTACTGGTTAGTGGTTTCCTAAATTTTACATCTCCGATCAACCTTAGCTTGTTTAATATCTCTTCCCTACTTAGTCACTTTGGCGGTGACCTTCGTTCAGGTTTTCCATTGAAACGTCTGACACCACGAGTCCTCTAAGGATTTCCAGTTCGTAGAAAACGGCGATGACACATAAAACATAACTTAAGGCCATGCTTCAAGGATAAGGACCCAACATCCTTATTACATATTGGGCATGCTAACTAACCTTCTGTGCTCCAACCTGACAGGTTGCCGTATGCGGGGAAATCATTAATTGCCCACAAGACTGCAGCATGCATCCGAAATGTTGTCCTGGTTTCCACATCGAATGTCTCTACTCCTTTTTCCTATAATTCTTTCAACTCATCAATTAACGGACATAGGTAAACATCAATATCCTTACGAGGTGCTCTCAGTCCGGGAATCAACAGAGACATATAAATGAAAGGTTCTTTCATACATCGCCATGGCGGCGTATTGTATGGCATCATCATAACTGGTCACATGCTATATGAGTTGGTTATGTAACCAAAAGGATTGAACCCATCTAAAGCAAGGCCAAGTTTGATGTTGCGAGGATCACTAGCAAACCACGGATGCATTTTATCAAATTCGGCCCAAGCTTTGGAGTCCGCTGGATGGCAATGGGTGTTTCCATCTTGAAAATGTTTCTCTTGATGCCATCTCATATCTGTAGTAGTCTTTTTGCACATATACTATTGTTGTAGCCGAGGGATTAATGGACAATATCGCAAAACTTTTTTGGGGATCTTTTTACCCTTCTTCTGATTATCTTTTTACCCTTCTTCTGATTAGTTGTATACCTCGGTTCACAACATTTTGGGCACTCGTTCGCATTTTTATGTTCACTATAAAAGAGTGCACAATCATACCTACACGCATGTATTAGAGTGTAACTGAGATCCAATTCAAGCATGTATGTCTTCGCCTCATAAAAAGACTTGGGAAGTGTTTCACCCTCCAGTAGTGCTATCTTAATGAGGCTTAAATGCATGTTAAATGCGCTCTAAGATAACCCATGCATTGTCCTTACATGAAGCAACTTTATCAAAAACTCTAATTTTGAGAAATTTTTACAGTTTGGATATAGGGGCACCCGTGCATCCCTCATGAGATTAGAAAATGGTTTATCGAGTCGATTCAACGTACTAGGATCGCAAGGTATGGTACCTACTGAAGTAGTTTCATCACCAGTATGCAACACACTGACATCACCCGTGTCCACTGCAATCCCCCTTTGCTATTCACTTAACATTTCGATTAACCCTTCCGAACGTGTATCACCACCTACTATATTTGTCACCTCATCTTCATTGTTATCATTATCACTTTGAACTGCGTAATCTTCACCGTGGAACACCCATCTTGTGCACCTTTTCTCCATTCCAAAGTCTAACAAATGTGAATTGACCACATCAATGTGTTTGAATGTTATGTTTTGGTATTTCTTGTAAGGACACCTTATTCTACTTGCTCTGTCTGCAGGAGGACGCGCGAACTCTATGAAATCATGTACCCCTTTCATGTATTCTGGAAAAAACCTATCCCGAGCGTTCATCTAACTCTTATCCATGTTCATTAATTACCCTACAATATGTTCAAGTAAATGGTGTTCATTATATTCTCATAATGTTTATCATGCATGTATCGTGAATCCTATAATCAACCATCATACTCTAAAGGGTACGGATCCTATCTCATTCAGGATTGTTACATTTACATTGCGATCAATCGATAAAATTCCTTCGTCGTAGTTGTTATAAATTTTGGCAATATCTCTCTCCCCCCCCCCTCCTCTGGCTCTCCAAGTACACGGGATGGGGGAAGTGAAAATTTGGCTAGTTTTCCGTTACTAATAAATTGTCACGACACCCCCACTATGCACCCAGAGAACACAAGCAGAGATGTGCTCGAAATATATAATGACAATTGAGAAAGCGTGAATGATGACAACAATGTAAATACAACTTCCTGCACTATCCACATTGGACAATCCAAGAATGGTTGAAATACAAACATTACTAATCGTCAGTGAAACAAATAATTAACATGTTCAAGTGATTATTAGTCAACATAGTATGACTAATAATCAATTGAAATATAACAATTGATTTGTCTCACATGTATGATTAGGAATGAATGTATAGTAACCATTCTTGGACGGGTCTAAGCTTCAGTAAATACATGAAGTTGAAAAAAAAAAAAAAAAAAACATGCAAGGGGCTACGATTTCAGGCTTTCATTTTGAGGAACATAAGACTTATCTGTGCATTGTATGTACGCATTTTTTTTTTTTTAATAATATGTGTAAGGACGATCAATTTTATCTAATGCAATGGATGACTTAAAATGACATTTTTTTCAAAGTGTAAACACAGTAAAATAGCATTATTCCATCACCTTGAAGCAAAATACTACAATTTCATCGAAAGTTTGTCTCTCATTTATTGTTTAATTTTATAGTTTTAATTTTACAAGCAATTACAAAAAAGACACATCTTGCTTTCCTTTTTTTTTTTTTTTTTTTCTGAATTTGTATAGGAGAGTTGAAAAGAAATCATTTTATTATTTTCTAAAATTTTAATTAATTATATAATTTCTTAAAAATTAAAAACAAGTCTTTTATTGTTATTTGAAAATCTAGAAGTGGAGCATGAAATATATTTTCAACAACTAAATAAGCTCTTCATCATTTTCTACCATTTTCATACAAATCTTGTAAAATTGAAAATTGGGTTGACATTTTTATAATTCTTTGAAAACTAAAAAAGAAAAAAAATTATTTTTTGCAACTAAATAGCCAGACCCTAAATAATTAAAATATACCACATTATTTTTTATTTTTTCAAGATATATTTATAAAATCAAGAAAAAAAGAAAATTTTTCTATACAAATTAAATTTGAAAAACTAGAAAATAAGGTGATGCTTTTGTTATTATTTGAAAATTTGAAACTGAAATTTTAAGAATATGTAAAACTATTTTTCATAAGTGAAAATGACATCATTATTATTTTTCAAATACCAAAAATTAAAAACAAGGTAATTTTTCCTAGTTCTTTGAAAAATGGAAACAAAATTGTTTTGCAAAGACATGCCCCTAATATTTCAAGACCAAAAAACGAAACCCTGGTTAATATTTAATAAAGACACTTAAAATTAGAAACTATATAATCATTCATCTACAAATTTTAAAATGCTTTTAAGTTAGATGAGATGATTCCTACTTTAAGCTGCATTACAAATGCACTACTACTACTACTACTAGTAAAGTTGTACATTGTGGATATATATATATATATGAATATTTGGTATTCAAATAAATAAGAGTTCCGATGTAAGATATAAATAAATCACTAGATGTATAATAGAGACAAAACAAAAAGTAAATTTGTTCTATTAAATACAATCATAACTAAGTTGGAAATGACGAGAAATTAAACACAAAATATAATAATCACTTCAAACACAAAAATGTGTCAATTTATATTATGAATTAGAAAATGTCAGCATCATGTCCATGAAACTAATACATAAGGTTATGAAAAATCTTGTACCTTGTAATTTGTTGTTAGCTCGAAAAGTTGTATATAACGGAGGGGCATATTGGGGGAATGCTTCTCCTATTCCAATCTGTGCAATATTGACACTTTGTATGGAACAGATTATTTACCATAAAACACATGAATTGGATTCACTTTGGTATGAGCTTCTTCTTTAGGAATGATTTGAGAAGAATATTCTTGAGGGTGAAGAAGTAGAACCTCATGTAGTCTTGCTCCATTTATTGTTACAAGTGTCAACCCTGGGTGCTCCACCCCCAACCCATTTCACATAAAGAACAAGAAATTGTGTTAAGACCGACCATATCATTGTCAGTGCCTTACAACATGTCGTGAAATTTCCAACTTGGAAAGATTTATGAGTTTTGAGACTGGAATACGTTAACACATGAACAATAAATTTCCAGCCATCTCCCTCTTCTTTGTATGTAGATTTATTTGTAACCATGTTTTCCCTTGAAGTCTTCTAAATGGTGCACAGAAAGCCATATGCATTTCCACATCATCGAAATTGCTCTTTCTTTCTTTTGTTTATAGGTAAAATTTTATACTTGAAGTAGCTTTAATCTCGTAAATTTGCTATATATATATGGAAATTTTAAGCTAGATTGTCAGAACCGTTGTAGGTGTCGCCTCCATAACTTTAACAGCATGTAACTGCTACTAGGCCAAAATTATATAAGAGAATTTTGAATGCTCCACATAAATCCTATGCAAATAGCTCTACAAATATTGTCCATTGAATAGCAATTTGTTTGTTGAGCATTTTCAACAGTGAGCATATCTTCCATAAGTCGTTGAAAGTGTGGTTATATGAAAATTTTAAAGAATTACATTTCATCTATTTCATTGGACAAGATATAGAGAAGAACAAAAATGCTACTTATGCTTCAGGAATTTCAGCAGTAATTAATTGTTTTTACGCTTCATGGACAAAGTAGAATATGATTCTTTGGTCCATTATTTCCAAGGATGAACTTGCAAAGACTCTACATTTGTAAAAGAAATAATTTTTTAACACGAAAATGATTTTTTTTGCCATTTTAGAAGCTAAGAAGCTCACTGGTCTTCTTTGAATGGGAAAATGATTTGGGTGTTAAATTAATGGTTTACAATTCAAGGATAAAGTAGAATATGTTTCTCTGAACTATTATTTTGAAGGAAGGATTCATAAGGACTCTTTCTTTGAAAAAGCTGGACATAATTTTTCTAACATGAAAACGAACTTTTTTGGCATTTTAGAAGCATAGAAGGTCATCGGTCTTCTTTGAAAGGGGAAAGGGTTTGGATGCAAATTTAAGCTGTGGCTGGATATGGCCACTTGAGGAAGGCTCCAGCTTTTTCTTCCATATATATACATACACACACGCGTGCGCGTGCACACACACACACACACATTCAAAAATTTTTCTTCCATATACGTGAGCATGTCATTGTGTTGGAATCAAACATTGAAAGAATAACAAAATACATTCAAATTTTTTTTAAATATTCAATATATTCTTACAACGTAAATATATGCTTGAAAGTAAAAAGATAAAGGGAAAGAAGAACCTGGGCTTCCGGCCGAGAGCAAGGGGAGACTAGGAGAGAGGATCGATCGTCGGAGCAGGATGAGGGGAAAAGGAGGAGCTGGAGCGGACTTGCGGCCGATCGAGAGCAGGGGGAGACTAGGAGAGACAACCACCGTAGCAGGAGAGGAAGAGGAGGAGCTGGTGCGGTGGCTGGCGGCGGAGAGCAGCAGGAGATCGACTAGAGCTGTTCGCGGGAGCAGGCAGCGGGGAAGGGGAAGAAGCCAGGAAATCGACTGGGAGCTGTTCGCAGGAGTAGGCGGCGAGGAGGGGGAAGAAGCAAAAGAAAGAGGGAAAATATCCCGCGGACAGCAATAATAGGATTTTTGGGCATTAGTGACGGTTTCAAAACCGTTACTACTACTCTCCATTTATTTTTTTTTATAAATAAAAAAACATTAGTGACGGTCTAAATCTGTCACTAATAATGGGTCAATAATGATGAATTTCAAAATTCGTCACTAATACTCTAAAGTAAACATTTTTTATTTTTTTTAAAAATGGAAGTATTAGTGATGGTTGTCAAATCCGTCACTAATATTGTAAAGCAAAATTTTTTTATTTATTTTTAAATAGAAGTATTAATGACGGTTCTCAAATTCATCACTAATAATAGGCCAATAGTGACGAATTTAGAAATTCATCACTAATACCGTGACATAAATTTTTTTTTATTTTTTTTTAAAAAATGGAAGTATTACTGACGCTTCTTAAATCCTTTACTAATAATGGGGCAATAGTAACGAATTTTTAAATTCGTCACTAATACTGCGAAATAAAATTTTTTTATTTTTTAAAAAAGTAGAAGTATTAGTGACGGTTTCAAAATTCGTCACTAATAATGGGTCAATAGTGACAAATTTAGAAATTCGTCACTAATACTCTGAAGTAAAATTTATTTTATTTTTTTAAAATAATAGTATTCACGGTTATTTAATCATCACTATTGTTTACCTTTTAGTAACGGACTTAATTCATCACTAATACCACAAAAATAGTTATTAATATTTTCTCGGAATAAATTCTGCGCCAAAAATATTTTCGCGCGATTTTTTCTAGTTTTTAGTGATGAAATATTAGTGACGGATTCAATTTCGTCACTAATAGTGTTGTATTAGTAACAGTTTCTAAAATAATCACTAATACTCTACTATTAGTGATGAATTTGAATCCGTCACTAATAGTTTCGTCATTAAAAACTAATTTTTTTGTAGTGCTTGATGATGATTCTCTTATTTTCTTGTTGTTGTATGTCAATGACATGTTAATAGTTGCTAAGGATTTAATTGAGGTAAATCATTTAAAAGAACTTTAGCATAAAGAGTTTGACATGAAAGATCTTGGTTCAGGCAAGAAGATACTTGGGATAGAGATTCGTCAGGACAAAATTGCAGGGAGGTTGTGGTTATTTCAGGGTGGTTATGTGGAGAAGGTGTTGGAGAAATTTAGCATGGCTGATGCAAAACTGGTATGTGCACCTCTAGCAAGTCATTTTAAATTGTCTACTGCAAATTGCTCAAGTATGGATGATGATATCCAAGACATGTTAAAGGTCTCCTATACTAGCGTTGTGGGAAGTTTAATGTATACCATAGTGTATACAAGACTAGATTTAGCACATGCAGCGAGTGTGGTGAGTAAGTTTCTTTCTAATTCAAGTAGACTGCATTAGGAAGTCGTCAAATGGATTTTCAGATACTTACGAGGTACATTGGGTTATGACATCGTGTTTGGCAAGCAACATGATAGTCCATCAGTTGTGGGGTTTGTAGATGATGATTATGCAGGAGATATGGATGAAAGAAGGTCTACAACGGGTTGTGTCTTTACCCTTGTATGAGGATCTATATGTTGGAGGTCCATGATACAATCTCTTCTGGCATTGTCCATAACTGAAGTTGAATATATAGCAGTTACCGAAATTGTAAAGGAAGTCTTATGGCTTACCGGTTTTGTCAAAGATATGGGTATACAAAAAAATGGGATTGTGCTACATTGTGACAATCAGAGTGTTATTTACTTAGCGAAGAATCAAGTGTACCATGCTAAAATCAAGCATATTGATGTAAGGTTCCACATGGTCTCGGAGTTGATTACTTCAGGTGAACTTGTATTGGAGAAGGTACACACATCTGAGAACGCAACAAATATTTTGACAAAGTCCGTTACTACTAAAAAATTCAAGCATTGCTTGAACTTACTTTATGTGTCCAAGTGCTAGAAGGGAGACAAACCCAACCAAACGTTCTAAGGTTAAGGTGGAGCAATCAGATCATATGTTTTCAGATTCTCCTAAGGGGCGTATAATCGCCAAGGTGGGGATTATTATATTTTTTGTGGCTCTTATATTTTATTTTTGTGGCTCTTATGCTTGGTGTAGTGCAGCAGGCATTCGTCGACGAATGGGCCTAATTCGTCGATGAATGGAGATACCGAGAGCAGATAAAATTCAAACATATAGAAGTCGTCGATGAATGGGTCTAATTCGTCAATAAATAGAGATACCAAGAGTAGATAAAATTCAGACATTCAGAAGTCGTCGATAAATATGCTTGATTTGTTGACGAATGGACTCGGGGCTGCAAAGATGATTTCAAATTTTGAATATGAATGTTAGAACGGTTGGGTATTTGGAGGAAAGCCTCCGTAGGGTTATTAAATATGCCATTCTGAGTATATTGATGATGAGAAGATCATTGTAATACCATTGTATTGTGTACTTTGTTTTTCATAGTGAAACCTTTGTCAATTGCTCCCGTGGAAGTAGGTTTTGCCAAACCACGTAAATCTTTGTGTGGATTCTTGTTACTTTAAGATATATTGCGTGTGTGAATTATAGTTTGGTGCTTCATTATTTCTTACATTTATATTCTGTTGTGCAATCCTACATTCAATTTCTACAACAGACTTTCACAAGGCCTCCCAATATTTAAAGATAAGGTAAGCAAACCTTTAATCTGTAATAAACTCAATAAGTAGCTAATGCTCATGGGGATCATTAAGGGTTGTGTCTTCGCACGCCTCTAGGGATACTGAGGTGAGGGTAGCTTCTGTCTTATGCAAGGCTATTCAATATATTATGACTAGGTAATTGAATAAAAAAGAAAAGTCTGAGTCCTGTTCAGCTAATTTCAAAGGTAATTCTAAGCTAATAGGATAGCATGCATTGGACAAGTGTAAATGGGTGCTGGTATCTTCCTTTTACATAATTGTACTTGCGAATCTGAACTAGTAATATGGACTATTGTCTATTAATTTTCTTGAACCTAGGTATAACTTATAGACCAATGAATTGATAGTATATTAAATAGATGTTCTAATCTCACCTAGAGTAAAAAAAATATATTAGAGGCGACTCCATTGGATTATATTTCGACTCATTTCTTACCACATGTATTATCAATTTTCATATGATCTCGAATTCATTTGGTCGAGATGATTCGAAGATTCGATCCCATATTTTGAAAGTTTACCCTTCAAGACGTCACGCACATACATTTTAAGGACAAAGTTGGGGACCAAAATTGATGATCTTAGAAAAATATTTGTCCCTAAAAAACGGAATGGCTAGCTTGTTCTATCGATCCATCCCTTGTTTTCCGAAAAAAAAAAAAACGGGAAGATTTGCAACTCACATATGGCTATACCTAATAATTTCCTAGCAAGATCTCACTTTTCAAATATGATTTGCTTGTTTGCTTTTAGTATTGTAGCTAGACTTTGAAAAGGCTGGGAAAGATTATGGGATCTCTAACTTTATCTACAGGCCCTGCAAATACATTTGACCTGTTCACTAAAATCTCACATCAATCTCAACATACATCGAAAACCCTTTTCCCCACGACCCAACAACTATGGCAGTACTACTGCTACTCAAAAAAGCTAAGTAACCCTCAACGCTCGTGTTTTAACGAAGCAGTGTTTGATCATTTGGAAAGAGACCCATTTTCAAAGGCCAAAACCATGCTTTAATTTAATTTCCAAGTTGTGGACAAAACATTGATGTACAGGGGAAAACAGCCACCCGGCAAAACAAGGATTGCCTGCAACAACCATATCTGATGAAACATTCAAGCTCCATGTCATCTTATGTGATTATTTACTAGGAATGCCATTGCCAAAAATTAAAAAGGGAATTAACATCATGTGCAAAATGCATATAGCGCTCTCAGTACTTTTACAATAATATTCTTTATAAATTAGAGTTAGATCATAGAAGGAGACCAAAGTTCTATATATATTCAAGTAGGAATATATGCATAGATTGAATTGACTCAATGACCTTTTTTGTCTGTATTTTAGTATGAATTTAAAGAAGGGGTCTGCTAGTCTTATCAGGTTGTTTATAGTCATTCATATCCCGATAGTTGTGTCGCTTATGTTTCCAACTGATGTGCAGCTAAAAAAATAAGGTAACTTCCCTTAAATTTGATAAAAAGATAGATAATTTTCCTAAAGTTTCAAAAGTGTCATAAACCTCCCCTGAGGTTTCAAAAATGACACAAATTTCTCCTAAAAAAAACTTGTCTTTTTATAAGATATAAGGTGAGCTCTGTATCTTTTTGACAAATTATCTTAGACGAGGTCCTAAAAATTTTTGAAATCTTAGACAAGATCCTTGAAAATTTTAAAATCTCAAGTGAAGTCATTATCTTTTTTATCAAATTTCAAGGAAGGTTAGTATTTTTTACTTAAAAAAATATCGATCGAACAAACTCAATTTACATAACGGCAAAAAAAAAAAAAAAGCCCATGTCATGCACAGACCACAAGAAAAAGAAAAGTTTTTTTTTTTTAAAGAAAACTTACAATAGTCCAATTTATTTTTGTCTTAAATTTTGAAGAATATGTACGTAAAATTTATCCCTAGTCTTTTTTTTTATCCCTTCTAAGTTCTAAGAGCTTAAACTCCATATATAGGACCAAACTTTCCATTCTCAAACTGCCCTATATTGTCAGTGTCCAGTTTGAAAAGTAGAAGAAATTATTGATGCCTAAAAATTGTCATTTTTAGTGGTAGCACTTGAGTTAATGATCTTGGCTTGTCCCTTCCCATGCCCAACCCCTCACTTAATGAAACAGTAGAAGAAAATTGGTGGGTGCTTGTTTGTTCACCGTTAAAGTTGAGAGATTTAGCCGCCGGAAAAGCAAGACAGAACATTGGGCCCAAATCCACCTACTCTCTCACACTGTCCTACTCTTTTAAGTCTTATCCTCAAAGTTCATATGTATTTTTTGTGGTTCAACTTATATATATACACACGAAAGTACGTAGCTAATGGAGTAAATTCAATATTCATTGACCTGTTGCTTCTCCTTGGTCATGACTTTTACAGCCTCTTGCAAATTGAGGTGAGAACTAGCGAGCTGGGGACCAGACGTTTCTAAATTAGACTGGCCTGCAAGTAACTTTGACATTGTACTCAACATGTGTCATATATATAGGCCTCTCAAAAATATATTTACATATATAAAATGAGATAATTATTTTATATTTTTTTATAAACAATTCAAAAACAAAATTAAACTTTTGTGTGTATTTTGAATTTGAGATCTGTTCATATCCAAAATAATTTCAAATAAAATGTATTTTTATTGATTTAATAGTGAAATAAAGTTACATACCATCATACCCTTTCCAATTCTTGGGTATGAGAGTCTTATACATGCACACTAAGTGCTACACATATTTTTATTTTTATAGATTTAATTAGGTTAATTTTCATTCTGCTGCTCAACTAATTTAGTAAGTGTTCGAGTTTTAAGCATTAGATGAGCAAAATCTTGTTTTTTTAATTCAGGCTTAGTTTTCCATGCCCCGTTTTGTATACTTCTTTTCTTTTGAATTTAGTAATTATTGAAGAAAATATTAGGTATGCTGGTACACACAGGAATTGACATTATTTTTATTGTGTGTGCAAAAAAAATACCTATTTTAATTAATTAAAATGCTATATAAGGCAAAATCGTCTTAGATTCGATGTATTTCTCACTAAAATGAAAATCAAAATTGATTTCTAATATAAATATATATATATATATATATATATATATATATATATATATATATATATATAAAAGAGGGAAAAAAGAAGTAGCCAACCAAAAGAGCTAATTAAACTGATTTTAAAAACACGTCCATAGCCCAATTATTTCCCACCATTGCATGACGACCACATTACGTTGCCTTAACTAGCTAGCTTCTACATAGTTATATATATAGTTTAACATAATTTTAAGCTAAAATTGTAGTACAAATTAATGCAGAGAATAAAAGAAAATGGGAGGTGATGAGAAACCCAAGCTCATGGCACCACGAGAAAGGTAGACAACAGCTAATCACAAGCTAACTATCTCCTGATCGAGCCCCTGAGCCGTGTGGCCTCCATCAACACTATCATCCCACTCTCTCCAAGGCCCTAATTTTTCCTGCTAGGCTGCTAGCGACTCCCGACCCACAAGTCCCAACTGGGCAGCACAACGCAGTCCGCGAATTCCCCACGCTTTCGACTTTTAATTTCACAAAACTTATGCACCCCCTCAGACCCCTCTCTACCCCTTATATACCCTCTACGCTAGCTCTCTGTTCCTCCCAATCCTTCACCCCCACCAAATTAAACTCACCTATATATAAATATACACAAACTATTTTTCATATATACTATATATATATATGGATGACCCTCTTGCGCCCACAACTAACGTGCGCCAGGAGGCACGCCACTCGCCCCCTCACCCCCCACCAACCCTTGACCATTTCCCACATTCCATTTCCAATATCCCTGTCATCCCCACGTGGGAAACTCCTACTACCCCCAAATATCCTTCTCTCCCACTAGGCACTACTAGCACAATGAGCTCCACCTCCTCCGGCGGCGGCGGCCCCACCGGGAAACACCCCAGGTACCGCGGCATCCGCTGCCGCAGCGGCAAGTGGGTGTCCGAAATTCGGGAGCCCCGTAAGACCACCCGTATATGGCTCGGCACCTTCCAGACCCCGGAGATGGCCGCCGCCGCCTTCGACGTGGCGGCCCTCGCCGTCAAGGGCAGCGAGGCGGTTCTTAACTTCCCCGACAGCGTTCACACGTACCCGGTTCCTGCGTCGCCTTCTCCCGGGGATATTCGCACTGCGGCTGCTGCGGCTGCCGCATTGAGGAAACCGCAAACGGGATGCGGAGAGCCGGGAGGCCACCGCGGGAGCACTGACGTCCACGTGGAGGATGCCCATTCGGCGGGTGCTGGAGAAGAGTACGTGGACGAGGAGGCGCTTTTTGACATGCCGAGTTTGCTGGTAGACATGGCGGAGGGAATGCTGATGTCGCCGCCGAGAATAAATTCGCCGCCGTCGGACGACGACTCGCCGAGAAATACAGAGGGAGAAAGTCTATGGAACTATTATTAAGTACATGCAGGATCACATATGTTTGTGCATGATCATCCGAAACCCAAAAAGAAAAAATTGAGGAAATTAAAATAGATTCTTAGAAAAGGGTAATGGGGGAATTGGAACGTGGGAGGGTGTAACCATGCGCGTACAAAATTGATGACACGATGGTTTTGAAGTAGCTGGCCGGAGTGAGGACGTAGGTTGTCGAGTAAACAAATAGACCGTGTGGATCAGCCACTATGTATGTGTGTGTGTGTGTATGTATGCGCGCGCGCGTGCCTGTGGTACGTTATGATTTTTAGTGTATAGTAGATATATATACATAGCTAGTTTGCACGTTTGTAACTTGTAATAGACGACGTCGACCCAGTTCCACCGATCTGCTCTTAATTCTCTGCTGTTCTTTTTGCGAGCTTATATATATATATACATATATTTAGAGGTAGGGAAAAAGTTCATGGATTGATTAACTCGCTATTTAAATTAAAGACCCAAAATTTGATGCGCCTCACTTCTCCTTGAATGTAACAGTACTCTCTCTCTCTCTCTCTCCATATTCGTGTATAAATCTAAACCGCTCGCAGAGATGGAAAAAAAAAATTTTAAAGGAATTATATGCATGCATATTGGTGAGACATGTTTGTGTAATGATACTTGTCGATGGCGAGTCTCCTACTTTAGTAATCTTGGGTCGTTTGATGGAGAAGTCAGAAACGAATTGGGTCCCGCAAGGGCCAAGCGACATCTGAATCTCTTGATAATGGGGAGATTGAATGTGATCATGAGTTTTGATTTGAGAATTAATTAAAGCGCCTGTTGATCGATCAATGACGCATTATAGCTTTTCAACCACTGCCACTGCCACTGCGGCGCCAACATGGAGGTTGAATTAGTTTCCCGTGATCAATTTGCTAATTTTTTTTTTTTTTAAGAGTTCATCTCTGTGCAGACGCGGCCCACCTGATGCGTTGGGTTGGGTGCTTTCATTTAAAAAAAAAATAGGTGTCTGAAGGACAAAGGTGATTTTCCTATTAAACCCTCTCATTTAATAAAAATAGACCAAATAATAAAAATATATGAGTACTTATGTTTTAGATGTATTTTATTGGATAACAGGGGGACCATTTGATCTGCAGGGAAAACCTAATTTTTTTCTCGTGCTTTCACGAGAGCCTTTCAAGGCGCAGGAGAGGATCTAAATTTGACTTAGCTTTACTAGAAATTCCTCAATGTAGTCGGCACACATGACATCATTACCATTCCTTTTGTCTGAAGCTAATCAAATAAATGGTGGCGGCCACCCAACAATTTTACCAAAGGGCTTAATTTCTTCCAATATTTGGCTAGGTCAACAGAGTGTTTGAAAATCCAATGGTAAGATAGTGGTTACCTTTCTGTCATTCAGATTCAAAAGATTTTCTCATAATCTATATAGTTGAACATATGAAAAAGCTTAGCCAGACTAGATCTAAAATTTATTTGTCTAATAATGTCATATGTTAAGCAAAGAAATTGGGATAGCCCTCTTGAGCATGAATCTTGTTATATATGCTATCTCTTCACAAATGGACGGCAAAAGAACCTATAAGCCTATAAGTGCAATGTTGATCGTGTTCAGAAAACATTGATGGAATAGAAAAGTAAACTTTTTTATTTAATTTGATCGAATGAATATTGTAAAATCAGTTATAAAGGCTATTTCAATTTATGCAATGCGACCATAAAAAAAAAAAAAATTCCTCAAACAATTTGTTATCTAATTGATAAGCATCATCCTTGGTTTAATTGACAGATTTTAAGGAGTATATGAGGACTCACATTGTTAATCCAGGTGAGTCATTAATCTACACACTTAAAAGGTTCATAGTTGGAGTCTTGGTTTGGGATTATAAGACATGTTAATAGTATAATTAATATTAGTTAAGTTTGTGCGAGACTACTACTTAAAGAGGTCCAACTGATTATTTTGAATCAAGTGTTCATGAGAAGCAAGTATACAAAATGAAATGATGCAAGCTATTGTTTGAGCTAAAGATAGGCCATCATGCATGTCTCAACTATATGGAAAAGTGTAAAGTTTTTTTTAAAAGAAAGGTAATTTCATAAAAGAGAAAAGAATTCAAGCAAGCAGTTTGGATTCTTTGAACAATAAAATACATACAAAGGTTGGAGTTGTGAGCATTATCACCCTTCCAGATCAGTAAAAATACAAGAAAATTTTCCCAGTCTAAGTGTAAAAGTGTAAAAGTTATGAAGAGATTATTTTGGAGGGTTAAAATAGAGTATTAGTCATGGTCGTTTAATCAACTTTTGGTATGATAAATAGATAAAGATTATCCTCTTCTGAGTTATGCGATGATTATTATTCAATCCTGACACAGAGTAGGATGGTGGCTAGTTATTGGTAACGAGCTTGACTGAATTTGGACAAATTGGATGTAAGCGCCTTTGATATTTATTACTCACATGTAAGATTTAACATTGGGAGTATAAATATATTAGATTGCTTGACTTGGATTAGAACTTCATATGGGTTTCCTGTTAGGTTTGCCAATGAACTAACAAGTAATAGAGGATGCAAAGGCAACAAATAAGTGTAGCATCCTTAAAATTTTCACCATTTTTTTTTATTTTTTATAATAAATTACTCCAACACTTGCATGTAATGGGCATCCTTATGCAGCGGAAAAACATAAATTTCATAACCATACATATATGTATATACAATACCAGAATTCAGTATTTTCAACCCTAGCTTTATAATACATTACTCTCCCCTGTGCCCACTACACAAAAATACAAACCCTACGCAAAACTTACCCTCTATAATCGATAATACTCTCTATCCGCGAGCTTGATCTGCTCGCCCAGCTGTCTCACTTGAAAAATGGTAATGTAATGGGGTGAGTCAACGCTCAATAAGTGGAAATATGTTATTACTAGTGTATGACAGCCGAGTCATAAAATTATAATAATAATATTTAAAAACAGCATGATTTGGCAAATATATAAAACACATGTATAAAATCTTAAAACATCTGTATCATCTGAGTTTTTTATCATTCACACTGCTATAACATACTATATACAATGAAAACTATAAATCTATATACGTATATATATAACTGTGTTCTTTCCCCAGGACTCTGTATGTCATGATTTGACCCCTCATGACAGGGTTGTGCTGCCCGTAGGCGGGACTTAACCTGGTTGGCCCTCCAAGTAAGTCATTATACTCTACACTAGCTCAACCCGACCAAACTGCATCCACTCCTAAGCACGAGACTGGCTGCTACCTTATCTAACTGGCCCCTTCTACCCAGTGTACTGCGGAGCTACATCCTCTCCGAGCACGGTTAGACGGTACCCACACACTATCGGAGATATGTGGTTGCACTCTATCTATATATAGCAATGATATCGTGCTCTATAAATTGTATATGTCTATAATATCTCCATAGGGATCTGATACTATATAAGTACATCTATATATATACTTTTTCTATTTTCATTATGTTTCCAAAATAACCATAACGCTATAATTTTATACTGTAAATACTGAAAAATCTGAATAATTGTAGCATCTCGATGCTATAACTGTATAATCTGTCTTTATAACTGTGTGTTATGGTATTCAGGAAAACACAACATTATGTGAAAACTATGATATACTGAACTGAATAAAATCTATATAAATCTACATCAGATAAATATCTACTCAGTCCACACAACATTAAAACATTCATTCTATAGAAACTGCATAAAAATTGGTATATATGTATCTAAGAAAACTCTGTTAATATTCTTAAAACCCTAGCATAGCATATTTCCCTTACTTTAACTTTGAAAATCCCCTATAAAATTCTGACTTTATACCTACGGGGTTCCTAACTCAACATCCTGAAAATAAAATCCTACAGAACAAAACATCAGTATTTTCTTACCTGCAACTTTTCTTATAACTGGGGGAAAGGCAAATACTGAATAAAATGTCTTACCCTGAGATTGAGACGAGATCCAACTCAACTTTTCCAACGATCAGCTCTGGCAGACTTGTAAAGAACTTTGCCAGGAGCGTCGTGGTAGCCTCAGATCTTCGATTCGACGAGAAACAGGCTCGAAAATGAAGAGAGAAGTGAGAGAGTGACATATAAAGAGAGAGAGAGAGAGAGAGGAGCGCTGAAAATGATAAAAATCTGGGTTTTCCACTATTTATAGGGCCAGATTCGTCGATAAGATACGTCATTTCGTCAACGAACCCTTCAATAATTTCGTCGACGAACTTCCACCCTCGTCGACGAGTCTTTCAGAAAATTCGTCGACGAACCTTACCCTTTGTGGACGAAATTCAGAGCAACCCAAAACCTTCGCTCAGTATTTTCTCGTCGACGAAATGGGACCTCATCGACGAGATCCTGGAAATCCTTGAAATTGTATTCTCCAAAATGCAATGTCGTCGACGAAGTCTACTGCCTCTTTCTGTTCCTGTTTCCATTTTCCTCTCTCTTTAATATTTAAATATCATTATTTTTCAGGTCGTTACAATAAGACACAAAAATTTGTTTTCCCCAAGCTGTGTTTTTTGTCAAGATCCAAAGATACACAAATATCCGACATTTTGATCATCAATCAAGGCAACATACTGGAATGTTAATTTCAACACAACTTTGAGAGGTAATGAGGTTAATGCAACACTTGCTTTGTTAGATACGATTTATGCCAAGCAGATTACATATTCAATTGAGGATTCCTATGCTTGGGCTTTATCAAACATGAAGACCTTTGTTAGAATTGGTGTATTCCCAAGAGGGGGTGAATTGGAATTTTAAAAATTTATCTCTTAGGTTAAATGAAATACCTGTATAATACAACCTAGGGTCTGTCTATGCAGTTCCAATACACGCTGATAAATATAACGTGGAAATTAAATCATACGCAACATTCACACTATAACATACACGTGCGGAAATATAAACTGCAAAAATATAAATAATGCACGCACGATATGTTATCGAAGTTTGGCCAACTATGCCTACGTCCCCGCCTCTAGCTCGCAAGACCGATGATTCTACTAAAGGCTCACTTAACAGGTGGAGCGGTACCGATTACAACCATGTCAATTAGCACAGAACTTACCTCAACCTTTACAACCAGGTCAATTAGCGGGGCTGACCTTAACCTACACCTTAACATGATGGTGCACTTAACTTTCCTAACCGGGTCTAAGTCAATCCAGAACTATTTCAAAGGGTTAGTCTCCCTCTTCAGGCCTGTGCCTGGAAATACAACAGTATGTTCACAATTAATGAAATTGGTATAATGATTATGCTTTCTTGTAAAGCATATGTGTACCCAATTACGTGCAATCACATACACCACCAATAAGATACAATGAGTAAGTTTAATGTGGTTTAATATATCTACTCTCAAATATATTTGCAGTCGATGTAATCAGTGCGTGAAAGTGCAAACCAGTTTGATCTTTGTATCACAAGATGTATTCAATCTAAATGCTTAAATAAAGATATCAATCAACCCTCATATATTTCAACCAACAAATTTTCTCAATCGTATAAAGTTCAAGTAGTGTATAGATTTGGTTTGCAAAAAGAGATTTAATCTTTGTATTCAGCAAAAGATATAACTCAACGAATATTGTAACAAAGATTTACATAAACAAATATCTCTTTAAATATTTGTCAAGATGAAACGCACTTGATATTTGAAAATGTTTTGAAAAGATTTTGCAACCAAAATCAAATACGTGCTTCTCAAGATGTTGCAATGAAGGTGCAATCTCAAAAGATCAAACAAAATCTTCTTAGGATAGACTTATTAACAAAGTCCCCTAAGAATACTTAGGGTTTTTCTCTAAAAAAAAAATCATATCAATCAAGCACAACAAATAGGAGAGCAAACTTATAGAGCAATCAACACTCAAATCAGACTTACAAAAGATGTTTGGCAATAAGAGAAGGTAAGTATGAATGTATGAAGCTTAGAAATGAGTATTATGGATCTTGGGAATTTCAAAGAATATCTCCTAATCATGACTGCTAATTTCATACTAATTATTCCAAATGAGGGGGTATTTATAGACATCCCCATAAATATAACCGTTAAGGACATAAGTGAAATAATTAGAAAAGTTTTAATAATATTTAATTAATTTAACCTCGTTTAAAAAAGTTAACCGCAGTAAAAAATTTGGACCAACCCAAGAGTACCAATCGACCAAGACAAGTTTGGTTAACCGAAGTTCTTGGGGTTCGGTCGACTGGGCTAGGAATGAACTAGGAGTTCGGTCAACCGGACTAATATGTCCAAAGGCGATTTTCCCATTCTTGCGAGGTTCGGTCGACTAGGGTCAATTTGAACTGAGTTGGTCCGTCGACAAGACCGTTGAGTTCCAACACATGGGAACTCAGTCAACTAGGTTGGTGATATTCAAAATATGCTTGGTCGACCAGGAGGTCAATAAGTTGACCCCTAGGGTGTTCGGTCGACAGGGTCAAATGAACTACAAGAGTTCGGTCAACTGAGTTGTGGTCAACCAGTTGACCCAGTCCTTGGTCGGTTGACCGGGAGCAAAATGTACATGAAGTGCTGGTCGACCGAGTGTGCACATTTAGTGCATTTTAGTCCTGTTTTAGCCAACAAACATCATATTCAAAAGACTAACGCATACAAGTGAATGAGTGAGTGTCCTAAGGTCATTTCTAGGTCATGTTTTGTTTGAACTTACTTATTAGATCATACATGTGATGTGTGTGTGCTTATTACAAACCAATCCCTATTTATTATTACAGACCCTTTGCATAAAAATGAAATACATTACAACAGAAACTGGGTCTTCAACTTCAATCTCTCTTTGTGCATTATGATATGTCGCTTAGAGTTCCTGCACATAACCTCAAACATCCATTAAATATAACAGATATTTGTCATTATCAAAATCGGACGTGTCCTATACGGTCAACAACCTTCTCAGTAAAAATAATTTATTCTCACTTGATAGTTGACAATTTTGATTCTCAGTATGTAGTTCAACAAAATCTAATTTGGAATTCCCTCATTCCCTCAAAAATCTCGTTATTCTTATGGTTGTCTTCCATAATAGAATTTTAATGATTGATAATCTTCAAAAAAGAGGTTGGAGTTTGGCTCCCATGTGCAGCCTCAGTAGAAAAAATATTGAAATTGTGAACCATCTCCTTCTTGCATTGTGAATTTAGCAAACAGATTTAGGTTAAATTATCTAGGGTGACCAATTTGCAGTAGATTAGACTCGAAAATATTAAAGATCTCCTCAACACTTGGTCCTTTACTAAATGCAAAGGCAGTGTTAAAAGATTAAGATTTTCTATGCCCGCTTCCATCGTTTGGGAGGTTTGGAAAGAAAGGAATACAAGATCATTTACGATAAATCAACTCCGGTTGTTGCGGTTTCTGATAAAGCTTTTTTATATCTTTTTCATTGGAGTCGAGCGTGTTCAATTGTCATTTCCAAACTTGGGATACTTTTTTTTTCATTTTCTGTTCTTCATCGGGCTGCTAATTTAGACCTCTACTTGCTCTGTTTCCAGCTCAATGTATGTTTTCTTCTGTTACTCTTTGCAGGTAAATTGTTTTTTTTTTCCCTTTTCATCTCTTCCAAGCACCTTGCTTTTGAGCAGCGTTCATGAATAATATTTTCTTATTACCTTTTTAAAAAAAAAAAAGTAGTAGAGAGATGAATTAGGAAAGAATTTGAATACTCATTATATGAAAAGTTCCTGTCATAGAACGAAAACAAATGTTTCTTTGACAAGCCACACATCACCGGATCTTGAACAATTCTAAAAAATCAAGTTCAATTTCTATCGGGATACTACCAGGAGTGGATTTTGCATAGTGAAAAAGATACTATATATTTACTTAAAAATTGCCTGAGGATTGTGATTATATGACATGAACTCCTAGGGCGATATAATGCATTGAAAATCTCCGAATGACAATCAAAGAAAATGGTCTCATAGCTCAAATCTTTTTCTTTAAATAATTAAGGTCTAGCTAATCGACCAAAAATGGTAGTTTAACCACTCACGTAACCATTGACCAATGGTTATTTTGTAATATTATAATAATAATAATAATAATAATAATAATAATAATAATAATAATAGTTGAAATTTTGAAATTATATTGCCCTTCATTGTGAAGTTAGATTACCATGAGCTGAATTTTTTTTTTTCATTCACAATGGTTGAGAATTTTAGGATATAGGCTATTTTTGTAGACATTCTAATAGGTTTTTGTATTGAATAATGTGTCTACTTCTAATACATTGTTCATGCACAAGTTAAAGTATAATGACAATCTTTTTGAAATGTCTGTGCAACAATTTTCATGTTAAACTAAATATTTATATAGATATCCGTACATTTTAAAAGTATCTAATATTTATAAATCATCAAACTTCTTTGACGAAATTTTGAAAAATTAAATGTTAAACATAGAAATGAATAACCTAACTTCCTAAAAATTTAATTTCGAGAGTATCTCGAAAAGATATAGGGTGTTAGTTATCTCGTACCCGAATTTAAGACCCGTCCGGTCACTCACATCCTAAGTCTTCATGTGGCAATACTTCCAAAATCAATTTCTCGCGAAGGGTAATTGTATGCTATGCAAATAATTAGCTAAAAAAGAAGAAAGCCTTGTGGGGAAATTGATATCACAAATATAACTTGTCAAAAAAAAAAAATGAGAAAGTAAAGAAGCGTCCCAGAGACAAGATCAAATTAAACACAAACTTATGAAGAAATGGTAAATTAAACTTGAAATGGATAAACCCGGCGCATAAGGCATGCACCATGCATATTGCATAGACCATTTAGTTCCAATCAATTATTATATATATATAGTGGGGGCATGGGAGGCCCCTCAGACCGCCCACCACTTTAAGGAGACAAACATTTAACTCGCCAATTTGGACCAAACGGATTGGGAAGTGTTGACCCCACCTCCTTTATTTATTTATTTCTTTATTTATAGAGTTTGTTAATTAATTGTGATATATATATAACACAAACAAATTAAATAATTCATATATTGGCTTCTGGTCTACCCCAGCACCTTTAAAAGTTGCTCATCATAAAATATAGCTTCATGACGAATCAACGGCCACAATATGGCTACTTGATGGAGCGTGGATTTCTTTCACTCCCTCTCTTTTCCATTTTAGAGGTTCATGTCGCTGGACTGAATGTTATGATCAAAGAGAGGGAGAGCCATCATTCTGCTTTTTTGTATGACTATGAAAATAAAGAAGAGTATTGTTTGTGTATGACTCTTATACTTTAGTTTTCTCAAATAAAGAAAAAAGGAAAGCACGGTAGGGACTCGTTAACGAGTGTCATGTGATTGTCGACGAGGAGACAGTAAGGATTCGTCGACGAATGACCTGTGTTCATCAACGAGAAGATCCCCAAAGGTTCAAAAGTTCAGAATTTCTAAGATATCGAAAACGGAAAAATGGGATCGTCAATGATTGGATAGATTCTGACGAGTATTCTTCTTAGTCTCATCAACGAATAATCTGTTCTCGTCGACGAGAAGTTATAGGCTGCGAGTAATTTTTTTTTTTTTTTTTTTTTTTGCATTTTGATTTTTAAGCGTTTGGGTGGTTTGGTAACTGGAGGAAAACCTTTGACAGACTGTTATATATGTCATTCTGGGTGTGCATTAACAGAGAGTGTGACCATTTGAGAAGTGTATTGTGTACTTTGTGATTTCATTAATAAAATTCTTGTGACATTACTTCCGTGGATGGAGGTTTTACCAAACCACGTAAATCTTGTAGTTGTTCTTGTTGTTTATCACTTTCTGCTTGTGTTTCATTTACTTGTTATATTTATTCCGTTGTGCATCTTAATTATTCGATCCATATCACAACAAATTGGTATCAGAGCGACTGTTGTTATGGCATCGGAATCGTCTTATGCAAGGTTTGACATCATCAAATTTGATAGAATCAAAAACTTTGGTTTATGGCATATGAGAGTGAAATACATTCTTGTATAACAAGGAATGGGGAAGGCATTACTTGGTGTTCAATCGGATGGATTGGATGAGGCAACATAGGGACATTTGCAAGCAAAGGCAGCTTCTACAATACGCTTATATTTGGTCAACAAAGTACTCTATCGCGTGATGGAGGAGGATTCTCCAGCGACTATATGGCGAAAATTAGAGAGCTGGTACATGTCCAAATCTCTTAATAATAAACTTTTTCTTAAGCAACGTTTGTATTGGCTTAAGATGGTTGAAGGATCAAACTTAGATCAACATATTAATGCTTTCAATCGAATTATTAATGATTTGATAAGATTTGATGTTAAGTTTGATGAGGATGACAAAGATTTGATGTTGTTAAATTCTTTGACCTTGACTCATACCTATGAAAATCTTGTGACCATTCTTACGTGGGGAAAAGAAACTCTTGATCTTGAAAAGATAACAAGTGTTTTGTTAAATTTTCCATCAAAGATTGAAAATATGTGATGAAGGAGAAGGACTTGTGGTAAGAGGTAATACCAAGTGAGGTAAGGGAAAATCCAAACATGGATCAAGTCAAAAATCTCGAAATCAATCCAAGAAGAAGAAAGAAATCATGTGTTACCACATTTCGGTGTTACAAATGTGGTAAAAAGGGGTATGTGAAACTAGAGTGTCCGAATTGGAGAAAAGGAAATTTTGAGAAACTTGAGGGTATTTCAAAATCTGTGAATGTTGTTCAAGAAGGTGGTTCAGCGTGTAGTGATGGTGATGTTCTATCAGTTTCTTCGGGGTTGGAAAATCTAATGGACTCTTGGATACTTGACTCGGCATGTTCTTATCACATGACTCCGAACAAGGAGTGGTTCTGCACTTACAGGTTAGCGAATTCTAGATTAGTTCTTATAGGTAATGATATTTCTTGCAAGATCATTGGCATAGGAAATGTAAACATAAAAATATTTGATGGTTCTGTAAGAACGTTGTGTAATCTAAGACATACACCAGAGTTAAGGAAAAGTTTGATATCATTCGGTACTTTGGATTGTAATGGTTTTCATTACAAGTCCAAAGGTGGCATTCTAACTGTATGGAAATGTAACGACTCGAAGAATAATGGTATTTAAAGAAAGGAAATTGGAAACAGGAACAAAAGGAGGTGGTCAACGACGTTGCATTTTGGATCCCGAGAAATTTTCCAGGCCTCGCCGACGAACACAGGGGCTTCGTCGACGAGGGTTCTTCAAGATCTTGTCGACGAAGTTCCGTCTCATCAATGAGAAGATATCGAGAGAGGATTTTTGGAAGCCTAAAATTCGTCGACGAGGGTTGAAGTTCGTCAACGAACTTTCTACAGGACTCGTCGACGAGGTGACATGGTTCGTCGACTAATCCCGCGGTATAAATAGGGTTAAATGTGATTTTTCAGTTCATTTTTCTGCGCAGAACCCCTCTCTCTCTCATCCTTCGGTTTCTCCTCCTTCTCTTTAAGATTCTGGGTTGGATTTTTGCCGGTTCAACGATCTGAAGTCACCATGACGCTCTTGGAAAAGTTCTCTGCAAGTCTGCAGGAGCGGATCATCGGTGGGGCTTGGAAACCATCTCAAATCCAGAGTAAGGCTTTCTACTTAGTATTTGGTTATTTGACAGTTGTAGAAAGTGTAGTATGCGTAGAAATACTGAACTTTAGTTCTGGGAAATGTTGTTTTCAGGGTATTGAGTAAGGAACCCTGCGGGCACAGGACAGATTTTCTTATGAGCTTTTTAGAACTCAGGTAAGGAGATAAACTAGCTAGTATTTTATGAAAAGTATGTATAATATTATAGCATTTGATTTCAGGGAAATAAATATATTTATATATGATTTACATTTGGGAAAATACTGTTGAAAATTATGGTACATTAAATATACGAAAAACTTGTATAGTGTGGCATGAGTAAAAATTGTTATGAAATATTATTTTCTGGGAATGTGTTAATGATATGAATTTTTATAATGAAAAATGGCGTACGAGCCAAGATTTTTATATTTTTTTGCTGGTGTACGGGCCGAGCTATATGTATGATTTGCCGGAGTACAGGCCGAGCAATGGAAATGATTTGCCAGCGTATGGGCTGTGTTATGGATATGATTTTCCAACGTATGGGCCGAGCTATGGAAATGATTTGCTAGTGTACGGGCTATGCTATGGATATGATTTTCCGGTGTACGGGCCGAGTTATGGTAAAATGTAAAATACCAGCATACGGGTCGATAATTTTCATGATATACATATATATGTAAAATGATATGATTGATTTGATAATTAATGCTATGAAATATCCATGTATCACAATTTCAATATATGTTATATGATATCATAACCTGGTTGGTTTGGTTTAGGCTAGCACTTGCACAATACCATTGCTATATGTCCATGGTCATCATGATCTTGATATTTGTGTTAATGCCGCTGTACGAAGTGGTGTGAGATTGGATGGTCAATGTGGTTTTTAAGAAGTGTGTGAGCGCTCCTAGTGTACGGACCAGGTCTAGCAGACCCGTCGCACTTACAGACTGTACTCTTGACTTGGCAGTGGTCGGCCAACCATTGTCAGGTCCCGCTTTCGGGCCACACAACCTAGTCATGTGGGGGTAATACATGACAACAGCCAGCTAACCTTTCAGGGATATTTGTTTTTAGTATTATTATTTATATGAGATGAATTATGTTATGAAAACCATTATGTTCTATCATGTTTGATTATACATGTTTTCCTAGAAATGATGTATATACAGTTTTACTGGTTATATTTATGATTATATGTATATCACAGAAATGATCTTGTTGCCACACACTAGTGTTTGTTTATTTCCCTTACTGAGAGGTGTCTCACCCTGAATTTTATAAACATTTTCAAGAACCCCTGATAGGAGAGCAGGTAAAGCCCCGTTGATCTAGTATGATTGATCTGCCTTTTCAGAAGGGTAAGTGTTTTGATAGGGTCGGATGTACTTTGTGGAAATGACCCTAAGACATCTTTTGGGTTGTGTATTGTATATATATATATACAGTGATTATAGTAACTCTGGTATTGTGATGTATGGTATAATGAGGTGTTTATGATTTATGTTTCCTGCTGCATAGGCTTCCGTGATGTGTTTCTGATGTATCCCTGGTACCCATGGGTCTAGGTGGATTATGATCTGCTGAGTTTTGTGATATTGTAATATGAAAAAAAAATGTGTAAATTAAGCAGGTCGTCACAGGAAAAGTAATTTAACCGTAATGAAAGGGCAAAAACTGAATGGGAATATCTACACATTGCAAGGAACTACCGTTGTAGGTGGAGTTGCACTCATAGATGCTGAATCAGATGAGACCATCTTGTGGCATATGCGCCTTGGGCATATGGGGGAACACGACATGAAAGAACTACATAAAAGGAAATTGTTAAAGGGCTTGAAATCATTCCAGCTGGAATTTTGCAGGATTTTTGTTCTTGGAAAGCAGAACAGGGTAAAGTTCAGATCAGCTATGCACAAGACAAAGGGCATTCTTGATTATATGCATTTAGATGTTTGGGGCCCGATTAAAGTTGCATCAAAGGGTGGACATGTGTATTATGTGAGTTTCATTGATGATTACTCACGAAAGGTCTGGGTTTACTTCATGCGTCACAAATCATATATGTTTTCCAAATTTAAGATTTGGAAGGCTAAAGTGGAAAACTTGACAGGGTGGAGAATCAAATACTTAAGGTTAGATAATGGGACCAAGTATGCCGATTCTCGATTTATGGAGTTTTGTGCAGAGCAAGGCATCAAGAGACACTTTACAGTTCAGCGGACACCTTAGCAAAATGGTGTGGCGGAACGGATGAACCAGACTCTTTCTGAAAGGGCTCGGTGTCTCAGATTAAATGCAGAGCTACCAAAGAACTTCTGGGCCGAGGCAATGAGTTTGACTTGTTTTTTGATAAATCGATCACCAAGTGCGTCACTAGAGGGCAAAGTGACAAAATAGGTTTGGACGGGAAATGCAATAGACTACTCCGGATTGAAAGTATTCGGGTGTCCAGTCTATGTTCACGTATCTAGTGAGGAGAGGTCTAAGCTCGAACCAAAGTCTCATTGCATCTTTTTAGGATATCTAAAGGGTGTAAAGGGGTACAAGTTATGGGACCCAGTGGCAAATAAGGTGGTAATCAGCAGGGATGTAGTCTTTGATGAGAAGGCTATATATGGTGAAGCGTACTCAGTAGTGTGATAAACAAGAACAGGAGCCAGAAATCTAGGGCAGTGATGAATATATTATGTAGGTGGAGTTGGAAGCTTAGGGCGACGAAAATGATCATTGTCCAATGGTTGTAGGGAGCTCTAGCTTGAAAAATTAGCAAGTTGATGATATTCCTACACGGAGATCCAGGCGCACTATCAGACCTCCACCAAGGTATGGATTTGAAGAGTTAGTGTCATATTCTTTCCTTACTAGTTGCAATGATCTAACTACATTTCAAGAGGCAGTGCTCAACTAGGAGATAGATAGATGGATAGGTATAATGATTGAGGAGATGGAATCACTACATAAGAACCAAACTTGGGATTTGGTGGAGCTTCCAAATGGGAAGAGATCGATAGGTTGCAAATGGGCATATAGAAAGAAGGAAGCAATTTCAGAAAAGAAATGAGAGAAATTCAAGGCACGATTGGTGGCAAAAGGATACTCACAGAAGAAAAGAATAGATTATGATGAGATCTTTTCTCCAGTGGTTCGACATACTTCTATAAGAATTGTATTGGGGTTGGTAGTCCATTATGATCTTCATTTGGAACAAATAGACGTGAGGACGACATTTCTTCATGATGACTTGGAGGAACAAATTTACATGGTACAGCCGGAGGGATTCATTGAACCGGAAAAAGAAAATTTTGTTTGCAAGTTGAAAAAATCTTTTTATGGACTGAAACAGTCTCTAAGGCAATGGTATAAACGGTTTGATTATTACATAATCAAGATTGGCTACAAAAGGTGTGAATATGACTGTTGTGTATATATGAACAAGCTTGAGGATGGTTCTCTTATTTTCTTATTATTGTACATCGATGACATGTTGATAGCTGCAAAAGATTTAACTAAGGTAAATCAGTTAAAAGACCTATTGTATAAGGAATTTGACATGAAGGATCTTGGCTCGGCCAAGAAAATACTTGGGACAGAGATTCACCGTGACAGAACTGTAGGAAGATTATGGCTATCTCAGGGCAGTTATGTACATAAGGTTTTGGAGAGGTTTAGCATAGTTGATGTAAGACCAGTGTGTATACCTTTAGTGAATCATTTCAAGTTGTCTACTGCAAATTGCCCAAGTATGGATGAGGAAATCCAGGACATGTCAAAGGTCCCCTATGCTAGTGTTGTGGGAAGTTTAATATATGTCATGTTGTGTACGAGGCCAGATTTGGCTCATGCGTTGAGCGTTGGTAAGTTTCTTTCTAATCCAGGACGGAAGCATTAGGAAGCCATCAAATGGATACTCAGATACTTACGAGGTACATCAGGATATGACATCATGTTCAGCAAGCAACTGGGTTGTCCTTCAATTGTGGGATTTGTTAAATCTGATTATGCTAGAGATATGAATGACAGAAGGTCTATAACGGGATATATATTTACTTTTGTAGAAGGACCGGTATGTTGGAAATCCATGGTACAGTCTTTGGTAGCATTATCCACGATTGAGGCAAAATATATGACAGTTGCCGAAACTGCAAAGGAAGCCTTATGGCTTACTAGTTTAATCAGAGAGCTGAGATTATAGTAAAATAGAGTGGTGTTGCATTGTGATAGTCAGAGTGTCATTTACTTGGCGAAGAATCAAATATACCATGCTAGAACCAAGCACATTGATGTGAGGTTCCATAGGGTTCGGGAATTGATTACTTCGGGGGAGCTTGTGCTGGAGAAAATTCACACGTCTGAAAATGCAGCAGATATTTTGACGAAATTAGTTACTTCTGAGAAGTTCAAGCATTGTTTGGACTTACTCCTTGTCTCCAATTGATAGAAGGGAGACAAACCCAACTAAGTGGTTCAAGTTCAAGGTGGAACAATTAGACTTGTTTTTCGATATTCTTCTAAGGGGCGTATAATCGCCAAGGTGGAGATTGTTGTTTTTTGTATGGCTCTAATACTTTGGTTTTCTCAAACAAAGAAGAAAGAAAAACATGAAAGGGCAACACAGCAGGGACTCGTTGACGAGTTCCCCGTGATCGTCAATGAGGAGACAATAAGGATTCGCCAATGAGTGACCTGTGTTCGTCGACGAGAATATCACAAGAGGCCTAAAAGTTCAAAGTTTTTGATATACCAAGAGCAAAAAAATGGAATCATTGACGAGTGGATAGATTAGTCAATGAGTGTTCTTCTTGGTCTCGTCGACGAATCCCTTATTCTCGTCGACGAGAAGTTCTGGGCTGCGAGTAGTTTTTTTTTTTTTTTCATTTTGAATTTTAAATGTTGGGGTGGTTGGATAATTGGAGGGAAACCTCTGAGAAACTATTATATATGTCATTATGGGCGTGTATTAACAGAGAGTGTGGTCATTTGAGAAGTGTATTGTGTACTTTGTGATTTCCTTAGTGAAATTCTTGTGTCATTGCTTCCGTGGATGTAAGTTTTGGCAAACCATGTAAATCTTGTTGTTCTTGTTATTTATCACTTTCTAGTTGTGTTTCATTTACTTGTTATATTTATTTCGCTATGCATCTTAACTATTCGATCCATATCACAACAAAGAGTTTACTCTTTGTTCTTTCCGTTTTAGTGTCTTTCTTGAAGCAATCTTAAATAAATTTTATGATATTATTTTAAAGTTGATTTTATTTATACTTTACCTATTATGTGTCAAATTAATGATCTGAAGGATATTAAAAAAAAAAAAAATTCGTCCAATAGTAACTATATCATATTTGAAATTTATCGGCTCGTAATGAAGGGCTTAAATTTAATCGTACAAAGACTTCCTTGTCAATGGAATATTATGACAATATAAAATAAGAATCTATATATGAAAAGTTTTACACCAAATAAGAGAAGGAAATAGATGGAGAGAAGAATAGAATAAAAATTATAGTCCATTTGGGTTGATTCAAGTGGTAAGAACGATTTGTAACTTTAGTACCTTTACGATTCGATTCCCCCTTGAGAGTTTATCTCAATGAGTTACTAGAGGTGTGTCAATGGGCGAGTCTCTTTCACCTCACCTTCTTGGGTTTGGTATTACATTATAGTGTTCAAAGTGATGCAATGGTGACTGGAGTTTTCGGATTATCAAAAATAAAATAATAAATAAAATAAAATAAAAGTCATAAATTTATTAAAAAAAACTATTTAACTTATTTTTACATATCAAATAAAGAAAAGAATTAAGAAATGTTAACTCTGATATATAATATTGAAACCCATCATGCCTTCCAAATATAAAATTGTGGGCTTCACCTAGCTCGTCTAATTTATAATATTTGTGAAATAGAAAAGGGGAAATGGTGTGGGGGTTTATTTTTATGCTTTTGTCTGGGAGGGAATGTGACAAGTAAGAAGCCGCAATATCTACATAGTAAGAAGGCCAAAAGATGGCCGACATGATTCATTGATTCCCTGCCCTTTAATTTCCTTCCTCTCACTCATACCGGTTGGTGACATGTCTCTCTCTTTTTCAATTTTTTTTTTTTTTTTTCTATGATACATCAAAGCCCTGAATTGCCTTTTGCAAAGCTACAGCAAACTATTGACTTTGGATGTCCAAAACTCATGCTTACAGCTTTCAAAATATATATATATATATATATATATATATATATATATATATATAAAATTAGAAAACTAGTAATTAGAAGTTAAAACTATAGACTTCTATACAAAAAATATCGAGCTAATTTGATGAGTTATGAAGGGAAGGAGTAAGGCATGTAAAACTAAATACGTCTATAGTACGGGTTTGACGAATTTTGAGAGTAAGGAGAAGGAGACGTAAAATCAGACCAATAATCGATCTAGTGCGGTTACTAGATCGATCAACTCCATTGGATCAGTGGGCTCACCCTGATATTTATTTATTTATTTATATTTATGTATACACATACACATTGTGTGTGTGTGTGTGTGTGTGTGTATGTGTATATTACAAAATAAGTAATGGCGGTAATGATAATTTTATTTATTTATTTTATCTTATTCAGGGACTCCAACTACCATCGCGCCACTTTGGATACTATGGTGCAGCACCAAACCCGGGAGTGAAAGGCGCCCGTCCATTGACAATGATGCACCTCTGGTAATTCACCGAGATAAACTCTCAAGGCGGGTATCAAACCCATGACCTTAAGGTCATCAAAGTCACAAGTCACCCTTATCACTTGAGTCAACCCAACTAGACGATAACAATAATTATTATTACTATAAACTAAATATAGCATAAGAATAAGGGATTATTTGAGCCAACTAAAATTACTTTTAAATTTTTGTATTATGTCTCATATATTTGAATTTTTGTCAACTTGAATGAAACCTAATACAAATTTTATATATATTTCATTTTATATTTGTTGTGCCTTGTCTAGAAGCTAGCTAAAATGGGAATTTTATCTATAAATGGCAAGTTTTACACTAACATCTCCCCCAATTAATGTGTAGTGGCACAAAAGATGAACAACATCATCCACTCCAAAATGTTCAATTTCTCTCTTTTTTTATTCAATAATTATATTAACAATTCATTGCAACATAATTACACAGCACAAGAACTTCATTACTATGGTCATCCAATATTTACACAACCTGAGGGGACATCAAAAGGAAGTTAATTGTTTATTTATTTAATAGTAATGCTCTAACCATTTTAACTAATAAAAAAACTCATCGTACAATAATGAAAATTTTTTCGCCGTCTCTGGAGCTGGGGATGATCATCATTTCTTGTTAGAAAAGATAACATAAATGGCAACTATAGTCAAGGTAGGATTTGAGATTTGTTTATTATATTAAAAAAACAACTTTTAGAAGGGTTTACCGAAAAAACTCAATCAAAGTCGGGTTAGGGACGAACAAGCCTAGTGGAACTTTTTCAGTGTGTTTCATTGTTGAAAAAGTACAATTGAAATCGATGTATAAATAGAATTTACATTAAAATATAATTATTGAATTTAGAATGCCATTTGGGATGACTATCAAGTTTGCAACTTTTTCTCTTTCGATTTATTGCATATGCATAGTCCTAGGACATGTTTCACAACAATGGGTATTAAAGCATCAAGTTTGTACTAAGATTTCTGGAGTTTCAGTTTAATCAAGAAAAAAATAAACGGAGTGAAGAATAAGTTCAACAATTTCAATGGGAAAGAAAACTTCAATTGGTGGCAAATGTGGGTAAGAGATCTATTTGTTCAACATAAGGTTTTGTAAGGGCACCAACAGAAGAAAGATTACTAGAAAATCAAATTTGCTTTCTATGGGAGGTAGATTGACCCTAATAAACTCTATCCTCTCCAATTAACCTATATATTACATGTCTATGTTTCCCATTCCCAAGAAAGCGATGCAGGCTATTGAAAGAATCTAAAGAAACTTCCTTTAGAGGGGAACTAAGGAAAATTTTAAATTCCCCCTTACTAAATGGAGCTCGATTACACAATCAAAAAAGCAAGGAGGACTAGGTATCAAACAATTAGAGACTATGAACAAAGCTTTTATGCGGGAATGGATATGGAGGTTCAGTAGGGAAGATGAAGGATTCTAGAAACAGGTGATTAGTATCAAACATAGGTACAACGCCACAGACTGGTACCCAAAGTCAAATTTTATAGGCATAAGCTGGTGCCTCTAGAAAAATTTCAAAAAGCTCAAGCATACCAATTGGGAACATATAAAGATCAATGTTGGAGATGGGAGCAAAATAAAGTTTTGATTGGATAAATGAGCTACAAAAGCCACTCTTAAGGATCTTTTTCCTAGTCTTTTCCAAGTGGCTAGCCAAAAAGGATGCTAAAGTGGTAGATTTACTGAGCTTTCCTAATAATAGGCCTTTTTGGGATATATCCCTTGGCAGACATGTCAAATCAGGTAAGGAGATCAACAAAGTTATGGAGTTGTTCAAATTGTTATACAAAGTCAAAATAAATAGGGGGAAAAAAGACTTGTGCTATTGGACCTTCAATGCATCTTAAACCTTTACAGTGTCTAGCTTTTACAATCAACTCACTAACAGGAACAATTGCAACAATCAAATAATCTCATACAATCAGTTGTGGAACTATTTCATCCCACCAAAGGTGAGTGTCTTTTTCTAGCTAGCAATTAATAACGGAATTCTCATAACATAAAACCTGCAAAAAAAAAAAAAAAAAGGTTGGAAGATGGCTTCTATGTGAGTCTTGTGCAAGAAGGAAAGTGAAGGAGTTGATCACAATTTTCTTCACTGTCAATTTAGTAAGCAAGTTTGGGCTCTCATCTATCAGAGGACATGTAACCACATGGTCATGCCGAAGAGGTTAAAATCAATGTTCTTAGCTAGCGTGGAACATATCAATCAAATCCCCTTCCCACCTTAGTTTATCTAAAGTATTACTGAGAGGGTGAAAGTTTGTCTTCTGATTCAAGTATGTGGAGTAGCCCCCAAATCCCCTTGACTAATTCAATGAGGACCTAGAGATAAAGTTCTGTAAGGTAGTGTATCTCTAAATCCCCAGGTCATACTACAGCTAGCAGCCATAGTGTTCAATTAAAGGGTTGCAAAGATGCTATTTATCAAAAAGGATTTGAATGGAGCTACCATTTCCCACCTTCCAATATTTGATTTTTTTATAAATGCCTTTTTTGGCAGTTCAAGATTTCTTTCTAGTAGCAAAAGTCATATTGCCTAATCTACAACTCCCAAAAACATTTTTCCTTGATTATATATATGTACGTATGTATCCATATCACTCATTAGAAAGCTTTAGAATTACAAATAAACCAACAAAGATTCATAACTATTAACTGCAGTTGTTTTCCAATTTGAAAGAGATTTCAAACCAAGACCTCCCTTTGTAATAGGCTTACAAACATTGCCCCAATGGACTTTACATGCCTTGGAGTTCCAATCATTGCCTTTCCACAAGAAATATTTAAACCTCCTTTCAACCTCCTTGAGGACAAAGAAATGAATATCAACTATTCTAACCTAGAAAGAAAAGAAACTATGTAGTATTGATTTCAGCTTTTGAAGCTTACTTACATAAGTGAGAATTTAATTTGTAGGCCTAATGACTAATCCTGCCCCCAATCTTTTCAATTATAACCTGATAATCAGCCTTACTCAACCTTTTTTGTGATTAGAGGGAGGCCAAGATAATGAACTGGTAACACTCCCTTTTTAATGCTTAATAAGGCAGACATTTTCTCCATCTCTGCATGATCAACCCCTAAAAAGAAAACCACATATATGGCTTCATTACAATGAAGCCCAGACATCCTGTAAAAAATATCCAAAAGCCTCTTAACACATCTGACAGAAAAATGGTCCCCTTTGGTAAGGATCAAAAGATCACCAGCAAAACACAAATCTACCAGCTGAATCTTCTCACAATTAGCGAAAAAGAGGAAATGATTAGCAATGGCATCCCTCAATATTCTACTGAAAACCTCTATGACCATAACAAAAAGGTAAGGAGATAAAGGGTCGCCATGTCTTAACCCTTTTTCCTCTTTAAAGAAACCCATTGCAGTCCCATTGATGAGAATCGAGTACCAAGGTTTCCAAATATACCCTCCAATACATTGAACAAGCTCCATGGGGGTATCCAAGCATCTTAGATTATCACTTTACTTAAAAGCTTAAGTTGTTAGGTTGTGGGTCAATAATGTATATCAAGTTTTAATACTCCTCCGCACGTGAAGAGATAAACACATGATAAATAGCACCCATAATAAGGAATACAATTTTTTTTTTTTTTTAAATTGCGGGCAACAAGATTAGAACCCAAGACCTCCTGGTAATCAGTTCTGATACTATGTTAGATTACCACTTTATCTAAAAGTTTAAGCTATTAGGTTGTGGACCAACAATGCGTATCAAGCTTTAACACAAGCATTCCACAACGCACAAAACAAACCTCGAGCTAACAAAGTCATGAGCCTTCATAAGATCGACCTTAAGAGTCAGTTTAGGCATCCCTGAATTCTGATGATATTTACTCAACAACTTTTGTGCTAAGAGAAAGTTATCATTGATGCTCCTTCCTTTAATGAAAGTAGATTGATTCAAAGCGTATTTTCTATAAATTTATAATTTAGTAATTTTATATAAAATTTATTTTTGAAAAATAGTACATACCCCGTGCATAGCAAGGGATCTCTGCTAATAAGCATAACATTTCTATAGAAAGTAAAAATATATCAATATTTTTTTTTTCAGTCAACAAAATTAATTTAAAAAAAAAATTTTGAAGGCACGTGCAAAGCATGTGCACAGACAGTTTACGACTCATTAATTATGGTTGAAATAAAGTCTGCAGGGTTTTCTGCCGACGTAGAACTGATGGGCTCGATTCGGCCCATGCCTTGCCTTACCCTGCTTCCGGCAGCCTTGACTGCACATGGATTGGGTAATAATTGCAATATTGGATCAGTTCATGAGAGGCCCCAAAAAAAGGCCCAGCCCAAGACTGCTAATTGCAAACTCTCAGCCGTGGAGGCGATAAATAACATTACAAAACAACAGGCCCAAAGTCTTCATTTATCCCCCAAACACATTAAACTTTTCCTTAAAAACTGAAGGGAAAAATATAAAAGCAATAAAAATCAAAATCAAAATCAAAATTTCAATTCTTACCACCTTATGTATTCTTTTAATTTGTAATTTCATACTTGTCTACCACTTCCCACCTTGTGTGCTGCAATCTTCGATTGTTGAGTAGTCTCTCCACTTATATATTTAGCTTCTTTCATCCCCTTTGATACACATCATGACCAGCTTACAAACCACAATAAATGTGGCATTCTATAGATCATGGATTCATGAAAAAAAATTAAAATCTCATGTGTTCAAAACCTAAAAAATTAAAGCCTAACCCTTTTCCATCTTCACTAGATGTCTGCAGAAGCAAGTGCATCATTTTTGGCAATCAATCGATACTAGATGAGGCCCTGTTGAAGAAGAAGCACGATCTCCCTAAAATGCTCAATAAGGTTAGGAAAATATTTATAGTTGTTGTAGTAATTGACCTAATTGTTTCATCACTCAAAAAATAATTTAATTTAAGAAAAATTAAGGATTTTTTCTTATTTTTTAAATTCTTGTAAATCCAAATGTAGAGGTGATTGTTGTCTCCTAAAACTCTAATGGCAACAAACATATTTGCGAGCAAAATATGCCACAAAGGGTTTTAACAAGATTTGAACCTGCAACTTCATCGCACAACTTACCTTTAAAGTTGAGGCAGTGAATCAATAAGGAGGTTTGGAAGTGAGTGTGTGTGTGTGTGTGTTTCTCTTTCCCTTCTCCCTCTTCTTCTTCTTCTTCCCCTATTTCTCCCTTCTCTGCTTTCCCCTGCTCTTGATTGCATGCATGCATGCATGCGTGTATGGGGTGTGTGTGTGTGTGTTGTGTGTTTAGTGCTTGGGTGTGTGTGATGCATGTGTATGTATATGCATGATAACGCAGGTATGTGTGAGCATGGCATGATGCATGTGAGGATGTGAATGCATGTGCATGCATGTGTACGCATGGTGTTGGGATGATATGCATGTATGTATGTATGCATATGAGCATGATGAGGATGTATGGGTATGCACGTATGCATGATGTATGTATGTGTGGTGGATGATGCATGACATGATGTATGTTGAATGCATGCTTGTATGTATGTGTGTATGGATGCATGATTACACATGTACATGAGTGATATACACGTGATGCATGCATGTATAGATGTATATATGGATACATGTGTGACATGCATGAATGAATGATGCATATGCATGATGGATGTACGAATGTATGCATGCATGTATGTGTGTGTGTGAGATAAATGTAAATGTGTAGGTGTGTGTATATATATATGTATGTGTATTAGTATATATATATATATATATTAATACATACTATACTCAATTATGTGTGTGTGTGTGTGTGTACGTGCGTGCGTATGTGTGTGGATATATATGGATATGTAATGGTATATATGTAAGTAGATAAAATACATGTACTAATTATGTGTGTATATGTATATAAGTATACATATATTAGTGCTATATGTATATGTATGTGTGTATGTTGTAAGGATGCACATAATATATACGTTGTATATGTTTTATGTGATTTAGTGTGTGTATTAGTGTATGTATTTTATCTTATATTTATTAAAAATCTAAAAAAAAAAGACAAAAAAGGTGAAAAAGATCCCAAAAAATATGAGCTTAGTCTAGTGGTTCCCACAGTTTATTTTTAACTAATGATGGGATAAAGGGAAGAATTTTACTGTATAATACTTTCTTCCCCTTATCCCTAGGCATGACAAGAGTTTAAACCTTCTAGAATAATAATAATAATAATAATAAGGACTTAGAGCAAACATATGACGTACACCTATTGTGATTGAAAATTTTCTAAATTTTCCATCAATAGTCCTAGTGAGTCATAACTTTATTATGCATAAATATACCTAGTAAAACTCCCTTTTCTTTTTCGTAAACTTTTCTGCTAATCTTCTTAGACGTATACATTTTGGAGTTGATCTCATAGGCAAAAAAAAAAAAAAAACAAATTGATTTTTTGGAATACTCGTCTCTAATTAATTACATTTTTTGATCTCATAGGCAAAAAAAAAAAAAAAAAAACAAATTGATTTTCTGCTAATCTTCTTAGACGTATACATTTTGGAGTTGATCTCATAGGCAAAAAAAAAAAAAAAACAAATTGATTTTTTGGAATACTTTAATCTTTGTTCAATGACCTTTCCCAATGTTTCAGTCTACAACTCGTATAAGCACTAATGACATTTACTATTCTTGTCCAAAGAGCATTTTCAAATTTTATGATTTTATATATCTCTTATTCTTTTAACATGTTCAACACTAATCTCTCGTGGATGTCTTGTAATGATTCATACTCCATTCTTATATTTTTTTTTCCTCAATGTGTCAATGTTGAAATCTTTTATTTTTTTTTTAAATTTCTTTACCTTTTTCCTGTACTTAATAGTTTCTTGAAGACAAATTATGTTAATTTTTTTTTTAACCATTGTATCAACTATTTCTATGCATGTGTTTTACCAGTAAGAACTAACTTAATTAATTTACTTTCCAAAAAAAGGAACTAAATTAATTGCATAAAAAAATAATACGAATGATCCTTAACTAAGGGAGTGATTCGCCCACAAAAAAGTTAAAAAAACAGAAAACAAACAAATGAGGAAAAAGGCAAGAGAAAAAAAATTAGGCCTTTCAGGAAGACCAGCCCGATCCTCATATCAAGCTCCGTCGTTCAATAAAAGCACTCCAAATAATAAACCTTACATACATACGTATATATTATTAGGATCCACTATTTATTATGGAAGGAAGACGTATTTCATTACTTTCAGGTGATAGTGCGGGTTGCGGAAGTGCCTTTCACGAGGTCAGGTGTTCAAACCCTCTCGGACTCGTTTCCGTCCCTGGACTCCTGAATTTACCCTCCTTTTGGAGTTGTGAGGTCAACTTCAAGGGGCGTAAGATTAGTCACGTGAACCGTAAAACGAACGCATGGATACTCGGTGCGTATTTCAAAAAAAAAAGAATGCCTCTTATTTATTTTTTTTATTTTGAGAGCTAGCTACAATTAATTACAACAACAACTTGTGGACTAGACAAAGTGTGAACACAACTCAAGTGATGGAGCAGTCCACGTTACTCACCCTACACGGCACTGGGCTAGGTTGTGTTCTCACCAGTGAAGTGTGTTTACACGAGGTGCCCTGTCTGTCACAGGGACCCGAGACTACGTCAATCCGCAGCCCAAAAGGCTTCATTGGCTCACCTTCACTACGCGCGCCATACGCGGCAAAATGCTGTTGCCAACCACCGCATCTATCTTATTAAAAGTTGCCGCAGGTAACATTCGCGTTGAAATTATTCCAAACATTCGTGACTTTTCTTCCAAGCAGTTAGTAAAAGAAAATTCCCGAAAGCTCTGATTTTATCACTGTGAGTATGTCACTTTTAGTTTGTTTTCTTCTGAATCGATCCATCCCTAGCCCAAAATAAAAATTTAAAAAACTCTACGAGATAGCTTTTTTTAATTATTATAACAATTATTATAAGAACAAAAGATATTGATATTTCAAAAAAAAAAACACACACACACACACACAAATAAATTTTTGGACGAGATACATTTGCCAAAAAGGTATAGACCTTCCTTAAGACTCAAACTACAAATATTTAGCAAAAGAACACCCAAGAAGGGGTGTAAGTGTCATAAAAATCAAATGAACCTTATGGGAGATACGCATCTTTTTATCAATTCTCAAGAAATATTCGTACTATTGAAATTAAATTTTAGGGGAAACTCGCGTCTTGTGGTCAAATCTCAGTAAAGATTAGAGTCTTTTACACCAATTATAATTATTGATTCCTATTAAATGCAAGGCTATGCTTGTTATTATATTTATAATTGGGTTCTGTTTGGAGAAAGTGTTTTGTTTGATAAAAAAATGAAAATAAAAAAAAAATCATTTCCCATGATATATTTTTGATAAAACTGTTGGCCCGGGTGTGCGTCTAGAGGGGGGTGAATAGACGTTTGTCGCGGACAATAAAGATTGCTACAAATGAAACTTTGGCAAGACACAAGTGAAGAATACCACAATAAATAACAAAGCAAATAATCACAACAAATATCAAGATGAGGGAGAGAGAGAGAGAAGCACAACATAACGATTTAACGTGGTTCGGCTCCAAGCCTACGTCCACGCCTTAGCACCGAGTCAAGGATTCCCAAATCCACTAAACAATCCCCTTCAAGGCGGGGAAGCCTTTACAATACAGGTACAAAACCCAACTACTCACCAAGACCTAACAGGTAAGAACCTGACCCGAGAAATGTGGATTAAATAAATAAGAAAAGAGAATGGAAATTAAAAGGAGAAAAATAGCAGGGCTTGTTGACGAGGCTCCTTTCTCATCGATGAAGTCCCTTCTACAGCTCGGCGACAAAATTCAGAGTTTCGTCAACGAGAGGATGCTGAGAGATTTTGGAATTCTGAAATCTCAAGCTCGTCGATGAGGCCAACTCCGTCGTCAACGAACTCCCTTCTTATGCTCGTATGAGGACGTCGTCTCGTCGACGAGGCTGACTGGGTCAAGGGGTCTATAAATATAATTTCTCATTGCTTCATTGCTAAGAAACCAAAATCCTCTCTCTCTCTCTCTCTCTCTCTCTCTCTCTCTCTCTCTCTCTCTCTCTCTCTCTCTCTCTCTCTCTCTCTCTAAGATTTCGGGCTATTTGTTACCCAAATTGACGATCCGACGTTACTACGTGGATCAGGGGAGGAATCTCTACGGTTATAGTGGATCGGATCTTTGTTTTGAGGATTTTTGGGTTTTGTCCTGAAATTGAGGTAAATGTCCGATTTTGGTTTTAGTTTGGTAGATCTGTAGTAGATAGGATTACGTTGAAGTTGTGTTCTTCGATTTTTAGGTTTTGGAAACTTAGTTTCCTATTTTGGAGCCGTATAGTTCATGTTTTGGTTATCGGGGAAAGGTAAGGTGTTTCTGTTTATATCAGTTATTTTTGTAATCTGAATAGGTAAAACTGTGGTTTAAAATTATGTGGATGTTTTGGTTACTTATTTTGAAAAATCTATCGGGTGAAATTATGGGATTTTCGGGTTTACGATTTTTGAGAAAATTAGGGTTATCGGGTTTCATCTCAGTTTCTGTTGGAAAATCACGTATTTGAATAAATAGCAATATAGAGATGATCGTACCTTCATTTTATGTTAAACTGTATTCTCAGATTAATTATGAGGTGATTATTTGTTTTACCCAAATAAGTGTGGCATGAGTTGGTATACTGAAATGAGTTGAGTTATAAAATCGTGAAATGAGATATAGGAACGGTGGTTCCAAAACTGTTTTCAGGAATCTGTAGAAAACTAATACCGGTTAAATACCGAGGGTTCTATTTGATGATTGTTATTATGTGGTGAGCATCCGGTTTAATTATCGAAGAGTTGAGCATCCGGTTTAATTACCAATGAGCTAGGGCATCCGATTCATTACCAGTGGGCTGAGACATCTGGTTAAATTCTGATGGGTCTAAAATCTAGTTTTAATTACGACGAGTCGCTCATCTGGGTTGTTACCGCTGAGTTGGGACATCCGGTTTAATTTCGATGTGTTTAATACTGACAAGTCACTCATTTGGGTCGTTACCGATGGGTTGGGATATCCGGTTTAATTCCAATGTGTTTAATATTGACGAGTCGTGTAACAACCCCAAAAATATTTAGAGGTAGTGATTTAAAAATAATAATAATAATAAATAAAAATAAAAAAAATAAAATAATAATAATAATTATTATTATAATTATAATTAAAATTTTAAATAAATAAATAATTAAATTATTAATTAAATAATATAATATATTATATTAATATTATATATATATAAAAGTAATCAATCCTTCCTGAAGAATTAGGAAGGATCGAACTGAATTTCAATTCGCCCCCCCCCCTTCAGTTAATGCTTCCCATTCTCTCTCACTCCTCCATCTCTCTCCTCTTTCTTCTCATTTTCTCGACGGATATTTGGCCGATCGGAAAATGAAAAGTACCGTTAGGTTCCTATCTCCACCACTGACATTCCTACTGGAGCGGATTTGTCGTGGGAGCGGCGTAGGCATATCTTCTGAGGTAAGCTCAATTCTCACTTTTACCTCAATTTCTTGTAAATATTAAGCTCAATTGACGATCGGACACCACCACGAGAATCTAAGCATGATTTTCTACAAGTCTAGTAGAACGGATTTCTCGTGGGGTCGTCGTAGGCATAAACCCACAATTAGGCTAAAGGGGTTATTAAGGGGCTAGTTATTGTTTAATTATTGTAGATTTGAAAATGTTAAATATTGAACATTCTGAGGTTGAATTAGAGTTATTAAATTCAGGGCTCGGGTAAGCGTTGTGGGTGTAATTTTGGAACCCTATGGGCATAGTTCAGAAAAATCGAGGTAAGTTGATTATCTTGGAGTTTAACAATTTATTTAGATTATTGGGAGCCTAGGAAATATTTTATAGAAATTATGTTGGAATTCTGTTGAATGTTCTAGAGAAATGGAAATTGTAGATTTTTGTGCTAGAAATGCCACGAGCTCAGGATTGAACTGTGTGGGCATCTCAATAAGACAGGTAAGGGAAATAAGTTATAACAGGTATTTTTATAAAATAATGGTTGAAATGTATGTGAAATGAATTATGGTATTTTTCTTGAAATTATTATGATGATGATATGAATTGATGAGAAATTATGCGGCATATGATTTTATGAAAATTATGAAATGTATTGTGTAAAATGTGATTTGAAATGAGAAATCTGGGAAAATGATATGATGATGAATATCCCTGAGGAAATGAAATGTAATGCGGAAATGTTATATGATTTTCTGGAAAAATATTGAAAAGGGATAAATGTATGTACGGAAATGATTTTATGGGAATAGTGGAAATAAGAAACACTGATATATGTAAATATTGAGAAATGTAGAATATGGGAAATATGGAAATGATTTTCTATGAAATGGGAAAAAAAAAATGAAATACTGATATGTGCATACTGGAAATGATGAAATATATGAAATGTGATATATTCTCATATTTTCTTAAATATTATTATGAGATGAATTGTGAAATTGAAATGCTGAGAATGAAACAGTAGAAAATGAGAAATCTACTGGGAATACTATTTTATGAATATTGAATGAAAATACAGACATGTGAATTTTGATATATGAATATGGAAATATTGTAACGTGAAATTCTGCAATATGAATAATGAAATATGAGAATTGATTTGTGAATGATGAAGTGTGAATACTGGAAATGAAATGTGAATATTGGAAATGAAATGTGAATACTAGAATTGTGAACATTGCAATGTAACAACTGCAGTGAATATATGTATTGATATGGGAAATGTTGATATGAGAAAAGTGAAATAGTGGAAATGAAAACGCGGATGGATGGATATATAAACCCAGGCGATGGGTTATGATATCTAGCACGATACCAATGCTAGCAGTTGAAAATGGCAACCACATGGACTCGTGGAGTATGTGGCGTGGCAGTGCGAATGGGCCAAAGTAGAGTTGTTTATTGCCCCCTGGGTTTCGTCTAGAGTATGTGGCAAGCCATTCGTTACTACAAACAAGTATATGGTATTATTTGATCTAACCGGGTCGGCCAACCGCGGTTAGATCCAGCATTCGGGCCGCCTAATCCTGACCATAGGGGGAAGCATGGCGTGAAGAAAAATCCTCAGGGCAACCATGGGTTACAAACACGGCATGTTATGGTTACAGAGGATACCCATGGGCTGGATAGCAGACTAGAAATGGCCATGAGTTATAGACACGATATGGAAAGAACTGAGGATACTCATGGGCCGAATAAATAAGAAAAGAATGATATAATGGAAATAAATTGAGATGAAAGAAAGATGAGAAAAATAAATGAAACTGGAAAATGAGGTATAAAGTTTATAACAGTTGTGTTTTATATTTATATAGCTATTTGCACATATCGGATATCATATCAGTTGAATAATGTTTTGACCATATATATGTATGTATGTATGTATGTATATTGATGTAATCACACTCATATTGCCACACATTGTCAAAAACTTATTCCGTCTTACTGAGATGTATCTCACCTAAGTATTAAATATTTCAGGAAACCAAGATCGAGTTGGTAATAGAGCTCCCAGATAAAGTGGAGCAGGGATCCTGATATATAGGGTGAGTGTTTGATATAAGGATAAATATTTCCCCTAAAGTTTTGTTATTTTGGGGTGTTCGTTGGTGTATGTATTTTTGGATGGTTTATACTCTGATATGTATATTCTCTATGGTGTATGTATGTATTGTCTTCCACTGATAAGTATTTGAAATATAATGTGACCAGTATACCGGTGCCTAATGCGGGTCAGGTGATATGTATGGTATCGGGGTGTTGACGTGTCCGATAAATATGATGTAAAAAAAATGGTATGAAAATCGGGGTATCACAATTTGGTATCAAAGCCTAAGTTGCTAGATTTTGCAGACTTTAGGAAAATGTGGAAGACAATACCAGAGTATAGGAATGCATTTTGAGGAAAATAGGAGATGGGTAGATTGAAATGTGAGTTAGTCATTGTGAAGGATGAGGTGAGAATTTAGGGTTCTATCTTGCGGCCTAGAGATAGGAGTACCAAGATTGTTTATGTGTTTTTCCTAGGGTGACGATTTCAGGAAAAACCATGGATACTACAGCTGGATCTTGTTTCTGAGTGGTAGAACTGAATCTTAAATGGGGATTGAGGATGTGGAGATAAAGGGTAATAGAAGAGTAATTTATGAGTTATAGCAGTGTATTGGTTATGTGATAGTAATTGTATACTGAGACTAGTTGTTCCCTTTTCAAGATAGACCCCGGGAATAACAACGTAAATACTAAAAGTAGTGGTAACAAGAGGGCTTCCAGCATAGGTGGCCATGACCTTGAAAAGGTGCTGTGTAGTGCAAGCCAGCAGGTCATGGCTAGGATTGTGTGGAACTATGGGGGACAGAATTGCCTACCAGCTAACTCGGGCTGCACTGTTGAGTAATTTATCCACATAAATCCCTCGACATTTACGAGAAGAGCTGATCAAATCATTGCGAAGGAATGGATCCAAGAGATGGAAGATATATTAGCAAGTCTCCATTGTGTAAACGAGCAGAAAGTTCTATATGCTGTTTTGAAAATGACAGGGGAGGCCAAGCGTTGGTGGATGTCAGTAAAGCTACTAGAAGAACAAAGGCCAGAACTAGCAACTCTGACATGAAACCGTTTTAGAGAAATTTTATATGATCAATACATTCACTCTTCTACTAGAGATACCCAGGCGGAGGAGTTTATGAACCTAAACCAGAGGAAAATATCTATGCCTCCTGAATTTCAGGTAGGTACCAGTCAGGAGACTTGGAGAAGACATGGTGGCAGTGTAGGACAGAGCTAGGGAAAGAGCCCTGTGCCACCGATTTTCAGGCAAGGTCCAGTCGAGGGCCGTGGAGGAGATATGATAGCAGAGGGGGACGACGACAGGGAGGAGGAGAATGAGCAGTACAGGATAGATAGATGCCTCCTCTTTGTCCCATATGTTACAAGAGACACTCGGGAGAGTGCCGAGTGAGGGAGGTTTTCTGTTATCGGTGCTATCAACCTAGACATATTTTGAGAAACTGGCAGGCACCTCCAGCGATAGTGGCTGCTCCTCGACCATATAAAGGAGGCTATTAGGCACCTCGAGGTGGACATCGGATGAATACTGCTCCGGTGCAAGTTTATGCACTAATGCCGAGAGATACTAAGGCGGCAGGAGACATGGTGATAGGTATTATAGTTATAATTTCAGTTAAAGTTATTGTTTTATGTGATTTAGAAGCAATATGTTCATTTATTTCTTGGGAATATATCAGATTGTGTAAGATGGAAACTTAATCGTTAGACATCAAATTATTTGTAGCCACACCAATAGGAACAATGGTAAAATGTAGAAGAGTGTTTAAGGATTTTCCAGCGGATATTCAGGGGAGGATATTGTCTACTGGTCTTGTAGTGCTTTATAGGTACTCGTTTATTTTGATCTTGGCAATGGATTGGCTAGCTGTCAGTTAGGCCAATATTAACTATTATAAGAAAGAGGTAGTGTTCGAACCTCCAAGAGGATAGATTTGTGGGGCCAGGTGTGTGCGCCCCACCATAGTTGTTATCCGCCATTCAAGCGAGGAGGTTGTTGTTGGAGGGTTGTCAGGGATTTGTGGCCTGTGTGAAGGAAGTATTAGAAGAGGAGTTGAGGGTTGAGGATATCCCGGTAGTAAGGGATTTTCCTGATATATTTCTCGAGGATTTGTCGGGACTACCTCCTAAATGTGAGGTAGAATTTGCTATTGATCTGGTTCCGGGGACAACGCCGATTTTGATGACGCCATATAGAATGGTACTGGCAGAGTTCAAAAAAAAATGAAAGAACATTTGCAGAAACAGTTAGATAAGGGGTTTATCGGGCCTAGCGTGTTACCCTAGGGAGCACTAGTATTGTTTATGAGGAAGGAAGATGGTTCGATGAGAGTGTGCATTGACTACATATTCTTATATTTCCATAATTTGACCAAAATAGTGGGAACCGTGTAATCCTAAAATTAAGATGCCCATAAAAATGTAAGATACTAAGTGGGCAACAATTTGCCTTCTATGTTCTGTGGAAATTCTTTATTCCCTGGGAAGTAATGCTGTCACCATAAGCTAAAAACAAACCTGAGAATAAGATGTCATGGGCATCACATTGCCAAGTAACCTGAAGGATCCTGTGAATCTACTTAGAAGAAAAATCCTAATGATACTTGAACCTTTAGCAATCTGCTATCCAGAAAGAAACCGTACATGCTAGGACCCGGAGTTTTATCTTTTCGCTCTATCCTATGCGAATCTTACTTAGCAATGGGATACCAATTTAACCACTTAAGCATTTGCTCAATTGGGATTTGATTTGTATACAGCCTAATGTGGAGTCTTCTGTTGTTGTCTATAATTGATTGTGGCTTTTGAAGCCATCCTTAGAGTCTGATTTTTTTACCATTAGCAACTCTCTGGTACAAATAAATGTCACCATTTTCTTCTTGGTCCATTCCAAACAAGATTTGTGCAGCCAGACAATATTCGATCACTGATCATAGCTGATTAAATAACTTCATTAGTATTGTATTTTGTACCAAAAACTAAGACACATGTTTATTACATATTTGGCCAGTCACTGGAGCAAGATCAGGGTTGGCTTGAGTAAGTATACTAGGACTTAGACTTGCCATAATTGTAATCCTTGTTTTTCATTGAGGATATTTTTCACCTATATTTTGATATTCAATGTGTGTCACCATAGGTTAGAAGTTGAGTCTTAAAAACTATTTGAAGTAAGGAAAAAAAAATCTAAGAACCAATTTGGTAGGAAAATGATACTTTATCTTGATTTAAAAATGTAAGCCTATGCATTAGATTGACATTGAAAAGGAAATCGGTGATTAAAATTCCAAAGAATGTTTGGAAGTTCATATAATTTTTACTCAAACGAATTATAAAGTTATGATGAGAGTTTTGAAGTGCTTTTATACATTTGATCTGACAACAAATGATTATAAATCCCGATCTGAGATGTCTTGGCAGGTATGGTCCTTGATGAGTATGAATCATCATTGTAAGTTCTTTGTTTAAAGGCTAACCATTGAGGGCTAACTATTTATTATACACCTAGTTGATTGTTTTTAAAAGAAAATAATATTCAGAGCTCCAAATGGAGTGAGGGTTTTCTTTCTAACTAATAAGCTCCCATATTTGACTTCTTGAGTGCTTGGGAAATGATAGAATTTAGGCAAATGTTTGGGGTTGTAGCAGTGATGGAAGAAACATATGAGTTAACGAATCCCAAACTTCTTTACCCATAGGTGATGAATTTTAGATATTCTTTCCAGATGACTTATCGGAGCTACCTTCAAGAGGAGATTGAATTTAATATTGATTTGGTGTTAGGAGCAGAGCCTATGTCGATTGCTTCATATAGAATGACATCAACTGAACTAAGGCAAGTTAATGTGCAACTAGAAGATTTCCTTAACAGGGAATCTGTTTGACCTAGTATATCATTATAGGTTGCACCTGTGTTATTCACTAAGAGACATAATGGGGCTTTGAGGTTATGCATTAATCATTGGAAGTTGAATTACGTTACAGTAGGAATTGGTATCGACTTCCAGGGATTGGGGGATTATTGGAATAATTGATAAATCCCAAAATTTTTGAAGATTGATTTGCAATTAAATTATCACTAATTAAGAATTGAAAATTATACACCCCAAAGACATAATTGAGTACACAGTAAGATCACTATAAGTTTCTGGTGTTACCAATTGAAGGTTATCATGAAACCTTACATTTTCATAGATATAATGAATCAAGTTATTCAACCATACTTGGATAAGTGCATTGTAATTTTTATGGATGATTTTTGGGGTACTCAAAGACTCAAGAAGACCATGAACAACATTTGTGATTAATTTTACAAACACTATGAGAGCATTAGTTACATGCTAAATAGGAAATGTGGGTTTTGGACAACTAATACGGAAATTTTGGGTCATATCATAATCAAAGGATAGTTATCTATTAATTATTCTAAGGTTATGTTGGTTTTAGATCTTTATAAGACTGGAGATGAAAATTGAAGTTGTTGAGTGTTGGTGTTGAAACAAGGTGTATTAGGACAAGATGTATGATCCAACGATTTATGTTAGTTACTAGTTCTAATAGAATTGTTTACAAGATTAACTTAAAACTTGTTAGGTTAATAATGAATTTTACTTGAAGTTGTATTCAACAAATTTCGAGGACGAAATTTTTGTAAAGAGGGGAGAATGTAACAACTCCAAAAATATTTAGAGGTAGTGATTTCAAAAAATAAAAAAAATAAAAATAAAATAAAAATAATAATTAAAATAAAAATTTAAATAATTAATTAATTAAATTATTATTAATTAAATAATATATTATATTATATGTTGACCTTATTGGTCACGCCCGGTTTTGATTATGACAAATACTCATTGTATCTAATAAACATTTGAGTTGTGTGCAGGAATCAAGAATGATAAGATCAAGATGTGCACAAAGCAAGAAAGGTTTGAAGACGACAATTTCATAACTCTTAATTGTAATAATTTTCAATGAAGTTGTTTGTAATAGTAATTAGGGTTTTCGGTTTGTAATAAGCTCACACACATCACATGCATGATTTAATTTGCAAGCTCAAACCGAACCATAGAAAGACCTTAGGGTGAACCATCGGTCGACCTTCTGTCGACCGACACCGGACTTTTTCGGTGTTTCCAAATTGGACCCAAGTGACCTTAGGACACTCACTTTTGCACTTGTATGTAATAGGCACTTGAATAGGGTTTGAATGTTGCAAGAAGGGACCGAAATGCACACTTGGTGCACTTTCGGTCGACCGGCCAACTCAGTTCAATTTGGCCCGGTCGACCGAAACCGATCCGGGTCAACTGTTTGACCCAGTCTCGGTCGACCGAGCACTTACAAGTCATTTGACCTCGGTCGACCGAACCACTTGGGAGTCAACAGTTTGACCTTCCGGTCGACCGACCAACTTTGTACTCCAACTACCTGGTCGACCGAAGGGTCTTGGGAGGATTCCCAACGGTCTGGTCGACTGAGCCATGTAGTTCAAAATAGCCCCAGTCGACCGAACCTCGGAAATTTGGCAAATCGCCCTCTCCGGTCGACTGAGCCACTCAGTTCAAAATGCCCCTGGTCGACCGAGCCACTTGAGTCCTGGTCGACCGAACCATTTCTAGTCGACCGGACCTCTCGGGTTGGTCCTATTTTTACCGTGGTTAATATTTTTTTAAACAGGGTTAAAATGCCTTAAACATCATTAGACTTTTCTAATAATACCCTATAGGTCCCCAACGGTCATATTTTCTCCCTTGCCTATATATATGAGTTCATTTGAGAAAATGAAAAGAAGGGATTAGCCACTTTGATTAGGGAAAATTCTTTGAAAAATAAAAACCCTATAATACTCATATTTAATCCCCATTCACTCATGCTTACATTCTTCGATCTCCTAAATCCTCTGTAAGTCGATTGAGTGTTCTTATTTAGTAGGTTTGCTCTCCCATTCATATTTGATTGTTTTATTTTTATTGAGAGCTAAACCCAAGTATTCTTAGGAGACTTTGTTAATAAGTCTATCCTAAGAAGACTTTGATAGATCTTCTAAGATTTGCACCTTCATTGCAACATCTTAAGAAGATTGTATTTGTTTTTGGTTGCAAAACATTTTCAAAATACTTTCAAATATCTAGTGTGCTTTGTCTTGATAAATCTTTAAAGAGATATTTGTTGGTGTGAGAAAAATCTTTGTTGCAATATTCATTGATATATATCTATACTTGAATACAAAGATAAAATTCTTTTTGCAAACCAAACTCATATATTGCTAGAGCTTCATATACATGTATGTATTGAGAAAACTTATTGATTGAAATATATGAAGTTTGGATAATATCTTTGTTTGAGCACTTAGATTGAATATCCTATGATACAAAGATCATTTAGGTTTGCACTCTTACGCACTCATTACAACGATAGTAAATCTATTTGAGAGTTGACATCTTAGACCACATTGAGCTTACAAATTATTTCATATTTGTGGTGTATATCATTGCGCGAATTTGGGTACATATCTGCTTTACTTGAAAGCACAATCACTGTACCATTTCATTGTAATATACTTTGGTTGTATTTCCAGGCACGGGCCTGAAGAGGGAGACTAGCCCTGGAATAGTCCCGAATTGGCTTTGACCCGGTTAGGAAAGCTAGGTGCGTCGTCCTGTTAAGGCGTGTAGGTTGAGGTCAGCCCCGCTAATTGACCTGGTTAAGGTTGAGGTCAGCCTTGTGTTAATTTGACCTGGTTGTAAACGGTGCCGCTCCACCCTTAAGTGAGCTATTAGTGGAATCCTCTAGCTTGCGAGCTTGAGGCGGGGACGTAGGCACGGTTGGCCGAACCCCGATAACATATCATGTGTTCATTTATATTTCCGCACTTTATATTTACTGCACATGTATGTTATGGGTGAATGATGCGTATGACTTAAATTTCACATTATACTTATCTACGAATTTGGAAATTGAATAGGCAGACCCTAGGTTGTGTATATACTGCTGTTTATCCAATTCAACCTAGGTGATAGATTTTAAAATTCCAATTCACCCCCCCTCTTGGCAATACACCAATTCTAACATTATATTATTATAATATATATATATATATAAGTAATCAGGAAGGATTGAACTGAATTTCAATTCAATTGTTGCGCCCCCCCCCCCCTTTAGTTCACGCTCCCTATTCTCTCTCACTCTTTCATCTCTCTCCTCTCTCATCTCATTTTCTCGGCAAATATTCGGCCAATCGGAAAATAAAAAGTATCGTTGGGTTCCTATCTCCACCACCAACATTCTTATTGGAACGAATTTGTTGTGGGAGCAGCGTAAGCATATCTCTTGGGGTAAGCTCAATTCTCACTTTGACCTCAATTTCTCATAAATCTTAAGTCGATCGGACGCAACCACGAGAATTTAGGCATGATTCTCTACAAGTCTAGCGGAGCGGATTTCTTGTGGGGTCGTCGTAGGCATAACCCCACAATTAGGCTAAGGGGGTTATTAAGGGACTAATTATTGTTTAATTATTATAGATTTTGAAATGTTAAATATTGGACATTCTGAGGTTGAATTAGGGTTATTGAATTCAGGGCTTGAGTAAGTGCCGCGAGTGTAATTTCGGAACCCTGCGGGCATAGTTCAGGAAAACCGAGGTAAGTTCATTATCTTGGAGTTTAACAATTTATTTAGGTTATTGGGAGCCTAGGAAATGTTTTTATTGAAATTATGTTGGAATTCTGTTGAATGTTCTGGAGAAATAGAAATTGTAGGTTTTTGTGCTGAAAATGCCACGGGCTCAGGATTGAACTGTGTGGGCATCTCAGTAAGACAAGTAAGGGGAATAAGTTATAGCAGGTATTTTTATGAAATACTGGTTGAAATATATGTGAAATGAATTATGGTATTTTCCCTGAAATTATTATTATGATGATATGAATAATAGATGAGAAGTTGTGTGGCATATGATTTTATGAAAATTATGAAATGTATTGTGTAAAATGTGATTTGAAATGGGAGATCTGGGAAAACGATATGATGATGAATATCCCCGAGGAAATGAAGTGTAATGCGGAAATGTTATATGATTTTCTGGAAAAATATTGAAAAGGGATAAATGTATGTACGGAAATGATTTTATGGGAACAGTGGAAATAAGAAACACTGATATACATAAATATTGAGAAATGTAGAATATGAGAAATATGGAAATGATTTTCTATGAAATGGGAAAAAAATGAAATACTAATATGTGCATACTAGAAATGATGAAATATATGAAATGTTTTATATTCCCATATTTGAATAGGATCAGAGAATGATTTCAGAAATTATATTAACGATTTTCAAATGTTAAATAATATGTTGTTATATAAACTCATATTAGCCACGCGTTGTTTTAATATATTGTTTCTTCCCTTACTGAGATGTGTCTCATTCGAATATGAATTTATCTTTTTCAGGATTTCCTCGAGATCAAGCTTAAAGGGCTCGAGGTTTTATAGCATTTTTGGGAAATAAAAAGAGAAAAAGGTATATTTTTATGTTAATTTTGAGATGTATAAATTTATGTTTTATGTTCTATGTTTTAAGTTTTCTGAGATATGGATGGTTGACAATATTGGTATTTGGGGATTATGTTTTGAAGACATATATATATATATGTGATTATAGGTGGTGAATAGTTAATTTGGATTATGGATAGAAATGGTAAACTTTGGTATTATATTTGTTGGAAGATTATAATTATGTTTTTCGATGCGTACATGATATTAGAATATGAATTATCAGGTAAATAAATAGATTAGTAGCACTCCGGACCCACGTAAGGGGGTCGGGGCGTTACAAATGGTATCAGAGCAATGTCCAGTCAGAAGTGTGATTAATTTCACATCACCTAGATATGGAAATATTAGAGTATTAGGTTAGGGATGATTTATATTAGAGTATAGGATTGAGTTGCGATAAGGATAGGGATGGGGAGATTAAGATACCGTTAGAAATTATGAGTTGTGTTTCGTAAGATTGGAGGCAGAAATCTCTTGATGGTCTTCTGTGTTTTTCTGAAGAAGTAGCTAGTTTTAGAAAATCATGGTAAATCCATCGATGGTGATGTTTCCGAGTAGAGAAATAAGAACTTGGAATTTGAGCTTGAAGGTTAGGTTGGTTGATTTAGGGAGAAAAACCTTTGAAGGAGAATAATTTAGGTGATGTAATTTAATGGTTTGTGGTCAAGTTGAGTGTTTGATATTTAAATTGGAGTATATGGAAATGTGTGGTATGAGATTGGTTAGTTGATTTCAAAGGTTATGGTATTAGGGGAAACCAACAAGTACCTCTAGGTAGAGGTGGATCAGCGTGAGTGTACTCGTTGATCTCGATTGAGTCAGATAATGTCACAGGCGCAGGTATAAGTTTATGATTAAGATAATAATGATTTAATATGGTTATGAATAATTGAGAAGTTTATATGATGATTTCATTTCATTGTGGATAATGTAGCCATTCATTAGATAGATATTGAGATATGTGAGATGTGTTAAATTATGAATCCCCGAAATGAGGAAATTATTTATTAGTAAAGAAATTTCGAGGACGAAATTTTCTAAAGAAGAGAAGAATGTAATAACCCAGAAAATAAAATTAAAAAAATAGTTAATTAATTAAAATTATTAATCAATTAATTAGTTAAACATTATTAAATTAATATATTAAATAAACAAATAAAAGGAATAGTAAAAAAATTAAATTAAATTAAAATTATTTATTATTAATTAATTAATTATTATTAAACTAAAGTAAATAAATAAATGATATAATGGATATATGGGTATACATATATATGTGTATTATAGGAGGATGTAGTGATTCCTAAAAATATAAATAAATAAATGAATAAATTAAAAAAATTAATTAAGAATTAAGTAATTAATTAATTAATTAATATTAAATTGAATTAATTAAATTAAGTTATATGATGGTTAAATATAAATGCCTAAATGTATAAGGAAAAGTGATATATATATATATATATATATATATATATGTATGTATAGGTAAATAATATAATATCATTATAATATGTAATAAAGTAAAAAAAAAAAGGGAAATGAAAGCATCAGGAAGCTTCAGCTTCCTGATTTCAATTAAACTGAACAACAGACCTTCAACGCCTCTCTCCTTCTCTCTCTGTCACTCTCTCCATCTCTCTCTCTCTCTCTCTCTCTCTCTCTCTCTCTCTCTCTCAATTTCTTGATGGATTTGCGGTTGATCGGGAAACAGAAGGTGCCGTTGGATTCTTAACTCTGCCACTGACATTTCTACTGGAGTGGATTTGTTGTGGGAGCTGCGTAGGCACCATTCCTGGGGTAAGACAACTTTTCCTTAATTTCTCAATTTCTCTTTAAATCTACAATTAAATCGACGATCAGGCACCACCATGGGGTCCTAGTCGTGATCGTCGTCATTTTGGCGTGAGTAAATTTCCAATTGAGATTTTCTAAGTCTCACTCCAAAGCGAGAGTGTGATTTGAGAAATTAGGTAAATTGATTATATTTGATGGTATAATTATTTATTTGAAATTTATGGGTCTAGGAAATATTAAAATAATATTTTATTTAAGGTTAATTTAATGAAATTAGGATTTTTGATTCAGGGCTCGGGTGAGCGCCGCAGACATCTTTTCGGGGTCCCTGTTGGCGTAGTTCAAGAAACTAGGTAAGGAAAAAAATATATATTAAACCAGAATTTTTATGAAATTAACGAAAAATGAATTGTGTTATATATACGTGATTATGTTTTTGTATGGGTTTAAAATGTCAACCATTTAAATTATGTTTTCTGAGCCTAGAGCTATTTTATTAGATACGTATATGTGATATTGAACTGATGAAAGTGAAATATTTTTCAGAATAATTATGTAAGAAATTAAAGGTATTTTTTTAGTATATGAATGTTAAATGTGGGTTGGTTTATTTTATAGGAAATATATATGAATTTTACTGCTAAATAGTGTGGCATGAGTAAATAAGAATGTTGTGTGAAAATATGTTATATGTATAAGATACAAGATATATAGGAAATGAACTGAGTATGAAAATGTTATATAAAATATGCTGCATGTGAGTGTTAATGCAACCATGTAAAACAGTTGAAAAATGTTGGGTAAAACAGTTGAAATATGTTGGGTAAAACAATTGAAAGATGCTGGGTAAAACAACTGAAAAATGTTAGGTAAAGCAACTGAAAGATACTGGGTAAAATAGCTGAAAGATGCTGGGTATGAAATGAAATGAAATGAAATGAAAATGGAAATGAATGAAACGAAAATGAAATATGAAATGTGAACAATGTAAAATGGGAAAAAGTTACGTAAAGTGAAATGAAATGAAAAGTAAAAGATGAAAACATGAACAGTTGAGAAATACAGAATGATGACAAACAAAATAATGTATTATGATATTATCAGTATTTATGCTAGTAGAACATGTTACCTTTGGGCGAGGCAAACTCTTCGCCCGAGGGCTTACTGAGAAAGGCAAGTGCCCTGGTTGTATTAGGTGTAGCAGTAGGCTGCATAACATGTTAGGGCAGAGGGAAACTACTTGTATGAGCGGGTAGATTTTCCTATTATTGGGAGCCTTCGCTGGTAAATTTTTGTATGAACTGTGTGAGTACGAGATTAATCTATCACTTAAGGGCTTACTGAGTAAGGTGAGTGCCCTAATATGCTTCAGTTGTGACCCTTGGGTTGCCTAATGTATCAGAGCAGAGGGGTGCTACTTGTATGGGCGGGTAATCACCCCTATCCTTGGGTAATCTCGTGGGGTTAAATATTTTGCATGTGTTTAAATACGATCAGAGAATGATTTCAAAAATTATGTTAACAATTTTCAAATGTTAAATATTATGTTGTTATATAAACTCATGTTAGCCACACACTGTTTTAATATATTATTTCTTCCTTTATTGAGATGTTTCTCACTCGAATATGAATTTATCTTTTTCAAGATTTCCTCGAGATCGAGCTTAGAGAGCTCGAGGTTTTATAACATTTTTGGGAAATAGAAAGAGAAAAGAGTATATTTTTATGTTAATTTTGAGATGTATAAATTTATGTTTTATGTTCTATGTTTTAAGTTTTCTGAGATATGGATGGTTGAGAATACTGGTATTTGGGGATTATGTTTTGGAGACATGTATATATGTGATTATAAGTGGTGAATAGTTAATTTGGATTATAGATAGGAATAGTAAACTCTGCTATTATATTTGTTGGAAGATTATAATTATATTTTCCGCTGCGTATATGATATTAGAATGTGGATTATCAGGTAAATAAATGGATTAGTAGCACTCCAGGCCCACATAGGGGGGTCGGGGCATTACAGTTGTATGATACAGAGATAGGTTAGGTTACTAAATCACACCCTGGGGCCCATTTTCGAGTTTGGGGCATGACAGCTTGATATCAAAGCTAACTAGGTTGTTAGGTCTTGTAGACTTGGTTAGGAATGATTATGTGAATATACCAGAGTACAGGATTTAGAGAATGGGTAGAGTAGGTCGAGGGTTTTCATGTAGCTAAACAGGGATTCATTGATGGTATCTGTGATTTTCCTAGAATGACGATTTCAGTAAAACCATGGCAAACCATTGATGGTTTCGTGTTTGTACGGTAGGGCAGACCTGGACGTGAGAGTCTAGAAGTTAACATGATTATCATGCAATGATTGTGTTAATTGTGCTATGATAGAGGAATACTAATCTATTCCTAACCTATTTTTAAAATGGAGCCCAAGGATAGCAATTGGGATAGTAGCTCAGAAGGGACTGCGAGTGAAGGGTCTCCTTTCGTGCCTCGGGGATTGACCAAATAGATTATGCGGGAGATCGGGGGAAGTGTTAGGGGACGGGAGCATCCACCTACGACTGCGGGTTGCACCATTGAGAAGTTCACCCGCATGCATCCTTCGACGTTTACTGGGGGGTCCGACCCGATTATGGCTGAGAACTGGGTGCAGAAGACAGAAAAGATACTGAAAGTTCTGCACTGCACTGACGAGCCAAAAGTTCTCTATGCTACGTTTCAACTGGCAGGAGAAGCTGAAAGATTGTGGATGGCTGTGAGTCTGCTTGAGAAGCAAAGAGCCAATTCATCTGGGATGACATGTGGGCCGTTTTAAGGCGGTATTCTTCAAGATGTGCTTCTTGGCTTCTATCCGTGACACAAAAGCAGACGAGTTCTCGAGTCTTACTCAGGGGACCTTGACAGTGCAGAGTTATGCAGCTAGATACATCGAGCTGTCTCGCTGTGCGCCGTGTATGATCTTGAATGCGTACGAGAAGACTCGAAGGTTCGAGAAGGGTCTGAGGAAGGATATTCGTATGCTAGTAGGAATGCTACAGATTCGAGAGTTTTCTGTTCTGGTGGATAAGGTCACTGTGATTGAGGCTGGTCTCTAGGAGGACGAGGTGGTGCAGGAACAGAAGAAGAGGCTAGTACCTTCTGGTTCTCGTTAAGGACTGTAGAAGAAGAGGAAATACGGTACGGGTAATCGCCAAGGTGCGGAACCGGGGGGTCCATAGGGGGATCAGCCTCGCAAGCATTGTACCTGGTGCCATAGGTCGCATGATGGTGAGTGCCGGTTCATGGCTAACTGTTACCGATGTGGCGAACTAGGCCATGTGTCCCGAAACTATCGTATGTAGATAAATGACACAGTTGCACCGAGTCAGAACTGGGGAAAGAACCAGGTGCCTCGGGGAAACAAATCAGGCGAGGGTGTACTCGCTTACTCCAGCAGATGCAAAACACGCTGGTAACGTGGTGACAGGTAACATGTTACTGCTTTCAAATAGAGGTGTTGTTTTATTCAATTTAGGAGCAACTCACTCCTTTATATCTACCAACTTTGTGAAACTGTGTGAGGTTGAAACCCAAGTGATGGATGAGGTGTCACGCTCCGAACCTGTAAATGTACCCCAAGGTGTGATTTAGTGACCTAACCTATCCCTGTATCATACAATCATCCATGATACCATACAAAGCAAGGGTCCGACCCGGTAGGGTTCACGTATACCCTATCCATAATCATATATACTATGTACGCAGCGGAATAATTCAAACTAATGCCTTCATAAAACCATACCAGAGTCTATAAAAAATGGGATCTAGTTCCCCAAAATACATAACATACCCTGGCTGTCTACATAACCCAAAATGACTACCCAGCAAAGGACCAGTACTTACACAAGTACCTCTACACAGCTAACCAACCACCATGCTCTTGAACTACTAGGACGCTAGTGTCGGCTACTCGAAGGACCTGAAAAATATTTGTGTGATAGGGGTGAAACACCTCTCAGTAAGGGAGAAATATGTTATATCAGTGTGTAGATACATGAGTGTTATTTCAACAGCAAACATACATTTCACAATACTAGTATTTTCACAAATACAGTTCCAGTATACATTCAATACAAAAGCAATACGATCTAGTGTCGTCACACTCTTCAGCCTAAGCTGGACTATCTAGTGGTATTTCACACCCTTCGGTAAAAGCCGGTACCCTGGTAACCTAGCATAGCATAAGCCCCCATAGTGTTGAACCAGTGCAGGTCTAGTGTTCTCACACCCTTTGGTAAAAATCGGCCGATCTAGTGGTATTGCATACTCTTCAACAAAAGCCGGACATAAAAGTATGTGGTCTTATTCCGACTCGGTTCAATATCTTAGCCTACGACATTTTAATCCGGTCTGCTTTGATATATTCCCATCGGTATTATCTCGCCACGACATTTTCACAAAATCTGGCACATTTTGGAACTCATGTCCCTATATCTCATTTGAATAATTCATAGCCTACGATAGTTAACCGGCACGCTTTACTACAAAATACATCATTCAAATTCACCATCTCATTCCACACTCATTTGGGTAAACAAACAATTACATATTAGGTGTTCCAAAAATACAGTTTAAAATAATCAAAGGTACGATCATCTATATGTCACAGTTTATACCAATATGAAGTTTTCCAACAGAAACGGAGATGATACCCAAAACCCCCAATTTTTCCAAAAAGGTTAACCAAAAATCCCGTAATTTCACCCGATAGATTTTCCCAAATAAGTAACCAAAACATCCGTAGAATCGTAAACTACAGTTTTATCGATTCAGATTACAAAAATAACTGATATAAACAGAAATCCCTTACCTCTCCCGAAAATCGAAACACGAACTTAATCGATCCAAAACAATGACATGGGACCCCCAAAACCTAAAAATCGAAGAACAATACTTCAATATATTCATAACTACTACAGATCTACCGAACTAGAAACGAAATCAGACTCTTAAGTCGATTTTGGATCAAAACCTGAAAATCCTCGAAACGAAATTCTGATTTGCTATAAACGTAGAGATTCCCCTCTTGATTCACGTGATAACGTTGGATCGTTGATTCGGGTAACGGACGTCTTGAAACCCTAGAGAGAGAGAGAGACAGAGAGAGAGAGAATTTTAGTTTACTTAATAATGAAGAAATGAATAGATATTTATAACCCCTTTGACCCGACCAGACTCGTCGACGAGAGGGCGTCCTCGTTGACGAGCATAAGAAGGGAGTTCATCGACGATGGAGTTGCCTCGTCGACGAGCCTAAGATTTCAGAATTTCCCTAAATCCCTCGACATCCTCTCATCGACGAACCTCTGAATTTCATCGTCGAGCTATAGAAGGGACCTCATCGACGAGAAAAGCTTGGTGACGAGAAAAGGAGCCTTGCCGACGAGCCCTACTAGTTTTCCATTTATAATTTCATTTCTCTTTTCTTATTTATTTAATTCAAAATTCTCGGGTCGGGTTCTTACAACCTCTCCTCCTTACCAAAATTTCATCCTCGAAATTTGTAATCTCTCACTAGATAACTCACCCATATACCAAAACGTATACTAGATAACTCACCCATATTTGCTAAGGTAGAGATTGTTGGGGATGTGACTCATATTTTGAGTGGAACGCATGTACTAGGGGGAAAGCATAGTGAAATGAGGAATAAAGAGAGAAAGATGTAGGAGGTAAATCATCGACGGTTTGGGTGTAATCGTCGATGGTTTCATGCAGTGCTGTAGGGAATTCTTCTTGGCTTCAAACTATCGATGGTTACGCTCACGAATGTCACAGATTTTCAAATTGGAGATCAGCAGATTGTAAGTTTTTGGAAGATTTTCCTTTGGGTGACTGCTACAAAAGTGTTTTAGATATAGTAGAGGTCTTTTGTATGCATAGGATTCGTATTTACTCATTATTATATAACCCTAATATGATAAACTTGGTGTAATTTTCATTGTGATAGTGAAAAACAGTCGTTGCTCTCGTGGACGTAAACAACTTGTTGAATCACGTAAATTCTTGTGTCTTTGATTGTTACAATTGTTTATTCTCATTGTTGATTGTTTATAATTCATCATTAAGTGGTTGTCTTACTTATTTCATTGATTGTTTAGTGAGTTTGTATGAGGTCATCACAGCACACACTCGCCATCAACAATTGGTAAGAGAGCACCAATTGTGCATAATAGTTATCATCTAGAGTCATGATCATGTATTTTTTTTTTTTTTTTTTTATGTTATCAAATCAAATCAAAGTGTAACATGTACATCACCCAGTTTGTCATCACAAATCCGACCATTGCTATGCCTCTATCATCTTCCCGAGAGTAATGAGTATGGGATTTATGGTGTTGTAACTTTTAGCCCCAATATTTCACTCTAATAAGTGAGTTTTAAGATCCCCGAATAGATAGTTCAGTAGACTTAACTATAATTAAGTGATTAGAGTGAGCTAATTTTTTTTTTAGAGAATATTAAACATATCAGGTTTATATACTTTAAATTTAATATACTTTTTATCATGCGTACAAAATTATATTAAATTTGATACACACGTTTTTTCTTTTTTTTTTTTGGCTAATCCAGTTCAGTCGCTCTCCCAACACCACGTCAAAGTTTCAGTTGAGGACCCCACCAAATCGAAAAATCAAAAATCTAAACAGAGGGATAGGGGACGAGGAATGAAATATCACGTGGTAAGCCATCCGCGATTTTGCCACGTCTTCAGGACCCTTTTTTAATTCGAAAGACACTCAGACAACCTACACGTGTGCTCTCCTGGTGCACTCATAAGCAGCCCTCCGAAAAGTCAAACTCCCAAAAGTATTATGTTTTTAATCTCTCCTGAGGAAGTCACTATCCACTTTCCTCAGGTACTGTGGCAGTATGTAGAGTCCGTGGGGCTTTCCTCTCATCATTAGTCTTCAGTCTTCACTTCCCATCTTTTCGTCTCGCTGCCACCATGGTGTACTCCGTGTTCGCGTCCAAGCCTCGTCCGCCTTTCCTTATAAAACTCACCCTCCATCCTCAGTCAGTCACTCTTAACACTTCAATCCCCTACACAAATTCAACACTGAAAATAAAACAAAACAATAGTGCTCCTCAATTCCAGAATCCATATTCAATGAAGTCACACACATTCGTATCGGATACGGGATCCGAAAGCCCGCCGGAGACGTCGACACTGTCCGACTGTACCAGCCGTTCCGACGAGGAGGTCCTACTGCTAGCGTCGAGCCGTCCGAAGAAGCGCGCCGGAAGGAGAGTATTCAAGGAAACGAGGCATCCAGTGTACAGGGGAGTCCGAAGCCGGAATCCCAACAGGTGGGTCTGCGAGCTGCGCGAGCCAAACAAGAAGTCGAGGATTTGGCTGGGGACGTACCGCACCCCCGAGATGGCGGCGCGGGCCCACGACGTCGCCGCATTGGCGCTGAAGGGCCGTACGGCGTGCCTCAATTTCGCCGACTCTGCTTGGCTGCCTCCGCCGGCTTCGACAGACGCTGAGGACATCAGGAGAGCGGCTGCTGCGGCGGCTGAGGCGTTTCTGCCGACCCAAGGGGACGAAAGGCAAGAGGGTGGCGTGGCGGCTGCCGAGGGAGTTTGTCGCGGCGAAAGCGGGGAAGGGAGGGAGGAAAATGTTGGTGTCTACGTGGATGAAGAAGAAGTGTTTGAGATGCCACGGTTGCTTGTCCACATGGCAGAAGGGCTTCTTCTCTCTCCACCACCTCTTCCTTGTGTTGGCAGCAGCGACGACGCTTGGGGCGACGTGGCAAGTGAGGCTGGTATGTCACTGTGGAATTTCTAGCTAGATAGAGTTGGACGTTTTGACACGTTAGCTAGCCTGGTGGATATATAGATAGTGTGTATGGTACTATTAAGATGTTAGAAAAAAAAATTTTAATTGGAGAGGCTAGAAACTGGAAAGGAATTTAAGGTAGGCGGTGCTGTTTGGTTTTTTTTTTTTCAGCCGCAGCCCGATGAAATCCTTGCCAAACAAAAATATGTACCATAATTTTTACTGTAAGATTTACTTTGAATGGCAAATTTTATATTTCTTCAATAATTCAATCAAGCATATTTTGTGTTAGTGTATTTTAATATTATTATTTTATCTTGAAAAAATGAAGATGTATTTTAGATTGGATTATGATCATTTATTCATATATCTCTTGAATGAATAAGGTTAGTTAGATGAATATACCTTGGATTTAGGATTATATCTATTTAATATATACATAACTTATTTATTAAGTACATGGAAAATGAAAGGTCATTTTGTGCCTATAAATAGACTCTTGAGATATTAGCATAAGATAAACTGATTATCTTCATTCTTATCTTATCATTGTTCTTTTGAGTTTAGAGAGTTTGACAAGCAAAAAAATATATATATATTTTTTTTGTGGAGCTTTGGACTCCTTTATTTGTACAGAATTGGAGAGAGTCATACGATTCAGATCAGGCTGTTGTATCTCTGTATTTCTTATTAACACTGTATAAGGCTTTATAGCTAAAGGAGGTAGGATATACAAGGGTAACTTAGGAAATATACAAGGGTAACTTAGGAAGTATACTAACATCCCCCCTCAAACTTAAGGTGGTATTGAAGATGACAATTGGAGTTTGCATACCAAAGCACGATGGCGACCAGGTGGATGAGCTTTTGTGAAGATATCAGCCAATTGATCAGTCGAAGGAACTGACATGAGGCGAAGTGTCCCTTTCTAAAGATGATGACGCACGAAATGACAATCGATCTCGATGTATTTGGTGTGTTCATGAAAAACATCGTAGTGAGCGATCTGGATAGCACTATGATTGTCACAGTAAAGCGGAGTGCGCGAGGGCTGAGGAACACCCATATTGTGGAGAAGCCAACGAAGCCAAAGAAGCTCAGAAGTTGTATCAGCAAGAGCCTGATACTCAGCCTTAGTACTAGAGCGAGCAACAATAGTTTGCTTTTTTGCTTCGCCAAAAGATAAGAGAGTCACCAAGTAGAAAAAGAAAACCAGTGGTAGACCGACGACCAGTAGGGTCCCCTACCCAATCAGCATCTGAATAAACCTGTAACGTCAAGGATGAGTGAGAGGAAAAGAAAAGCCCATGAAATAGGGTTCCCTTCACATATCGTAAGATGCGAAGAACAACTGCATAGTGAACGAAACAAGGAGCCGACATAAACTGGCTAACAAGGTGAACTGCATAGGTAATGTCTAGTCTAGTGATAGTGAGATAAATCAAGCTCCCAACAAGTTGTCAGTAACGAGTGGCATCAGGAAGAAGCTCCCCATCAGTAGGACGAAGTTTGGTATTGGGCTCTAGCAGACTATCAGTGATCTTACAATCTGTGATATCGGCACATGTCAGAAGATTAGAAGCATATTTAGCTTGAGTCAAAGAGTAGCTATTAGAGGTAGGAGACACTTCTAAGCCGAGGAAGTAGCGAAGAGAACCGAGGTTTTTCATTTCAAACTGCTGACACAGAAATTGCTTAAGCTCATGAATACCATAAGTATCATCACCAGTAATGATCATATCATCAACATAAAGTAGTAGAATAGTGATGCCAGTAGTTGTATGACGGGTAAAAAGAGCTGAATCATAAGGGTTAGAAGCAAACCCAAGCTATGCAATAGCGGAACTGAACTTGGCAAACCAAGCACAGGGAGCTTGCTTAAGCCCATATAAAGCACGACGGAGATGACAGACCTTACCAGAAGGATGAGGATATCCCGGACGGAGCTGCATATATACCTTCTCAGCCAAATCACCATGTAAGAAGGCATTCTTGACATCCATATGAAATAAAGGCCATTGGCGAGTAGAGGCAATAACCAAAAGTGAGCGAATAGAGGTAATACGAGCAAAAGGGGCAAATGTCTCCTCATAATTAATGCCATATTCCTGAGTAAAGCCCTTTGCCACTAAACGAGCTTTATGTCTTACTTCAGAACCGTCGGAGTTCGTTTTTCGTTTATAGACCCATTTGTTCCCAACTACAGTCTTTCCAAGAGGCAGGTCAACTAGGTCCTAAGTATGAGTTTTTTGAAGGGCGCCAAGTTCTTCAGACATAGTTTGCTTCCAAATAGGAACCAAAAAAGCTTCACGATAATCGCGAGGCTTGTGAAGGGAGTCAAAAGTAGAAAAATAGTTATAATCACTAAGATAGGTAGGAGGTGCCCTTACCCAACTAGAACGACGGACATCCAAATTAGAGGACTTGGGCGGAGTGGATGCGATGGCATGATCATCAGACGAGCCAGGTTCGGGAGAGGCAGACATGGAGTGATCACCTGATGAGCTGTCATGATCTACACTAGAGGAAAAATCGGGAGAGAAATTGATGGCAGGGTCAGTGAAAATGGGAGAGTATGAGGGACAATCAGAAGAAAATGGAGAGATACTAGTGAACATTTTGTGTTCCCAAAACTGAACATGTCGAGAGACTCGAAGACGCTTGGCTATGGGGTTGTAGCACCGATAACCCTTGTGTTTAATGCCATAACCAAGAAAGCAACAGAGACGAGAACGAGGTTCAAGTTTTGTATGTTCATGAGGTGGGAGAAAAACAAAGCAAGCACAACCAAATACTTTGAGAAGAGAATAATCAGGTACCTTTCCATAAAGAGCCTCATATGGGGATTTATTAGAAAGAGTAGGGGTTGGAACCCGATTAATAGTGTAAACAGAGGTAAAAGCAGCTTCTACCCAAAAGGATTCTAGGAGGGATGTAGAGAAGAGTTGAGAGCGAATAGTGTCAAGGATGTGGCGATGCTTACGTTCAGCATGACCATTCTGTTGGGAGGTGAATGGATAGGATCGATGGGATAAGGTGTCGGCCTCGTGAAGTTCTGCAATGAAAGGAGTAAAAGTATATTCTAGGGCATTGTTGGACCAAAATACTTTAATGGTGCGATTAAACTGAGTTTTAATCATTTGCTTAAAGTAATGAAAAACAGTAAGTAACCCAGTGCGATCATGCAAAAGATAAATCCATGTATATTAAGAGTAATCATCGATAAAAATAACAAAGTAACGAGACCCACCCTTACTAGAGACAGGAGCAGGTCCCCAAATATCAGAATGAACCAAATCAAAAGGTGAAGAAGACAGAGAATTACTTTTATTAAAAGGTAAAGCTTTCTGTTTCCCAAGTTGACAAGACATATAATCAAAAGGTTCAAACTTAACATTTCCCAAGCAACCACTAGAAGCTAAAGACTGAACACGAGATAATGAGGTATGACCAAGACGAGAATGCCAAACACGGGAAGACACTGCAGTAGAAAGAGATGGGGAGAACACGAATGAGGCAAATGCAGAGATGTGAGCTCGAAAAGGCAACCAACTTTATGCCCGGTCCCAACAAGCTGGCCCGTCTTTGGATCCTGCACATCACAACCTTTGTGAGAAAAGGTTAAGATCAAACCACTTTCAACAAATTGGCCAACATAAAGGAGATTGAGAGACAAGTTAGGCACAACATACGTGTTAAGGATAGAAAAAATAGGAGTAGAAACATGACCAAGATGACTAACAGACATATGCGAACCATCAGCAATATAAATTAAGGGAACATGAGTTAAAGACTGCTTATGCATCACTAAAGAAGAATCAGAGGTCATATGATTGCAATAGGAAGAATTAATAAACCAAGGTATAGAGGTACCTGTGGAGACTAATAAGGCAGTAGAAGTGCGGGAGAGAACCTAGGTGATAATTGCCTCAAGGTCAGCTACAGAAAGAGATGACAAAGGAGGTGCAGAGGATGGAGCAGAAACTGAGGAGCTGGTGGAGACAACAGCAATAGGCCTGGAAGAGGAAGATGCCTTAGCCTTGAGGGCATCCCTAGCATCCTTGGCCTTCTTCTTAGGACAATCAGAAATACGATGACCGTCTTCCTTACAATAGTGGCACTGGCCATTGAAACGGTGCGATCTAGAAGAAGCAACAGCCGCAGCAGGAGTAGAGGAGCTAGATGGAGCAGTAGCCAAGATCATATCGGTTGAATGAACCCGACGAGTTTGTTGTCGTGTCTCCTAAAAAATGAATTCCGCAAGAGCAACCTCAAGTGTAGGAAGAGGAGATCGATGTAACAAAGAAGCTCGAGTAGTCTCAAATTCATCTCGGATATGCATTATAAAGTATAGGAACTGACGACGATCCCGATATGCCGCAAAAAGCTTAATTGACTACTCATTAGAAAAAGCAGGGTCAGCATGAGAAAGCTGATCCCAAATGCCACTAACCTGAGCATGAAACTCGGCAATAGACTATCCAAGTGCCTGATGCATCTGAGAAAGCCTAGTTTCCAACTGAAACTCGAGAGCAGCATCACTGCCACAGTTGTATCGTTTGGCCAAAAAATCCCAAGCAAGTTTGGCATTACGAAACTTAGGAAGAAGACTCTGAATAGTAGGAACTGATGTATTAATAAACCAGGAAAGGATCTTACAATGAGTACTTTCCCATTCATCAAGAGCCTCATCAAACTCCCTTGAGGATTGCGTGGCAGTTTTGGTAGGTTTCGGTTTTGTTCTAGTGACAAAACGCCATAATTGCTGACCAATAAAAAAAAATGACATTTGTTGAGCCCACGCATTGTAGTTGGAGCCATTCAGAACAATCTTGATAGGGCGAGCAACATCGGTGAAAGACGCTATTAAAAAAAAAATGCAAGGACAATATTGGAAAATTTGAATCATAGTAAAGAGAGTAAGAACTTAGCATTTTTTTTTTAGTAGTGTGCTTCTATTGGAGAGTAGGAATTTAAAAAAAAAAATTGATTGGAAATTGGAATCATAGTAAAGAGAGAAGGGGCGCTTCTCTGGTGTTGGGAGAGTTGCAGTGGAGCACAGTCGGCTGTGCGGAGAAACCACCAGAAGGCACAGCAGTGGAACCGATGCCATTGCTGCCGGAGGTACAAAGCCGACGAGACAACGCCGATAGACGAGAGAAGCAAGATCTCTGGAGAATCAAGAACGCTGGAGAATAAAGAAGGACACAAGACCAAGACGGCTGAAAACAGAGAGTGGCAGCAGTAGAGTCTGCGAGACCACGACCACAACGAGTGCAGAGATGACGAACGGAGACGACGCCGGAGAAACAGAGACGACGCCGGAGAAGAAGACGACGAACCAAGAGACCACGAACAAACCACGACCATGACGAGAGCAGAGACGACGCTGGAGAAGGAGACACAATACGGTGGAGAACTGTGACGACGCCGGAGAAGGAGAAACAGAGACGAGTGGCGAACTAAGAGACCACGAACAGACCACGACGTGCATGAGAGAGTGGCGACGATAATGACAGCACCGAGAAGCCAAGAGAACACCGAGAGGGAGCCTGAGGATTGAGGAGGGGTGTTGGAAACCAGAAGGAGAGCTGGAGCGGACGACAGTGGCCAAAAAAAGAAAAAAACAAAATTAAAGAACCCTAGGCTCTGATACCATGTTAAAAGAGAAACTCTCTGTATTTCTTATTAACATTGTACAAGGCTTTATAGCTAAAAGAGGTAGGGTATACAAGGGTAACTTAGGAAATATACAAGGGTACAAGGGTAACTTAGGAAGTATACTAACACTGGGAAGACAAATCTTGAGGAAATTTGTTGCATCGGTTCATAGGCTAAGTCAATCAATCGCAGAGGGCTTGAATCTCCTTAAAGAGAGCGAGATATTCGTGTCTCAGCCTATTTGTGAATTGTGAGTTATTTTTTTTATTTATAAATTTATCAAATTATATTATTAGTATTTCTAACAATTTTAAGGAGATTCAAAGTATGGAGCCTACAGTCCTTGAGAAACCAAGTGAAAATGTTGGAGATCGCGATAAGTCTTTTCGGTTTAGAAGAGCCCACTTCAAAAGATGGAAAGACAAAAAAGGTTTTACGTAATAAGTATGACACCAAGGAAGAAAAAGGTAAGATGTAATTCTGTAAGAAAATAGTAATACCAATAACGGTAATACCACAAAGGTAAATTTTATTGCTTCCGAACATAATACTTTACCCAAAGTTCTTTTTCCTAAAAACCCTCAATTAAAGTCTAAGAGAAGAAATATGAAAAATAACAATAGATCTCATAAAATGAATAGGGACAACCCTAATCAAAAGAATTTGAACCAAGGACCCCCTTACAAGAAAAACAACAATGTTTGTAATGTTTGTGGCAAAAGTGAGCATATTATTTGAATTTGCAAATTTCGAAAACGTGGGCCTTTTCCCCAATCTAATATTATTGAGGAACAATTTGTGGCGATGTTTATTGATATAAATATGGTCCACAATATTGAGGGGTGGTGGGTAGACTCGGGTGCTAATAGGCATGTCTGTTATGATAAATTTTGGTTCAATGTGTACACTTCTTTTTAAGGAACCAAAAACTATGTTAAAAAATAATATTTTGAGATGAAAGATTTAAGTGAGGCTAATATTATTTTAGTCCTCAAAATTACAAGATCATGTGATGATATATTTCTTGATCAGTCGCATTATATTGACAAAATTTTGAATAAATATGACTATAATAATTGCTAGCATGTTACTACTCCTTTTGATTCAACTAATCACTTATTTCCTGTTAAGAATGGAAATGAAGTAGTTAATCAAGAGGAATATAATAACATTATTGGTAGTCTGAGATATGCAACTGATTTAACTAGACTTGACATTGCATATATAGTAGGTATACTTAGTAGATTTTCGAGCAAGTCAGGTAAAGAACATTGGAATGCTCTTGAACGTGTAATGAAATATTTAGTTGGTACCAAAAATTATGGTTTATTTTTTACTAAGTATCCTGCTGTACTTAAAGGTTTTTGTGATGCTAATTGGAATACTTTGTCAGGTGATTCTCTCTCTACCACAAGTTATATTTTTACTTTAGGTGGTGGTGTCATTTACTGGAAATCTAAAAAACAAACAATAATTGCTAACTCAACTATGGAAGATGAGCTTATTGTTTTAGCATCAGCTAGTGAAGAAACAAGTTGGTTAAAAGATATGTTGTATGAAATCCCATTTCGGGAAAAAAACCAATACCACCTATCGTAATTAATTGTGATAGTATTGCTACAATTGGTAGAGTGAGCAACCGTTATTATAATGGTAAATCTAGACCAATAAGAAGAAAATACAGTATTGTGAGATCATATTTGAGTAGTGGTATAATTAATGTGAGTTATATAAAATCTTCTAAAAATCTTGTGGATCCATTAACTAAGGCCTTAGCAAAAGAAATGGTCTAGAATACATCGAAGGGGATGGGATTAAAGCCCATAAAATCATGAACCACGTATGAGGATACCCAACCTAAGGACAAAAGATCCTGTAATTGGGTTTAATGGGAAGAACGAATCATATTGTGGTCGTAGAAATACACTATTATTTTTTACTCATCCCTATGGTGTAAGTGCATTTATCTTGTAATGGAGGATCGAGGTTGAGTTTTAAAACTCTTAATGATAATCTGTGTCTCTTATGAGTGGGGTGTTAGAGTTACAGGAGTACTCTTCACAGATTTCACCTATGTGAACATAAGAGTGGGGCCGCTTTCTATGAGATTTAGGCTTATTCTCAAATATGCTCATGAAACTGAGATAAACACAAGGCCGAAACGTGTTGGCTATTAAAGCTCATGTCAATACCTGAGTGGTTATGTGTGAGCAGTAATACTTTATTTCTCTTAAACAGTCATAGTTCAAGTTTGAGACCACTACTAACTTTGGAGTAAAGATTATTGTTCGCTAAGTGAAGGTTTAATGTAGAGCACACCTTCATTATGCATAATTGTTCATCTTTGTTTGTTAAACTCTCTACATGCATGATACATACATTATATTAAAATGAAGGGGGGGGGGGAGTTGTTAGTGTATTTTAATATTATTTTAATATTATTATTTTATCTTGGAAAAGAAGATGTATATTATTATTTTATCTTGGAAAAATGAAGATGTATCTTGGATTGGATTATGGTCATTTATTCATATATCTCTTAAATGCACAGGGTTAATTAGATGAATGTACCTTAAATCTATGGTTGTATCTACTTAATATATACATAACTTATTTATTAAGTACATGGAAAATAAAAGGTCATTTTATGCCTATAAATAGATCCTCGAGGCATTAGCACAAGATAAACCGATTATCTTCATTCTCATCTTATCATTCTTCTTTTGAGTCTAGAGAGTTTGACAAGCAAAGAAAAGTGTTTTTTTTTTTTTTTTTTTTTGTGGAGCTTTGGACTCCTTTGTTTGTGCAGAATTCGAGAGAGTTATACGATTCCAATCGAACTGTTGTATCATCGGGGAGACAAGTCTTGAGGAAATCCGCTGCATCGGTTCGTGGGCTAAACCAATCAACCATAGAAAGCTTGAATCTCTTTAAAGAGAGCGAGATATCCGCGACTCAGCCTAATTGTGAATCGTGATTTATTTTTTTATTTTTTATTTATAAATTTATTATTTTATATTATTAGTATTTCTAACATTTTGTTTCTTATCTTCGACTGCAGATGGTCGATTACAGTAATTCTTAATTGTTTCGTAAAAGATTTAAAATAAGAGATGTGATATCTTTTATTGGTAATTGCAGCAAGCCTGCAAGGAGCTCCCGGAGGAGAGCCCCAACGTGGCACTTGGGCCCTGTCCGTCACTGTGATTGAGCTGAGCTTTAAAGGGGTTGTGGGGTCGAGCAACTCTGGGCCTACTGGATGGCGCCCAGCGGGACGAGAAGAAATGGGCTCTTACCACAACGGCAGGCCTGGGCTCACTTGGGCTAGAATATATAATACCACATGAGAGCAGCTGGGCTGGAATGCTACTATGCAGAAAGTCTCTATTTACAATTCCCAAAAATCATCGCATAAAAGGCTTTTTTTTTTTTTTTTGTATCATATACTTAAAAAAAAATAAAAAAATTAAGTTTAGGACCATTTGAATGATTAATAAAAGCTAGACTCTTAAAATCTAGCCAACGGCCATGTGGGTTTGCAGAATTTATTTTTTGACTAGACTTATTTAGGATATAAGGGTTGAATTTTACAAAAATTGTGTCCGATATTTTGGATTGGAGAAAGTAAGAAATTATGAGATAAAAGATCATTTATCTGACCTAGTATATTTTGTGGTTTCGATGAATTCAAGAAGGAATTAGAGAAATTTATAAATATTAATAAATAGTTAATAATTAGGTATACTAAATTTATACATTGAATGAACAAAATTTTATCATGTGCATGAAAAATAATTATAATTATCTAATTTAACTGAAAAAACATGCATAACGAAATCATGTTGATTTCGGTATATACACTAAATGTACATGTTGTGTAGATATAAATGTCAAAGATCACACCTATAGCATGTGGAGGGGAGCTATAGAGACCTGAAAAAATAATAATAAAGAAAAATAGGAAATCGATTTGGTGCAGGACCAAACTGTTGACGGCTTGGTAAGCTCATAGAAAACCGTTGATAGTTTTGAATTATCGAGACTTAGTAAAGGTAAAACGGTAAAAATCGATTTGGTTAAAAACCAAACCGTCGACGATTTTGTTAGGGACAGCAGCCTAGTTCATTTTTTTTAAGGAATATTATAACTCTCTCTCTCTCTCTCTCTCTCTCTCTCTCTCTCTCTCTCTCTCTCTCTCTCTCTCTCTCTCTCTCTCTTCAAGTTCTTCCCAAATTTCAATCAAATTGGCGATTAGACACCATTACAGGATCCTAGTTTCGATCCTTAGCATTTTAATCGGAGCGAATTCGTCATTTGGGAATCTTAGGCACCATTCCAGGGATAAGGTAAGAGGAATAGATTATGCCAGTTTATTTTTGAAATTGAAAATATGGATACAAAAATAATATAAATGCTTTTTGAATATTCAGGCATATGAAAATGAAAATTTTTAATTTTTATTATATGTATGTTTTTGGAAAACCATGTATTTTGGGTTTAAGTAAACCCTAGAGATGACTATACATTTATTTCTCAGAAAAATATATTTTTCCCAGGCAGATTATTATATTCTGAATTATCACTCAAATTGTGTGGCATGAGTAATGAATATGTTACTGCATAAATAAACCTATTAGAATATTTTATGAAAATATACAACAAAGTATAGTTTTATACAAAATTATGAAATGACAGTTCAGACAACTTTATGTCGAATTCAGTTTAGACGACTTATGCCGAGATATGAAATGATAGTTTTATACAAAGATATGATATATCAGAATTATACAGATTATGAAAATGAGATCAAGTTACAGTTTATTATATATATGAATAGTATTATATGGTATAAGAACCTTGATAGACCAATTATGTTGAGAGCACGGTACCGTAGCTAATATGATATAGTCAATGTCACCACATTATTTAGGAAGTGTTGGTGTATGGATAGTCAATTGAGCCAGAGAAGAGTAAAGTACCCTCCTGGCAGTCCGGACCAGGCTGGGTAGCCAATCGTACTTATAGACGAGTTATGTTTGGCTTAGCGTGGTATGCCAGCCATTGCTAATTCTCGCCTATGGGTTGCACAACCCGATTATCTGGGGTTATTATATGATGTTATATGATTGTCCATTCAGGGAAAAATTCTTTTATGTATAGATATAATAGATGATTTACATATACAGAGAAACTTATTACGATATAGTATGCTTATGTTGAAAAGTATGTATTTTCCATATATATATATATATATGAGTACAAGTTTACATGATTTATCAGTTAAAGTTGATTATTTACAGGATATGTTTATAATACATTAAAACTCATGTTGCCACACACTGACAATAATCTATTCTACTTTACTAAGAGGTGTCTCACCCCAATAGCTTTAACATTTCAGGAAATCCAAGGAACCAAGCCTAGAGAGCTCCAAGGCTGGCTTAGATATTGAAGTTCAAAGTAAGTATTGGTGAGACATGAATATGTTTTGTGTATTATGGATTTTGGGGATTTAAGTATGTAATTATGGTGACATTAGAACTCTGGTATGTGTTTTGGGATTATATATATATATATATATATATATATATATATATATATATATATATATATACATGCTTCCATTATGTTGTTTAATATGAGTTATAGACAGGTGTCCTGGTACCCCATTTTGTGTACGGGTCGGTATAGTTATGGTATCAGAGATATACGTAGGTACTATTGACTTTGGTGTATTCCCAAGAGGACAGGTGAATTGGGTATTAAAAATTTATTCCTAAGTTTATCCAACTCAGCAGTAGTAATACACAACCTAGGGTCTGTCTATATAATCGTAAACCCAATCTACACATGTACATCAAATAATGAATCAGGCATATGACATACATGTGTTGGAAATGAAAGTGCATAAAATAAATTGCGAAAATATAAAGTACACGCACAATATGTTACCAGGGCTCAGCCAATACTGCCTATGTCCCCACTTCAGCTTGCAAGCCCGAGAATTCCACTAATGCTCACTTAATGTGTGGAGCGACACTGGTTACAATCTAGTCAAATAACTAGGGCTGACCTCAACCTTTACACACTCTCCTTATGGGCTGGATCAATGCCCTCTTAGGCCACGCCTAGATTACAATCAGATAAACTTTTCCGTACAATGAAAAGTGCTTCTAACACAAGTAGATTTGTACAACAATTCAGCACAGTACAATCAATGCACACTAATAATGTAAGAACTATAAGCTCAGTGTTCTATGTGTGCAATCAACACTCTAAGTAATGTCTATATTCAATCAAGTGCATGATTGTATCAACAAGCTAATATTTGAAACTATGTATAAATGTAAATCTCAATCATAGTATAGGGTTTCAAAGATTTCTACCAAGAGTATTCTAAATATCTCAAAAATATTTTTTTCAATATTCAAGCACAAAAAGATATTAAAAAATGAGCTTGTGAAAAGATTTTTTATGATGACCCCAATGTATGTAAAAAAATAAAAAATAATAAAAAATAAATAAATAAACAGAAATAAATTATTAATCAATTAATAAATTAAAAAATATTAATTTAATTTTCTCTCTCAGTGTTCTCTCCAGTTTCCTCATCTCACTCTTCCGTTTGTCTCTCCCTCTCTCTTCAATTTCTTCGGTCTAACCAGCGCCGATCGAAAATCAAAAAATACTACTGGACTCCATTCTCCGCCACCAACATATCTATCGGAGTGGATTTATCGTAGGAGCGGCATAAGCATATCTCCTAGGGTAAGCTAAATTCTCACTCTTACTTCAATTTTACGTAAATCTTAAGCCCAATTGATGATCAGACACCATTACAAGAATTTATGAATGATTCTCTACAAGTCTATCGGAACGGATTTCTCGTGGGATCATCGTAGGCATGACCCCAAAATTAGGATAAGAGGGTTATTAAGAGGCTAATTATTATTTAATTAATGTAGATTTAGGAATGTTAGAATATTGGGCATTTTGAGGTTGAACTAGGGTTATTCAATGCAGGGTTCGGGTAAGTATCGCAGGTGTAATTTCAGGACCCTGCAGGCATAGTTCCAGAAACCAAGTAAGGGAGTTAAATATTAGTTTAAATGTTAATTTGAAGTATATGAAGTCTAGGGAAGGTTATATGAGTATTATTTTAGAGAATGAGTTAATTAATCTGGGAAAAATGCGAATTGTAGGATTTGAATTTCGGGCGTCGGGGGCATAGGATCTGGGTTTTAAGGAGACTCTCCATAAGTCAGGTAAGGGTAATAAATTATAGCATTATTTTTTATATTATTGATTGAATGAATATGTGAAAAATGAAGCTATGAGATTTTTCCCTATGAAATTAGTATATTATAATATTTGATGAAAATTATGTGGCTTATGATGTATATTGAAAAATATGAAATTTGATGATGAGTATTTTATGAGAAAATAATGAAATGAGAACTATCAATATGTTTGTTAGAAATGATGAAAATGATATATAAATACATGTATAGAAATGATTTTTATGAAAATGGGAAAGTATGAACATTGATTTGAGTATGTTGAGAAGTATTGAAAAACGTGAAATGAGTTATATGCTAACATGAGAATGAAATGAATGTGAAAAGAGATATATATGTATTACTATGAAATGAATTTTGAAATGTGGGAATATTGCAATGTAAATTTTGCAATATGAACATTGAAATGTGGGAGTTAAAATTTGAATATTGAAATGTAAATATTGAAATGAGTATACTAGGAAATGTGAACATTGCAAAGTGCAAAAGTTGTAGTGGGATCATTGGAAATATGATTGATGAAATGAAAATACCGCATAATGATTGCGGGTATGTGGTAATAATAACCCTGATGGATGGATATGGAAACCCTTACGATGGGTAGATATTGAGCATGGCACCATTGCTAGTGGTGTTAGTGCAACCACACGGACTTGTGGAGCGTGTGGCATGACAGTCGACTGAGCCATATAGTAGAGTTGTTGTGCCCCTTGAGTCTGGATTAGAGCTATAGGCCAGCCAGTCGTACTACAGATACATGATATGTGATATGATATTTTGATCTAACTGAGTTGGCTAACTGCGATTAGATCTCGTTTTCGGGCCGCACAACCCTGACCATGGGGGGAAGCATGGCGTAGTGAATATCCTCTAGGTAGCCATGAGTTACAGACACGAGTATATTGGTTATCAGGGACACTCATGAGCTAGATGAAAATGGAAATGCAATGAAAAGGGAAATGAAATGAAAGTGGAAATGCAATGAAAGAAAATGAGGGAAGAAATAGTATGAGTTAATAATACAAATAAATGAGGCGAAGTAAAACTCTCCACCTGAGGGTTTACTGAGTAAGGTGAGTGCCCTGATAATTATCAGTTGTAGCTGAACTCGAGTAATCGGGTAATGTTGCAAACGATATCAGGGCAAAGGGAAGCTGCTTGTATGAGCAGGTAAGCTTTCCTATTCTTAGGAACTTCGCTGCTAAACATGAGTTGTGTACGAATGATTTTGGAATTGAAATTAAAAGATTTTAAAAGTTTGTGATGTATATCTATACAAGAATGAAAATGAACTTATATACTTTCTTAGATGGAAATAATTTTAATGAGTATTTTGACATAACTGAACTCATATTGCCACACACTATAAATAATTTATTTCGTCTTACTGAGATGTGTCTCACCCAAATTATCTAAACTTTTTTGGGAACAGAGATAGACCAGGTGATTGGGCTCTGAGATAGTGTGGAGCGGATACCCTGATATACAGGGTGAGTGTTGGACTAGGGAGGAATAGGTCCCCTAGGGTTGTGTTGTTTTGGGTACGATAGGAATGTATATGTTTATGTATAATGATACTCTAGGTATTGTATTCTAGATAGTTTGTATTTTATGACTTCCGCTGTTAGGTTAATATAAATGAAATAACTATTTACTTAGTGCCCAATGCAGGTTGGGTCATGTGAATGGTATCAGAGGTGTTGATGTGGCCAATGTGATTTGTATGATTTAATTTTTATTGATGATAAAAAAATTGGTATGAAAATTGGGGCGTCACAGTTTGGTATCAAAGCCTAGGTTGCTAGGTTCTGTAGACTTTAGTAGATAACAGAATACAATACCAGAGTATAGGAATGGATTTCGAGGAAAATAGGGGACGGGTAGATTGAAATGTGAGTTAGTGATTGTTAGAGGATGTGGTGAGAATTTAGGATTCTATCTTGCCGCCTAGAGACAAGAGTACCGAGGTTGTTTCTATGTTTTTCCTGGGATGACGATTTCAGGAAAACCATGGATACTATCTTTGGGTCTTTTTTCTGAGTGGTAGGACTATATCTTAAATGGGAATTGAGGATGTGCAGATAAATGGTCGTAGAAGAGTAATTTGTGAGTTATGGCAGTGTATTGGTACTATGATAGTAATTGTATGCTGAGACTAGTTGTTCCCTTTGCAGGATGGATCTAGGGAACAGTAACACGAGTGCGGGAGGTGATGGAGTAGGACCTTTTAGTATGGGTGGCGAAGACCCTAACATGGTATTGCGTAGCGTCACCCAGCAAGTGATGGCTGAGATGGCCAAGAGCTCGGGGGAGTAGAGCTGAACAATCGAGCAAGTCATGCGTATACGACCCCTATCTTTTGCTAGAGGAGCAGACCCACTAGTAGCAGAGAATTGGGTTCAAGACATAGAGGACATACTGGCAGTCCTTTCGTGTACAAACGAGCAAAGGGTGTTATTTTCTACATTTAAATTAACCAGGGAAGTAAAGCGCTGGTGGAGGTCGGTGAGACTGCTGCAGGAGCAGAGGTCTGACCCTGTAGCGATGATGTGGAGTCGCTTCAAGGAAATTTTCTTTGAGCGATACTTTCTCACTACGATCAGGAGTGTGAAGGCATTAGAATTTTTGTATCTAATACAAGGGCCTTTGATGGTGCAGCAGTATGCAGCGAGATTCATTGAGCTATCCCGATTTGCCCCGTATCTGGTTCTAGATAAGGAGAGGAAGGTGAGGAAGTTTAAGGAGGGCCTGAGGCAAAACCTGTATGAGTAGGTGGTAGGCTTCTGGGTTCAGACCTTCTCAGAGATAGTAGACAGAGCTACAGTGATTGAGAGCGGCCTATAGAGAGGCGCTGCAGCATAGAGCTAGGGAAAGAGGGTCGTGCCTCCTGATTTTCAGGCAGGGTCCAGTCGAGGGTTGTGGAGGAGATATGATAGCAGAGGGGGATGATGACAGGGAGGAGGAGAATGAGCTGTACAGAGTAGACAGATGCCCCCTCCTTGTCCTAGATGCTACAGGAGACACTCGGGAGAGTGCCTAGTGAAGGAGGTTGTCTGTTATCGGTGCTATCAGCTTGGGCATATAGCGAGAAACTGTCAAGTACTGCTAGAGATAGTGGCTAGTACTTGACCATATAAAGGAGGCTATCAGGCACCTCAAGGTAGACAACAGAGGAATACTGCTCCGGCGCAAGTTTATGCATTGATGCCGGGAGATGCTGAGGTGATAGGAGATGTGGTGACAGGTACTGTTTCAATACTATCATTTAAAGCTACTACTTTGTTTGATTCCGAGGTGACTTATTCTTTTAGCGCCCAGGAATAAGTTAAGTTGTGTGGGTTTGAACCTCAGTAGTTAGATGTTAGTTTGTTAGTTGCTACACCGACTGAGGCTGTAGGGATATGCAGAAAGGTACTCGACTGTTCAGTGGGTATTCAGGGGAAATCTTTGTTAGCTAATCTAGTGGTTTTAGAGATGCATGGGTTTGAGGTAATCTTGGGGATGGATTGACTAGCTGCACACTATGCTAGCATTAATTGCCATCAGAGAGAGGTGGTGTTTAAACCTTTAGAGGGACAGGAGTACAGATTCATGGGATCATGTGTGTCCATCCCACCTCAGTTACTATTCACTATTCAGGCGGGTGGATTGCTATTAGAGGGCTGTCAGGGATGTCGCGACGTCCTGGGAGCGCGTGAGCTCTGGGCGGCGAAATAAAAATCAATTTTTTCAAGGAAAAATATTGGAATGTCAGAGTTGCCACTAACCTTTTAGTGTGGTTAGAACACATGATTACTACCCCGTTAGGGGTAGAATCGGTCTACGTTACCAGAGTTGGGTTCAGGAGTTCGGTTACGTGAGGGGAAGGTACAAGCACCCCCTACGCGCCTGTTCTTACGAACGGTACCTAATTAATTTGAAATTATCTCTAAGTTAATCTAATAAGTCTTTAAATTACTCCTTTTTATGAATTTATAAATACACATGAAAAATAAATAAATAAATATAGTATATACATATATATTCCCTCAGAACTTAAGGTACATGATACCCGAAGGCTCATACCCCCGCAATAAAATCATAGGGATATACACACATGAAAATAATATAATATTATAAAATAATAAATACAATAATACATAATACAAAATATAAATATACCATAGAAACAAAAATACTAAGAATATCTACTATGGATATTAATAGGAAATGATAACAATGGTAACAATAATAGAGACATACTACTATAATAACAACCCTATACTAATAATATTACATTAATAATACAACCGGATACTATAATAGCATGTACATAATAATGTCACAACACTACTACATAATTATATAACACGCACTAACAACACATACTCACAATAACACTGCCCTGATGGTAATCTCATATTAACAATAATAACACATCAATAATATAATAGTAATGATACCATAATGATTCAGCACATAATAATAATAATAATAATAATAATAATAATAATAATAATAAATGACAATAATAGCAATAAGATGTGCACAAGACACACATATGTAAACACTTAATTAAGGAAACCAACCGAACTTAGGATTAAAATATGTAAACTAATGAAAAGGGCAAGAAAATGATTGAATTTATGGAAACGAGTTATCTCTAAAATTAATGCGTACCTATTCAATATGACTACCAAAATTAACACACAACCTTAACTATACAAATATTAAATATAAAGTGAGTACAATAATGACCAAAAACCCTAAGTACATAATTTATATGGAAGCAATTTCAACCCTAAAAGTACACAAAGATACTATGAAGTGATCAAAACCCTAATAAATATGAACATGACATAATCCAAACTCTAAAAAAAATACCTAAACCGTGATAATGTGAAATACTTAAAATCCTATTAAATATAAGAATTAAATAATCAAGACCCTAACGATACTACTACATGATAATGAACGATAGTATATACAACACAAAATAATAAATCATAATATTATATAGATATGTACAATGACAAACCATAATAGATATGAATATGTATATATGATAATAAAACAATATGAAACAATGAGCCTTAATATGGAAACTAATAAAAATCTTAAAATATGCTTAAATAATAAGCTAACATAATTACCACCCTAAATATTAATATGCCAAATATGAAATAAACATTCAATATGTCCAATAATAATAACACTACACATGAACATTAAGTATGACGTACGATAACAAAAACCCTAAGAATGTAAATATCAAACAACAATGCCCTTAATTAAATAAATATAAAGATGAAGACTACCCTAAATGCACAAACATTTAAACATTCAATAATAACAAAAATAACCCTAAATATGAAAATCGAACAATTAAGATAGCCATAACAATAATAAAAACTCACCATATGAATATAATAACAAAAACCTTAATCCTGAATTCTTGTATATACAACAACAACGACTGTTTTAAATATGCACACATATATGTTTACATGCAACACCAATAAATACAAAAACTCAAAGTAATTAAACTTGAACACACATTAATAATGAAAACTCTACAAAAAAATATGAGCCTAAATATTAACAAATATTATATAAAGATATTCTCAAGCAATATTATATGTCAAAAAAAAATTTAAACTTTAAATATTGAGACAAGTTAATAAGACTTCTACAAATAATAACAAAATAAAGTAAAAACATTAAAAATAAAATACGATAAAAATAAGAAAGGTCCTGCACACACATGAACAACAATTGTTAAATACTATAAAAAACAATAATAATAATATTCAGTATTTTAAGATGTATGACAAACACAATAAAAATCCAAACTTGAATGAACCTATTTACATATATATATATATATATATATATATATATATATATATATATATATACATATATGTATGCAGAGGGGCTGTGTCCGGGAAGGCAGTGGGGTAGCCATCTGTGTTGCTGCCTGGGCTGCTGCTACTACTGCCCGTGCGTGGAGGAGCAGGGGTCTTCTGCGAAGAGCCGAGAGGAGCAGCAGGCGGTGGCTTGGCTTGCTGAATGAGGGTGGCCGGAGCTGTGGGTCGTTGCCAGAGTTGATGACCGGAGTTGGGAGGCCCGCCGCGTGTTGCAGTGAGGTGATGATCATGCAGCTAGGGTGCTTGGCATGGCCGTGAGATGATGTCGAAGGGCGACGACGGTGACGGTGGAAAAGGGGTTGTGTGCTGTGGCTGTGGTGGAGCCCACCTCTGCTGCAACAACGAAAGAGAGGCTGGGAGGTGAGAGGAGCTGCGAGCGGAGGATAGGGAGCTGTGGATGGTGATCGGAGTGGTGAGGTTGATGCGTGCGGGAGAGCCCGGTGTGGCTGAAGATAGGCTCTGCCGGATCCGTGGATGGTTGGTGAGGGATGTGTGTAGAAGGCTAAGTTTTTTTCTGTTGGTGTCCCCGCTGCCATGTGCTTTGCGCGCCCCCCTCACCTTATATAAAAAAAAAATTTTGAAAACCCTAAAAAAACTTCCTTTTTTTGATTTATTTTTTATTTTTCTTTTCTTTTATACTTTTATTCTTATGGTAATAATGAAAATGGAAATAATAATAATAATAATTATCATAATAATATAAGTATCAATAAGGTAATAATAATAATAATACTACTACTAATAGTAAATAATAATAAATAATTATAGTAAAAATAAAAATAATAAAGATATTATCAGTAAAATAATAATAATAATAATACTAATAAAAATAAAGTAATAATACAAATATTAAAAGTAATAATTAATAATAATAATAATAATAATGATAACATTACTAATAAAGATAAAGATAATAAAAATAATAATAGCCAAAATAAGATGCTAATGCTAAAAATAATAATAATAATAATAGAAAAATAACAATAATAATAAAAATACTAGCAAAATAATAGTAAAGTACTAATAATATAGGAAAATAATAATAATAATAATAAATACATCCAAAATAATAGTAGTAAAGTAATACTAATAATACTACTAGTAATAATAATATATAAAAAAATGATTATAAGAAAGTAATAATAAAAATACTAATAATAATAATAATAAAATAATAATAATAATAAGTTAATAATAATAATAATGAAAATAATAAGAGGGGACCCCGTGTTCTATTTGGCTAGGGCAAAAATAGGGTGTCTACAGCTGCCCCTCTTTGTAGGCTTGGTTGCTTCAATGTAACGGTAGGAACTCTCCTACGTTTTTTGTAGCAACAAGCTTGCAAAGATAAAAGACACCTATTTTAGCCAAGTCATTCAACTCTCTATGGCTTTTCAGGTTAATCAAGAGTTGTTTATTTTTGCCAACTAGAGACGATTTGCACTGAATGTAAGAATCCAGGTTGAGGTACACAGGGATGACTTGCTGCAAGTGTAAGAATCCGAGCCGTAGGGATACGATGATCCAGCCATGGGACACAATGATGGCTTGCTTCGAATGTAAGAATCCGAGTCGTAGGGATAGGGAAATAAATAAAGTAGCTATCAAGAATAAATACCCGCTCCCTCATATCGATGATTTGTTTGATTAGCTACAGGGGACACTGATCTTCTCGAAGATAGGCTTATGCTCTGGGTACCATTAGGTGAAAGTTAGGGTAGAAGATGTTCCGAAGATGGCATTTAGAACACGGTATGACAACTATAAATTTCTGGTGATGCCATTTGGTTTGACGAATGCTCCTTCAGTGTTTATGGATTTGATGAACAGGGTCTTTCACTAGTATTTGGATCAGTTTGTGGTAATATTTATTGATGATATACTAGTGTATTTAAAGAGCCCAGTGGAGCATGGGGAACATTTGAGGATAGTGCTTTAGGTGCTGAGAGAAAAGAAGCTGTATGTGAAGCTCAAGAAATGCGAGTTTTGGTTGGAACATGTTACCTTCCTTGGACATGTTATATCCAAGGGTGGTATTTATGTTGATCTGAGTAAGATTGAGGTGGTAGTAGAATGGGTACAACCGAAGAATGTGCACGAGATTAGGAGTTTCCTGGGATTGACTGGGTACTATCACAAGTTTGTTGAGGGCTTTTTCTAAACTGTCAGGCCCATTGACCAGATTGACCAAGAAGAGAGTGAAGTTTGAGTGGTCTGACGAATGTGAATAGAGCTTCCAGGAGTTGAAGTAGCGACTCATCACTGCGCCTGTGTTGACGATTCCTTTAGGAGAAGAGGGATTTGTAATTTACAGTGATGCATCCTATAAAGGGCTCGGATGCATGTTGATGCAGTAGGGGAGAGTGATAGCCTATGCCTCACGACAACTGAAAGAATATGAGAAGAACTACCCTACCTATGATATGGAGTTAGCAGCAATTGTCTATGCGTTGAAGATTTGGAGACACTATCTTTATGGGGCTAGGTGTGAGATTTTCACTAACTATAAGAGTTTAAAATATTTTTTCATGAAGAAAGAGTTAAATATGAGGCAGAGGAGCTGGCTGGAGTTGATAAAGGATTACGACTACGCTATCAGCTACTACCCGAGAAAGGCTAATGTGGTCGTTGATGCTTTGAGCTGGAAATCTATGGATTTATCTGTATCTGCAGTGGAGATTCAGCATCCGATCCAGATGAATCTAGAGAGGCTTAGTGTGGAGTTGGTAGAGGGTGTTCACTAGGGATTTATTGCTAACCTGGTTTTGCAGCCAACTCTATAGGAAATAATTAAAGCAGCTTAGAGGAATGATGCAGAACTAGTAGAGCTTATGAAGAAGATACAAGATGGTCAGGAGACAGAGTTCAGCATCTCAGATGATGGAGCCTTGAGGTTCCGTACCAGATTGTCCGTTCCTGCCGACCTCGAGATCAAGAAGGTTATTCTTGAGGAAGCACATCAGTCTCTATATACTGTACATTCGGGTAACACTAAAATGTATAGGGATTTTTGAGAGTCTTTCTAGTGGAGCAATATGAAGAGAGAGATTGCCCAATATGTGGATCAGTGTTTGACATGCCAGCAGATGAAAGTTGAGCATTAGAGACCCGCAGGATCATTGTAGCCACTCCATATTCCTGAGTAGAAGTGGGAGCATATAGTGATGGATTTCGTCACAGGATTACCGCCGACGTTGCATTGACAGGATGTTAGTTGGGTAGTTGTGGATTGACTAACGAAGACTGCCCACTTTTTTCCGATCAGAGTTAATCACTCCATGGACAGATTAACTAAGTCATATGTCTAGGAGATAGTTAGGATCCATGGTGTCCTAGTGTCCATAGTTTCAGACAGAGACCCACGGTTGACATCTCGTTTTTGGAGGAGTTTGCAAGGGGCTATGGGTTCTCAGTTGTCATTCAGTACAACTTTTCATCCTCAGACTGATGGGCAGATATAGAGGATGATATAGATTCTGGAGGATATGCTGCGAGCGTGTGTGTTGGACTATGGAGGTCGTTGGATGTAGTATTTGCTACTGGTCGAGTTTGCGTATAATACAACTACCAAGTTAGCATTGCGATGACACTGTATGAGTCATTATATGGCAGAAGGTGCCAATCCTCTTTATACTGGGAAGAGATTGGTGGGAGATAGATTTTGGGGCTAGTGTTGATATAGAAGACTCAGGATAAAGTTAAACTCATCAGAGATAGGATCAGAACAACACAAAGCTGACAGAAGAGTTATGTAGATACTCACCGGCGAGAATTGGAGTTTGACGCAGGAGATCACGTATTCCAGAAGGTGGCACTCTTGAAGGGAGTTATGAGGTTCGGGAGGAAAGGTAAGCTGAGCCTTAGGCATATTGGACCATTCGAGATTCTTGAACGGGTGGGTCTAGTTGCCTATAGGTTGGCATTGCCACCGATCTTATCCAGGATCCATGACGTATTCCATATTTCTATGCTGAGGAAATACATTCCAGACCCCTCCTATGTGATCAGTTATGAAACACTGGAGCTGGGTGATACCATACCTTATGAAGGGGTGCCAGTGCTAATTTTAGACTAGAATGAACAGGAGCTACGCACAAAGAAGATTCCACTGGTAAAGGTGCTATGGTGCAATCACGCTATAGAAGAAGTTTTGTGAGAATTAGAAGAACAAATGTGCCAAAGGTACCCACATCTATTCAGTGGAGCTTAGAGTTGAGCCAATTAGAATAAGAGTGAATAATAATGTTGTATTTGGATTTGTATAGTGTAACGTAGGATATATATAGTTTTTAGTTTTGGGATGTGAATGACTTTGAGAGAATTTTGAATAGCTGTAATCTCCCAAGACCCTCCCTTGTAATCACGGTATTCCTCCGCCACAAGTGAGGGTTATTAATATATATTTGGGACGGGGCTACTATGTGGGTGGCCGCCGACTCTTCCTAGAGCTGAATAAACATTATATAAGACAGTGATAAAAGTAGGATTATATTTAACAAATTTCGAGGAAGAAATTTTTATAAGGAGGGGAGAATGTGATTACCCCAATGTATGTAAAATAAATAAATAAATTAAAAAAATAGAAATAAATTATTAATTAATTAATAAATTAAACAATATTAAATTAAAGTAATTTAATAAATAATGTAATACATATATAGGTATACACGTACATATATATGGATTAAGTAATATATATATATATATATATATATATATATTAATATAATATAATTAAATGTTAAATGGAATTGCATGGATTATCGTTTACCTTCTGCTGGAGCTTCCCCCTCCCTTCTATGCGCTTCTTATTCTTTTCTTTTCTCTCTTAGTGTTCTCTCTAATTTCCTCATCTCTCTCTCTCTCTCTCTCTCTCTCTCTCTCTCTCTCTCTCTCTCTCTCTCTTTTTGATTTCCTCGACCTAACGAGCGTTGATTGGAAATCATAAAATACTGCTGGGCTCCATTCTTCGCCACCGACATATCTATTGGAGCGGATTTGTCGTAAGAGCGATGTAGGCATATCTTTTGAGGTAAACTAAATTCTCACTCTTACCTCAATTTCGCATAAATTTTAAGTATAATTGACGATTGGACACCACCACGAGAATCTAGGGATGATTCGCTTCAAGTCTAGAGGAGCGGATTTCTCGTGGGATCATCATAAGCATAACCCCAAAATTAGGATAAGGGGGTTATTAAGAGGCTAATTATTATTTAATTAATGTAGATTTAGAAATGTTAGAATATTAGGCATTTTGAGGTTGAACTAGGGTTATTCAATGCAGGGTTTGGGTAAGCACCGCGAGTGAAATTTTGGGACCTTGCAGCCATAGTTCAGGAAACCAGGTAAGGGTGTTAAATATTAGTTTAGATGTTAGTTTGGAGTATATGGAGTCTAGGGAAGGTTATATGAGTATTATTTTTGGAAATGAGTTAATTAATCTAGGAAAAATTCGAATTGCAGGATTTGAATTTCAGGTATTGGGGGCGTAGGATTTAGATTTTAACGAGACTTTTAGTAAGCCAAGTAAAGGGAATAAATTATAACAATATTTTTGATATTATTGATTGAATGAATATGTGAAAAATGAAGCTTTGAGATTTTTCCCTGTGAAATTAGTATATTATAATATTAGATGAAAATTGTGTGGCTTATGATGTATATTGAAAAATGTGAAATTTGATGATAAGTATTTTTTTGAGACAATGATGAAATGAGAACTATCGATATGTTTGCTAGAAATGATGAAAATGATATATAAATACGTGTATAGAAATGATTTTTATGAAAATGAGAAAGTATGAATACAAATTTGAGTATGTTGAGAAGTATTGAAAAATGTGAAATGAGTTATAAGCTAACATGAGAATGATATGAATGTGAAAACATATATATATATATATATATATATATATGTATGTATTTATGTATGTATGTATTACTATGAAATGAATTTTGAAATGTGGGAATATTGCAATGTAAATTCTGCAATATGAACATTGAAATTAGGAGTTGAAATATGAATATTGAAATGTAAATATTGAAATAAGTATACTAGGAAATGTGAACATTAGAAAGTGCGAAAGCTGCAATGGGATCATTGGAAATATGATTGATGAAATGCCAATGCCGCATAATGATTGCGGGTATGTGGTAATGAGAACCCTGATGGATGGATATGGAAACCACAATGATGGGCAGTGATATTGAGCACGGTACCGTTACTAGTGGTGTTAGTGCGACCACACGGACTCATAGAGTATGTGGCATGACAGTCGACTGAGCTGTATAGTAGAGTTGTTGTGCCCCCTAACTCTGGATCTGGGCTATAGGCCGGCTAGTCGTACTATAGATACGGGATATGTGATATGATGATTTGATCTAACCGAATCGGCCAACTGCGGTTTGATCTAGCCTTTGGGCCGCACAACCCTGACCATGGGGGGGAAGCATGAGTTACAGACACGAGTATATTGGTTGTCAGGGACACTCATGAGCTAGATGAAAATGGAAATGAAATGAAAGTGGAAATGTAATGAAAGAAAATGAGGGAAGAAATAGTGTGAGTTAATAATATAAATAAATGAGGCGAAGTAAAACTCTCCGCCTGAGGGCTTACTGAGTAAGGTGAGTGCCCTGATAATTATCAGTTGCAGCTGAACTCGAGTAATCAGATAAGGTTGCAAATGATATTGGGGCAGAGGGAAGTTGCTTTTATGGGTGGGTAAGATTCCCTATTCTCATGAACTTCGCTGGTAAACATGAGTTGTGTATGAATGATTTTTGAAACAAAATTAAAAGCTTTTAAAAGCTTGTGATGTATAACTATACGAGTATGAAAATAAACTTGTATACTTTCTTAGATGGAAATCATTTTAATAAGTATTTTGATATAACCGAACTCATATTGTCACACACTGTAAATAATTTATTCTGTCTTACTGAGATGTGTTTCACCCAAATTATCTAAACTTTTTAGGGAATAGAGACAGACCAGGTGATTAGGCTTCGAGATAGTGTGGAGCGAATACCCTGATATACAGGGTGAGTGTTGGATTAGGGAGGTGTAGTTCCCCTAGGGTAGTGTTGTTTTGGGTATGATAGAAATGTATATATTTATGTATAATGATATTCATGGTATTGTATTCTGGATAGTTTGTATTTTATGACTTCCGCTGTAAGGTTAATATAAAAGAAATACCTATTACTCGGTGCCCAATGCGGGTTAGGTCATGTGAGTGGTATCAGAGGTGTTGACGTGACCGATGTGATGTGTATGATTTAATTTTTATTGATGATAAAAAAAAATTGGTACGAAAATCGGGGTGTCCCATGCACACACAAAAATACAAGCTCAATGAGTCTTGCAATAACGATGCAAAGACTCACTAGCTATAAGCTTTTTCCCACACAGATTTATTAAATAAAATTGGGTGAAAAATCTTTGCTCAACTCTCAATATAAAAATCAACCAACAACATATACAATGAGAGTTTCTAGCAAAATAGAACAATGTACAATCACTCAAATGGCTACCATAAAGGTTGATTAAGCAAAGAAATGATTGTATGAGAGAGTATAGGCTTTGTATGAAAAATAGGCTTTGAAAAATTTTAGAGGATTTTTCAACTAATCAAAATGTTAATCAATACTTAATCTAAGCAAATGTATAAACTTGGAAAATTTTATAACAGTTAGGGATACATAGGGAATTATTAAATTTATTTTAAAAAAGAGGTTAACCATGGTAAAATTTAAGCCAACCTGAGAGTTTTGGTCGACCAAGCCATAAGTTTGATCACCCGAACACTCACATACACAAAAAGTGATTTTTGAAGTTCGGGTGCCTGAATGAGGGTTTGGTTTGCTGACCAAGGTGATTTTCCAATCTATCCGAGGTTTGGTCACCTGGTCTCAAGTTTGGTTTACCGAACTCACATGTTCGGTCACACGAGGGTGATTTGAATGCTAACATTCGGGCACCCGAGTTATTGGAAAAGGATAGGGTACGAGTTTGATCGGCTGTAAACACTCAGCTCATTTGAGTTCGGTCGCCTGAAGTCAGGTCAACTATTTGACCAGTCAACAGTTCGGTCGATCGAGGCAATTTGACTCGCCTAGTTCGGTCACCCGAATCCCTTTCAATTTTAAATCTAACTCATATATTACCCCTACCATGCATGACATGCATTAATTATTACAGACCTTGGCATATTAATAATTACAAACCCGAATGAATGAAATATAAATTACAAACAATAAATAATTCGGTCTTCATTTTTCTTCGAGTCTCCATATACACCATATGATATTGCCAATTCATGCAAGACTTAACTTGCACAAAAAATTTAGGACATAGGTTAGATACTTTGTATTTGTCATAATCAAAACTAGATAGGACTCGAAAAGTCAATAGGTACAATAGCACTCTGAGCCCCATCAGGTTCGGGGCGCTATAGTGGTGGTATCAGAGCCTAGGTTGCTGGATTTTGTAGACTTAAGTGGATAACAATACCAGAGTATATGAATGAATTTTGATAAGGGTAGGAAATGGGTAGATCAGGACTTTAGTAAGTCATTACTTAAGGTTAAGAATGGAATTTTGGGTTTTGTCTCGGAGCTTGGAAGCATGAATTCTATGACGGTTTCTGTAATCTTCTTGAAACAATAGTTTTAAGAAAGCCATGGCAAACTATTGTAGATTTTTGTTTCTGAGTGGTAAGATTAAACCATAAATTGGGAACATGGAAGTTAAGTTGGTTGGGTGTATGAGGATAGAGTGAATTTTATGGTTTCTTAGTTAGATGAATGTACCAGTCGTATTATGATAACGGATTCTAAGATTGTTCTTTGTCCTATTTTCAGGATAGACCCTGGGGTAACAACACAAATGCTAGAGGTAGTAGCAACGTAGGGGCTTCCAGCATGGGTGGCAGTGATTCTGATCAAGTATGCATAGTGTAGCCCAGAAGGTTATGGCAGAGATTGTATGGAACTCCAGGAGACAGTGTTGCCCACTAGCTGATCAGGAATGCACGATAGAATAGTTTACCAGTATGAATCCCCCAACTTTCTCAAGAGGAGCCGACCCATTTTTTGTAAAGAACTGGGTCCAAGAGATTAAGGAAATATTAGAAGGCCTTCCTTGCACTAAGGAATAGAAGGTTTTGTATGACACCTTTAAGATGGTTGGGGAGGCTAAGCGCTGGTGGAGATCAGTGAGGTTATTAGAAGAACAGAGGCCAGAACCCGCAGCTTTGACCTAGAATTGTTTTAAAGAAAATTTCTTTGATCGGTACTTCCCCACTAACACCAGAGAAACTAAAGCGGAGGAGTTTCTAAACTTGATCTAGGGGCAGCTGACAGTCCAGCAGTATACAACTAAATTTGTTGAACTGTCCCATTTTGCCCGTATATGGTACTATATGAGGTGAAGAAGGTGAGGAGGTTTGAGAGAGGCATGAGACAGGGAATCTATGAACAGGTAGTGGTTTTCTAGGTTCAAAATTTTTTAGAGTTAGTGGATAAAGCCACGGTGATAGAGACAAGTCTTTAGAGAAATGCAGGGGTACATAGTCAAAGGAAGAGGCCTACGCCTTTTGGTTTTTAGGTAGGTACAAGTCAGGGTCTATGGAGGAGGAATAGTAATGGTGGGGGCCAGAGGCAAGAGATAAGAAGGCGAGTGTATCAGGGTAATCAGTCCTACCCTACTATTCCTAGATGTAATAAGAAGCACGAGGGGGAATTCCGAGCTGGAATGAATGTTTGTTATCAGTATGGCAGACTTGGTCACATGGCACGAGATTGTCATGCACTGATGAGTAATGTGCCTGCTCCTAGACAATTATGGGGAAACAACTAGGCACCCCGAGGCAAGCAGCAGTGGAACACCGCTCAGGCGCGGGTTTATACACTTACTCCGGGGGACGCAGATAATATAGGAGACATGGTGACAGGTACTATTTTTATATTGTCACATAAAACTATTGTATTGTTTGATTCAAGGGCGACACATTCATTCATAGCTCAAGAGTTTATCAAATTATGTGGAGTAAAAGCTCAGTTATTGAATGTCGATTTATTTGTGGCCACACCAATAGGAATAGTAGTGGTATATAGGAAGGTTCTTAAAAACTATCCAGTGGATATTCAGGGAAGAATACTACTAGCTGATCCAGTAGTGTTTGACATGCACAGGTTTGATGTGATTTTGGGAATGGACTGGCTAGCTGCCAACTATGCCAGTATTGATTGTTACATGGGAGAAGTAGTGTTCAGACCTCCTGGGGAGCAGGAGTACAGGTTAGTTGGGTCGTGCGTGCTTTCCTCACCACATATATTGTCAGTTATTCAGGAAAAAAGGCTACTACTAGAGGGATGCCAGGGGTACCTAACTTGTGTGAAGAATGCACCCGAGGGAGAATTAAAGTTTTAAGATATCCCAGTAGTGAGGGAATTCTATGATGTATTCCTAGAGGATTTACTTGGCCTACCTCCCGATCGTGAGGTGGAGTTTGTCATTGACTTACTCCTAGGGACGACACCAATTTCTAAGGCTCCTTACAAATTGGCTCCAACTGAATTGAAAGAATTAAAGGAGTAGTTATAGGAATTACTGGATAAGGGATTTATCAGACCCAGCATGTCACCCTAGGGAGCACCAATGCTTTTCATGAAAAATAAAGATGAGTCGATGAGGATGTGTATCGATTATCGGGAAATAAACAAAGTGATAGTTAAAAACAAGTATCCACTTACTTGTATAAATGATTTGTTTGACCAGGTTTAGGGAACGCAGGTATATGCTAAGATAGATCTCCGATTAGGGTATCATCAGGTGAAAATCAAGACAGAGGATGTTCCAAAGATGACCTTCCGAACTAGGTATGCCCACTATGAGTCCTTTGTTATGTCTTTCGGACTAACTAATGCTCTTGCGGCATTTTATGGACCTGATGAATAGGTTTTCCATGAATATTTAGATCAGTTTGGGGTGGTATTTATTGATGATATTCTGGTTTATTCGAAGAATCTTAGGGAGCACTAAAATCATTTGAGGTTGGTACTTCAGGTGCCATGGGAAAAGAAACTTCATGCCAAATTCAGGAAATGTGAATTTTGGCTAGAGAAAATTACATTCCTTGGACATGTGATATCCGAGGATGGAATTTCTATAGACCTGAGTAAGATAGGAGCGGTAGTGGATTGGGCGAGATTGAAGAATGTTCAGGAGGTCAAGAGTTTCTTGGGTCTGGCAGGGTATTGCCTGCGATTCGTGGAGGGATTTTCTAAACTATCAGGTCCTCTGACACAGTTGATGAGGAAGAATGCAAAGTTTGAGTGGACAAATGATTGTGAACAGGGTTTTCAAGAATTGAAACAGAGACTCATCACTGCTCCGGTGTTGACTATTCCATAAGAAAATGATGATTTTGTAATTTATAGTGATGCGTTTCATAAAGGGCTTGGGTGTGTTCTGATGCAGAAGGAAAAATTTGTGGCTTATGCTTCTCGGCAACTCAAGGAGTACAGGAGGAATTATTCGACACATGATTTGGAATTGGCAGCAATGATATATGCATTGAAAATTGGGAGGCACTACTTGTATGGTGGTAGGTGCAAGATGTTTACAGATCACAAAAGCCTTAAGTACTTCTTCACGCAGAAGGAACTAAATATGAGACAGAGGAGATGGCTGGAATTGATAAAGGATTATGACTGTACCATCTATAGTAATTCGGGAAAAAAATTATTAATTATTAATCAATTAATTAATTAAACATTATTAAATTAAAGTATTTAAATAAATAATAGGATGGATATATAAGTATACATATATACATATATATATATATATGGATAAATATATATATATGTATATATATATGTATATATATAATACTAATATTATATATTAAAGTAAAGTATAGAGGTATCATTTATATATTTATTTATATAAATATATATACTAAAGGAAGTGAAGCTTCCTTGAGAAGATTGAAAAATTTAGTCTTTCAGAAGTAGAGAACTTCTCACACCCCCTTCTCTCTCTCTCTCTCTCTCTCTCTCTCTCTCTCTCTCTCTCTCTCTCTCTCTCCCTCTCTCTCCCTCTCCTCAATTTCTCAGTAGATTCTCAGTCGATCGAAGAATGAAAAATACCCCAGGGTTCCATTCTCCGCCACCGACATTTTAACCGGAGTGGATTTGTCGTACAAGCGTCGTAGGCACCACTCCCGGGATAAGGTAAACCCACACTCTCTCTCTCTCTCTCTCTCTCTCTCTCTCTTCAATTTCTCCCCAATCTATAGCCAAACTGATGATCAGAAACCACCACGATGATCTAGGAGCGTTTCTCTACAAGTCTGGCGGAGTAGATTTTTGAACTGGGCTTTCTAGGCACCACTCTAAGGCTAGGGTAAGATTTAGGAAATTAAGAAAATTTAATGTTTTTGGGAGTTTGATCATTTATTTGGAGTTTGTGGGTCTAGGAAGTGTTAAAATAGTATTTTACCTGGAGTTGAGTTCATTAAACTAGGATCTATGAATTCATGGTTCGTGTGAGCACCGCAGACACAATTTTGGGATCCCTGCCGGTGTAGCTTCAGGAAACCAGGTCAGGGGAATAGATTAGGCCAGATTTTTTTGTAAATTTTATAGGTTAAAATGGAAATTATATATGTATGTATATGATTATCATGCAAGTTTTGAAAGCCAACCATTTAAACTGAGGTTTTTGAGCCTAGGGTTGTGTTAATAGCTATTATTTTGGAAAATGAACTAATTAAAGTAAAGAAAAAGGCTACAAGATTTAAGTAATGGATTCTCTGGATAATTGGACTGGTTGAAATGATTGGTTGGAACTGTTTTACATTTTCTAAAATTAGTCAAGGTGAGTAGGGTTAATTATCTCCTTTTTTCTTACTAACGCTTATTTTGAGTATTAGATAAATTGTGGAGATAATTGAACCTATATTTTCAGTAAAGTGGCTAATGAACATGGATTGACTTATTATTTCAGTAGTTATATAAATATGTGTATTATTCAAATTGTGTGGCATGAGGAAAAATGAAAATACGGTGTTGAGTTATGAAATATGTATAATATGTTGAAATACTGAAATGTGTTGGGATTATATTGTATTTAGAATTGTTTAATCAGAGCAGAATATTAATTTTAAATTGCAATGTATGGTTTGAGAATTTTGATAGACTATTGTACGCACGCTACTATGGTGAGAGTTATGGAGAGCTTAGTGCAACCACACGTCTTAAAGAGAGTGTTGGTATTGAATAGTTGATTGGGTTGTGAAGGGTAGAATTTCCCCTGGAGTCTAGACGAGCATGGGAAAGCCAATCGGACTAGCAGACTGAAGAGTTAGGAATTGATTTAACTCTGGGCCGACTAGGGTTAAGTCCAGCCTACGGGCCGCACAACCCATCATGGGGGGAAGCATGTCGGTTTTTATCCATCTGGCAGTGAGTTCTAAATTCATATTTGTAGATTTAACCAGAGTATAATAGAACATAGCATGTAAATACAGAACAGTGTATGTGAATACAAAATATATGAAGATAGAGGATGTGAAATGTGATAATAGAGTATGTTATAGGGGAACAGAGCATGTGAAAATAGAGATTATGAAGAGTTGGGTGTTGCAAAGATAATAGCATATAGAGTAAAGTGACAAAGTATTAAATGTATTAAATATAGTAGTATTGTATGCATTTAGGGCGAAGTAAACTCTCCACTCGAGGGCTTGCTGAGAAAGGCGAGTGCCCTGATAGGTATCAATTGTAGCCATACCAGGTTGCATAACGTATTAGAGCAGAGGGGAGCTACATGTATGGGTGTGTAATCTCCCCTATCCTTGGGAACTTTTGCTTATAAATAATTGTTTGTATGAGTGGGTATGGTTTGAGAATGGTTTTATAACTTTGGTAAATTAACAATGAATGATATTTTGTATACAATAAACTCATGACAGCCACACACTGACATTAATTTATTCCATCTTACTAAGATGTGTCTCACCTATTATACAATTCATCTTTTTCAGAACCTCCACATGATCGAGCTTAGTGAGCTCGGGATTGGGTTTGTTGGCATAACATTTTTGTGAGAGGTTACAGATTTTGGATGTATTTTTGGGTTTATGTTTTTAGTTTTTTGATATGTATTTATATGGATACTAGATGTTGGGAAATTTTTGGGATGTTTATATAGAAATCTGGTATATTATTGAGGATGTTTATTTATTTTTCCACTGCATGATTGAAGTTATGGTATTGCCTCACTCAAAAAATGAGCAGCTCAAAAGCTATCCCAAGTATAGGAGTTACGTCGTGTAATATTAAGCCCAAGGGCTAGATCGTCTTCTTAGGGAATGCGTTTTAATCTCAAATTTCACGTTCGTCCAATCGGAAACAAAAATGCACTAAACTCGGTTTAGATTCGGATTTTCAAGATGGTTCAATTTCACTTTTGATGAATTAAATGACACGTAATTTAAAACTCTAAACTATCATGCACTAAATAAAAGAAAACAACAATAGAAACCCTACGCCTACTTAAGGAAACATTGGGACACGCGTTAATAAAAACTAGAAACCTAGAACATGGAATCAAAGATGCGCAATGGAAACTCAATTAAACACTCACGCGCGCAATAAAAACCGAACCTTTAACAAAACTACGAAATTGAAGTAAGGACCATAATTTGAATGCACACACGAACTCAACAAGAATTTAAAATACGTAAACAATAATGGAACACGATAAAAACACAAACTTTAATGTTACTAAAATAAGACAAGGATGAATGCAATTTAAATTAAATAATAACAACCAAGAGAGGGAATTAAAAATTGATGCTTTAATTAAAATTCACAAAACAAAGTTTAACAAATATTCAATGCTAAAAAAACTGGAAAGAAAAGTAAACTAAACAAATAAAAGGAACGAAATAAGAGAGAGAGAGAGAGAGAGAAAAGAGAAGGAGCAGAGGCTGTTGTTCTTTGGCCCAAGTGTGTGCTGCTGTGTGGCTCGCGGGTTGTTGCCCTATTGAAGGAGTTGCTCTGCTGTCGCTGGAGCTATGGCCGTGGATGGGTCTGCTGTGGCATGGAGCTACTGGAGAAGTGCTTGGCCGAGAGTGGAGGAGCTGTTAGAGAGGGCTCATGGGTTGCAGAGAAACAGAGTAAGAGGGGAGGAAGAGTTGAGGGGAGGAAAAAAGGCTCGGTTGGCTGGTGTCGTGCTGCAAGAAAATAGAGGAGAGTTCAAGGGAGAGAGGGGAAGGTAACTGGGATAGAGAGGAAGAGAGAGTGATAAGAGAAAAACAAAAACCAAAGAAGGAGAAAGTGAGAAAGGAGAGAAGCTAAGGGAAGAGAGATAGCAAAAAGAAGAAGAAGAAGAGGAAGAGAAGGAGAGAATGGGGAGCCCTCAGGCTACCTACGCAGGGGGAGGAAGAGAAGGGAATTTAAAGGATAGGGGGGGAAGCCCTAGACCCGGATCCAGCCAAGATGAATCTAACCTGGCCCGTTTGAAAGGACTTGAATTATTATATTTTTTCATTTTTTTTGTTCTCTGTTCATCACAAATATGACTCTTCTGGAGCCCATTTATCACAAAACTTAAAACACAAAAGTTGTAGATAATTCTTTCCTCTTTCTCTAGAAATTTGAATCGTCTTGATCAAAGTTAGGATGGAAAAGTTATGCATAAAATATGAACAGGTGTCAATTTTGGTTTTCGAGATTTTTCCTGCAACAAAAAATTACCAAAACTTCATAAATAGTGCAATAAAGTTCAAGAATGATGATTTTGGCACTTTATTAAAATATTGGACAATTTTGGACATTTAATTAAAAATATAAATCGTAAAGCCCGGGTTAAGATGCCAAATTACGCAGTTTTGACGCGTAATCAAGTATCAGACACAGGTGATTGGATCATATCACACCCTGGGCCCCACTTGGTGAGTTCGGAGTGTGACAGAGTGGTATAAGAGCATTAGGTTGTTAGGTTATGTAAACTCTAGGATGGATTAATACTAGAGTATAAGATCGAGTTATGATGAGTATAGGAATGGGCAGATTAAGATACTGTCAGGAATTTTGAGTTTTTTTTTTTTTCGTAGCTTGGAGGCAGAAATCCCTTGATTGGCCTCTGTGATTTTCTGATTCAGTCGCGAGTTTTAGAAAACCATGGTAAATCCATCGATGGTGATATTTTTGAGCAGAGAGACGGGAACTTGAACTCGAAGATTAGGTTAGTTGATTGTGAGGAAAAGTCTTTGAAAGAGAAATTTTGTAATTTAGGTGTTGTGATTTGACGGTTTGTGGTCAAGTTGGATGCTTGATGTTTTTAATTGAGGATTTGAATGTTGAGTAGTGTATTTATGCATATCTGTGGAGTATATTGAATTTGTCGTATGAAGATGGTTAGGTAAAAGGATTGATTAGAGAATTTCGATGACAAAATCTTTAAGGAGAGGAGAATGTAGTAGCTTAGATAAAAAAATAGTTATTAATCAATTAATTAATTAAATATTATTAAATTAAAGTAATTAAATAAATAATAGAATGGATATATAAGTATACATATATATATATATGTATATATAATATTAATATTATATATTAAAGTAAAGTATAAAGCTATTATATATATATACTAAAGGAAGTGAAGCTTCCTTGAGAAGATTGAAATATTCAATCTTTCAGAAGTAGAGAGCTTCTCACGTCCCCTTCTCTCTTTCTTGCTAACTCTCTCTCTCTCTCTCTCTCTCTCTCTCTCTCTCTCCTCAATCTCTCAGCAAATTCTCGGTTGATCGAAGAACAGAAAATACCCTTGGGTTCCATTCTCCACCACCGACATTTTAATCGGAGTGGATTTGTCGTAGGAGCATCGTAGGCACCATTCCTGGGATAAGGTAAACCCACTCTCTCTCTCTTCAATTTTTCCCCAATCTTTAGCCAAACTGACGATCAGAAACCACCACAATGATCGAGGAGCGTTTCTCTACAAGTCTAGCGGAGTAGATTTTTGAACTGGGCTTTCCAGGCACTACTCCTAGGCTAAGGTAAGATTTAGGGAATTAAGAAAATTTGATGTTTTTGGGAGTTTAATCATTTATTTGGAGTTTGTGGGCTTAGGAAATGTTAAAGTAGTATTTTACCTGGAGTTGAGTTGATTAAATTAGGATTTATGAATTCAGGGTTCATGTGAGTGCCGCAGGCATAGTTTTGGGATCCCTACAAGCGTAGCTTTAGGAAACCTAGTAAGAGGAATAGATTAAGCCAGTTGTTTTGTAAATTCTACTGGTTAAAATGGAAATTCTATATGTATGTATGTGATTATTGTGATACCTCGTGGAAGAAAGGCTTAAAAAGGATTTGATGTTACTACCTATATCAACAAGATGCACATTTCTTTTCGGGAGTCTTCCCATAAGAACTCCATGGTTAAGCGTGGTTGGCTTGGAGTGATCTTGGGATGAGTGACCTTTTGGGAAGTTTTCTCAGGAAGTGTGTGAGTGAGGATAAAACACACTAAAAATGACACGTGTTGTTCTGTGGGGCCAGTCATTAGTCCGATAAGGTCTCTTATTATCTGGTCCAGGTGGAGGAGGAGAGATGTAGTGCATCCTGGCATACCTAGGTTGGGGCATTACATAATGGTATCAGAACAATTACCCAGCCGAAAGTGTGATGAGATTCACATCACGTGGGTTTGGAAATGTGGGTTCGCAATGAGGACGTTGCGTTCTGTAAGTGGGGGAGAATGTGATACCCTGTGGAAGAAAGGTTTAAAAAGGATTTGATGTTACTACCCATATCAACAAGGTGCACCTTTCTTTTCTAGACCCTTCCTATAAGAACTCCATGGTTAAGTGTGCTTGGCATGGAGTAATCTTGGGATGGCTGACCTTTTGGGAAGTTTTCTCAAGAAGTGTGTGAGTGAGGACAAAACACACTAAAAAGAACACATGTTGGTCTGTGGGGCCAGCCATTAGTCCGATAATGCTCGTCACTCTGTTATTTGATCCAGGTGGAGGAGGAGAGACGCAATGCTCCCCGACAGACCCAAGTTGGGGCGTTACAATTATCATGCAAGTTTTGAAAGCCAACCATTTAAACTGAGGCTTTTGAGCTTAGGGTCGTGTTAATAACTATTATTTTCGAAAATGAACCGATTAAAGTAAAGAAAAAGGCTACAGGATTTAAGTAATGGATTCTCTGGATAATTTGACTGGTTGAAATGATTCATTTGGAAATGTTTTACATTTTCTAAAATTGGTCAAGGTGAGTAGAGTTCGTTATCTCCGTTTTTCTTACTAATGCTTATTTTGAGTATTAGATAAAGTGTGGAGATAATTTAACCTATATTTTTAGTAAAGCAGATAATGAATGGATTGACTTATTATTTCAGTAGTTACATAAATATGTGTATTATTCGAATCATGTGGCATGAGGAAAAATGAAAATATTGTGTTGAGTTATGAAATATGTATAATATGTTGAAATACTGAAATGCGTTGGGATTATATTGTATTTAGAATTGTTTAATTAGAACAGAATTATAATTTTAAATTGCAATGCATGGTTTGAAAACTTCGGTGGACCATGGTACGCACGGTACCATTGCGAGAGTTATGGAGAGCTTAGTGCAACCACACGTCATAGATAAAGTGTTGGTATTGAATAGTCGATTGGGCTGTGAAGGGTAGAGTTCCCCCTAGAGTCTAGACCAGCATGGGAAAGCCAATCTGACTAGCAGACTGAAGAGTTGGCAATTCATTAACTTTAGTAAGCCGACCAGGGTTAATTCTAGTCTACGAGCCGCACAACCCGTCATGGGGGGAAGTATGTCGGTTTTTATCCATCTGGTTGTGAGTTCTAAATTCATATCTGTAGATTTAACTAGAGTATAATAAAACAGAGCATGTAAATATAGAACAGTGTATGTGAATACATAATATATGAAGATAGAAGATGTGAAATGTGATAACATAGTATGTTATAAGGGAACAGAGCATGTGAAAATAGAGATTATGAGGAGTTGGGTTTTACAGAGATAATAACATACAGAGTAAAATAAATGCATTAAATATAGTAGTATTATATGTATTTAGTGCAAAATAAACTCTCCGCCCAAGGGCTTGCTGAGAAAGGCGAGTGCCTTGATAGGTATCAGTTGTAGCCCTACCAAATTGTATAATGTATTGGAGCAGAGGGGAGCTACATGTATGGGCGTGTAATCTCCCCTATCCTTGAAAACTTTTGCTTATAAATAATTATGTGTGTGTGTGTGTGTGTGTGTGTGTAGTAGTAGTAGTAGTAGTAGTTGTAGTAGTAGTCGTAGTAGTATATGTATTTTGGGCGAAGTAAACTCTCCGCCTGAGGGCTTGTTGAGAAAGGTTAGTGTCATGATAGGTATCAATTGTAGCCATACTAGGTTGTATAACGTATTAGAGCATAGGGGAGATACATGTATGAATGTGTAATCTCCCCTATCCTCAAAAAATTTCGCTTATAAATAATTGTGTGTGTGTGTGTGTGTGTGTAGTTGCAGCAACAGCAGCAGTAGTAGTAATAGTAGTATTATATGTATTTGGGTAAACTCTTCGCCCGAGGACTTGCTGAGAAAGGCGAGTGCCGTGATAGGTATTAGTTGTAGCCATACTAGGTTGCATAACGTATTAGAGCAGAGGGGAGCTACATGTATGGGCATGTAATCTCCCCTATCCTCGGGAACTTTCACTTATAAATAATTATGTGTGTGTGTGTGTGTGTGTGTAGTAGTAGTAGTGGTAGTAGTATATGTATTTGGGGCAAAGTGAACTCTTCGCCCAAGGGCTTGTTGAGAAAGGTGAGTGCCATGATAAGTATTAGTTGTAGCCATACCAGGTTGCATAACGTATTAGAGCATAGGGGAGCTATATGTATGAACGTGTAATCTCCCCTATCCTCCGAAACTTTCGCTTATAAATAATTGTGTGTGTGTGTGTAGTAGTAGTATTATATGTATTTGGGGCGAAGTAAACTCTTCGCCCGAGGGCTTGTTGAGAAAGACGAGTGCCGTGATTAGTATCAGTTGTAGCCATACTAGGTTGCATAACGTATTAGAGCAGAGGGGAGCTACATGTATGAGCGTGTAATCTCCCCTATCCTCGGGAACTTTCGCTTATAAATAATTGTGTGTGAGTGGGTATGGTCTGAGAATGGTTTTATAACTATGGTTAATTAACAACTGGTGATATTTTGTATACACTAAACTCGTGATAGCGACACACTAGCATTAATCTATTCCGTCTTACTGAGATGTGTCTCACTTGTTATACAATTCATCTTTTTTAGGACCTCCGCATGATCGAGCATAGCGAGCTCGGGACTGGGTTTGTTGGCATGACATTTTTGTGAGAGGTTACAAATTTTGGATGTATTTTTGGGTTTATGTTTTTAGTTTTCTGAGATGTATATATATGGATATTGGATGTTAGGAAATTTTTGGGATGTTTATATAGAACTATGGTATATTATTAAGGATGTTTATTTATTTTTCCGCTACGTGATTGAGGTTATGGTATTAGACATAGGTGATTGGATCACATCACATCCCGGGCCCCAATTGGAAGGTTCAGGGCATGACACCATCAATTACCACCTAGGGAAAGCTAATGTGGTAGCCGATGCACTGAGTTGGAAGACAGGGAGTGCACCAGTATCAATAATGGTAACTTAACATCATATCAAGATAAATCTAGAAATATTTGGAGTAGAATTGGTAGAAGGAAATCATCAAGCGCTCATTGCTAGTCTTGTAATTCAACCAACTTTACTGGAGAGGATAAATATTGCTCAGATGAATGATACAGAGTTACTAAAGATTATGGATAAAGTGCGGAGTGGATTGGAGACAAATTTTAATATTTCAGATGATGGAGTTTTAAGGTTCCATACCAGACTATGTGTACCTAATGATGTTGAGATTAAAAGAACTATCTTAGAAGAGGCTCATCGTTCCCTTTATATAGTGCATCCAGGAAGCACTAAGATGTATAGGGATTTGTGTGAATCTTTCTGGTGGAATAATATAAAGAGAGAAATGCTCAATATTGAAAGTTGAGGTGTAGTCCCAAGAGGGGGGGGGGGGTGAATTGGGTTTTAAAAAATTTTCTTTTAAATCTTTTTATGAATTCTTAAACTCTTTTAATTCTTTCAATGAATTCTTAACTTTTTGTTGATTTAGCAATCACACAAAAACTTAGTACTTTATTCAATCCACAACCACACAATTAAAAAACTTAATTAACCAATCAATCAACCAACCAATCAACCACAATATATTCAACCAAGATATGAGATTTAGCTTTTATATAAGTTTCAGCTTTTATAGCCTTGTCTATGTTTGTAAGCCTTGTAAATAATGAAATTTGATTTTGCTTTCTCAATATGATGTGCAATATACTTTTTTCAAAAGCTTAGACTTTAAATAAACTTTCAGTTAAGGAGTCTTTGGGTGTTAACTAATCAACGTACTCTTTTACGGTTTTCGCAAATTATTGATCAACCAACGTACTCTCTTTCGATTTCCGCAAGCCCAAAAACAAATTAATTTTAAGCTTATTTAATTTCCAAACTATGTAGTATATATGATCAAGAATTTAAATCATCCACACAGTTTATAGGTATGTTGAAAAATAAAGAGAGTAAAGGAAAGAGAGAGTGAAACCACAGTTTTTACGAGGTTCGACTTATCCCCAGCCTACATCCTCGCCTTAAGCAAACCACCTAAGGATTTTACTATACCTATTCCTTTCCAGGAGGAACAAAACTGTTACAAGTGATACCTTATGCTCAAACACTCCTTCACTAGGCTAAAGCAACGCCTCTCCAAGCGATACGCCATGCTTGGGAACTCCTTTAATAGGCTAGAGTAATCACCTTTCCAAGCGATACCCCACGCTTGGTCAACGATCCAATAACCTGAAATCGTCACGATCTACAAAAACAAGATCAAGGAGAATTTGTGTATAAAGAAATACTGTTGACCTGATAGGTCACGCCCAGTTTTGATAATGACAAATACTCTTAAAACTGATGGTTGTACTAAGGCTTGCATGTAGGTTCACTATGCACGTGTATTCGGACTGAAAGACATACCATGATGGCGTGTAGTGTTTGTGCTAAAGAATGAAGTTTTCTGTGTTATATTTGTATTTATCTTTCATTTTCTTCATTCTGAGATGTAATATTTATTATGGACTGTACACTCGTATGACTTGTAATAAATTGCACCATGCATGATAGGTAGGTATGCTCAAATCAACCCTAATTGGACTTTAGGTACCTACACAGACTATAGAAAGACCTTAGGGATCACCCTTCAGTCGACCTTCAATCGACCAACGCCGGATTTCTTTGGTGTCCTAAAAGAAGACCTAGATTGACCTTAGGACTCCTTATAATTTATAAAAATATGTCCTATCTTCTTAAGTATATATGCTCATATGAATAGGGTTAAGGTATAAGGGACTTAGAACCGAAGTGTATGAAAAATACATGTTCGGTCGACCAAACTTAAAAGCATAATTTCTCACGGTCGGACAAACCGGCCTGGGTCAACAGTTTGACCATGGCTCGGTCGACCGAACCAGACTTGTTCAATTATGCTGGTCGACCGAACTACCTTGAGGTCAACACTTTGCTCTTCAGTCGACTGACTAGGAAAGTACTTTAATGACCTGGTCGACTCAAGGTCCTCGGGAGATGCCACAACCTCCCTTTTTAGTTCAAAGTGTCTCGATCGACCAAACCACGCGAAAATGGAAAAATCGCCTTGGAACCCTTAGTCCGGTCGACCGAACTCTTAGTTCAAATTTCTCCCGGTCGACCGAACTTGGTCACTTGGTCAACTGAACCTCACTTTCAGTCGACCGGTGCTCTCAGGTTGAAAATTTTTTTTATCGCAGTTAAATTTTTTAAACAGGGTTAATTGTGCTAAAACGTTTTAAAACAATACTAATAATATCCTTGGTGTCCCCAATGGTCATAATTTTGCCTATGCCTATAGATACAAGCTTATTTGCAAAATTAAGGGGTGATTAGCAAGATCATTAAGGCAAAAATTCTCTCAAATTCAAAAATTATTTTATAGCCTATACTACTCCCATACACTTCAAAACTTCATTTTCCTTGATCATTCAAGTGTTGTGAGTATAATTAGTGTGCTTGGCATCATTCCAATTTGCTCATACTCTCATTAGATTATATTGATTGTTTGATTTATTAAGAATAGAAGCATCAAGTTCTTCCATTGATTTAACTTGATAAATCTTGTGTGGGAAGACTTGGAAGGTTATGGTTCTTGCATTGTCATTGCAAGACACCTAAACCTATATTTTTTGTGTGCAAAATCATTTTCAAAACTAGTATTTAAACACTTCTTGTGCTTAGTACATTGAGAATATCTTGTTGAGTTTGTTTGAATCAACTAGTTAGCATATTTGAAACCTTGATATGATTTTGTCAAATTCACATACTATGTTTCAAATCTTGCTTTGATATACACTCTAGATCTGGACTGATAATCTATACTTATTTGAGTGTTTAGCACACATTAGAGCACTGAGTATATTTACATATCATACGTGCTTGTAATATTGTTTGAGCTATATTGGTGTATATATCTGGACCCGGAGATGATAATGTAACCTAACATGTCCTTGTATCATACAAATCATCCACAAATACAGAACAAAGGATGAGGGTCTCCAACCCCATGGGGTTCCCAGGCACCCTAAACACATCCAATCACAATCATGTACGCAGCGAAAAAAGTATTTCTATATCAACATATGCAGTACCATACTAGAGTCTATACATGAGCCAAACACAGCTCTATCAAAACGTACAATGGGTGCCCAAATACAATCCAAAATGGAAACCCAACAAAACTACAGTCCTAACACTTACCCAAGCGCTAACGCAGTGCACCGGCCACTACGCTCCCTACACCAGGACGCTAGTTTCGATTACTCAAAGGGCCTGTAAAAATGTATGTACAGCAGGGGTGAGACACCTCGCAATAACGAAGAACACAGGTTATATCGGTGTGTGGCATTTGAGTGTTATCATGACACAACATACATGCAGTTGAATGGAATCCAGTACTAATTCACAACGTGCATACATGCACATATACGGCGGCCATTTATACGCAGCCCCGTCATAATACACACACATGATCAGAAACCCGGTGTCGTCACACCCATTGCCCGAAGCTGGCTCGCGACAATCCAGTTTTGACCCGTAGCCATCCGCGAAGCACGGCGCCACCAACACATGGCTAGTCCTCGACTCCCATGGCATTGTACCGGTGCTAACTGGTGGATCCGCACCCTTCAGCCTGATCTACCAGAATAGGCTCACACCCTCGGATATAGAGCCGGACACTCTTGCCTATGTGGCAAGCAATAACACACGCCATCGGATATAGAGCCGGACACTTTCAGTACCTGGACTCACTTTGGAATCGCAGTCCCATTAGCAATTCAATACATCACACACACATGCATGCTCATATAACCAAACAAACCACACTCATTTGGTAATCTAAATCATGGTTTTCTAAAAAAATACAGTTTAAACACAGTCAAGGCACGACCATCCCAATTATGCAGTATAAATCACACATATACTCGATTTTCAACAAAACCCGGGATTCAGCCCCTCGCCCCCTTTTTCCCAAAATTGCTTTAATGAAAAACCCATAGTTTTTTCCGTTAGATCCCCCCAAATGAGTAGCCAAAACACACACAGGATCGTGGACAACAGTTCCACCGAGTCCAATTTCAAAAATAACCAATATAACACAGTTTCCCTTTACCTTAACCCCGTATAACAAAACCTGAACTCCAAGGCTCCTAAACAGTGAACCGAGTTCCAAAACCTACAAATCACAGTACAGAAAATACTCACAAGATTGATATCTACAAAACTACCGGATCAGAAATGAAAATCGAGCCTTACCTCGATTTTTCGCCAAAACCCAAAAATCTCCGAAACGAGATTCTAATCTATAGAAGTTGTAGAGAATCCTTCCACGATCCTCATGGTAACTTCCGTTTCTTGATTCCATCAACGATCGGCGAAGGAATCTAGAGAGAAGGAGAGAGTAGAGAGAGCTTAGAGAGAGAGAGAGAGAGAGAGAGAGAGAGAGAGAGAGAGAGAGAGAGAGAGATTTTGAAGTAACTTAATGGTTAAGAAATGAAAATTTCCTTTTATAGACCTTTGACTTGGCCAATTTCTTCGACAAAATGGTACCTTCGTCGATAAATTTTTCATTGAATTCGTCAACGAAAAGATGGCCTCGTCGACGAAGTCTGATATTTCCATTTTCCCAGACCTCTTGGCTTTTCTTCGTCGACGAAAAGCCTCCTACCTTCGTTGATGAATTCTGGCTTCGTTGACGAAATCTGCAGAATTCCAATTTCTCACGGTTCGGGTTCTTACACTAAATCTCATTTAAGAGAAGAAACTTGGTGATATCTTATCTTGAGCTTCAATCTTATTTTCTTGTTGATATTTTTTATTGAAGTATATAGTTTGAAATTATACTAATTCGCCCTATCTGAGGGTATTTGTTAGCTTTGGTGCAACCCCAAGAGAGGAGGTGAATTGGAAATTTAAAAGTTATTACCTAGGTCAATTGGTTTAACAGAAGTATTACACAACCTAGGGTCAGTCTATGCAATCAAAAAATAAACATACACGTGCAGTAAAAGTAAAGTGCAGAAAAGTAAACAATACACGCAATATGTTATCAAGGTTCGGCCAAATTGCCTACGTCCTTGCCTTGGCGACACTAGCATAAGGATTCCACTACGGATCACTTAACGGGTGGAGAGACATCGATTACAACTAGGTCAATTCAAGGGACTGACCTCAACCAACACGCCTTACCAAGATGGCGCACCTAGCTTTCCTAATCGGGTCTAAGCCAGTCCGAGACTATTCCATAGGGCTAGTCTCCCTCTTCAAGCCCACGCCTAGAATACAACAAATGATGTGAAATTTTTGTGCACGAAAATACGCTTCGGGGTTCGGGCATGACAGCTTGGTATCAGAGCTAACCTGGTTACTAGATCTTGTAGACTTGGTTAGGCTTAGTTATGAGTACATATTAGAGTATAAGATGTGGATATGGGTAGAGTTGGTTGAGGGTTGTTCGGTTGCTAGACCGAGAATTGTCGATGGTATTCCGTGTTTTTCCTAGGATGACGATTCCAGTAAAAGTAGGGCAGATCATTGATGACTTTCGTGTCGGTGTGATAGGACAGGCCTAGACCTGGCAGGAAGTAGTTAACACGATTAGTGTAGATCATTGTGTTAATTGTATGTGTTATAGGGATATTGATAGATTCCTATTGTGTTGCAGAATGGAGCCCAAGGATAATAACCTGGGAAGTGGCTCCAAGGAGACTGCGAGTGATGAGTCTCCTTCTGTGCCTCGAGGTTTGATGAGACAGGTATTGCGAGAGATCGAGCGGAGTGTGAGGAGACGCGAGCACTCTCCTACTACTGCGGGGTGCACCATTGAGAAGTTCACACGCATGCATCCTCCGATGTTCTCTGGAGGACCTAACCCGATGATAGCAGAGGACTGGATGGAAAAGACTGAGAGGATCTTGGAGGTCCTGCACTGCACGGATAGGCAGCGAGTTCTTTATGCTACCTTCCAGCTATCTGGGGAGGCGGGTCGATGGTGGAATGCAATGAATCTATTGGAGAAGCAGAGAGCCGGTCCTGAGGAGATGACGTGGAGCCGATTCAAGGAGGTGTTCTTTGACAGATACTTCCCGGCTTCCATATGAGATGCGAAGGCAGATGAGTTTTCTGCGTTGACTTAGGGGAGTTTGACGGTGCAGGGGTATGCAGATCGATACATAGAGTTGTCCCGCTTTGCACCATGTATGATCTCGAGCGAGTATGAGAAGATTAGGAGGTTCGAGAAGGGTTTGAGGAAGGATATCCACAAACTAGTGGGTATGCTTCAGATCCGGGAGTTCTCGGTGTTGGTGGATAAAGCCACGGTGATTGAGACTGGTATCCGAGAGGACGAGGTGGATCAGGAATCGAGGAAGAGGACGGTACCTTCTGGTTCTTAGACAGGATCTCATCAGGGATCGTGGAAGAAGAGGAGCAAGGGCTCGGGTTACCGTCAGAATACCGAGTGCCAGGACTCTCAGATGAGCCAGAACGGCGGTCGTTGTACCAGATGTCACAGGTGGCACGAGGGAGAGTGCCGGTCATTTGGGGGTAGTTGCTACAATTGTGGCCAGCCAAGCCATATGTCTCGTGATTGTCGAGCACTGAGGCGAGACGTGCCTGTAATTAGTGGGGACCGAGGGGGTAATCAGATACCTCAGGGAACCACTCAGATGAATACAGCTCTGGCCAGAGTATACTCTCTTACTCCAGTGGACGCTGAGCATGTAGGTAACGTGGTGATAGGTACCTTATTATTGCTTTCGAATAAAGCTTCTATTCTGTTTGATTTGGGTGCAACCCATTCTTTTGTATTTGTAAATTTTGTGGGACAGTGTGGGATTGAGACCCGAGACATGAATGAGGTATTAGCTGTTACTACGCTATCTAGGAGTGTATCTTTCTGTAGGAAGATGTTGATAGACTGCCCAGAGAAAATTCAGTGAAAGCTGTTATCGGTGAATCTTGTGGTATATGAGATGTCAAGGTTCGATGTCATTCTGGGGATGGACTGGTTGTTCTCCAATTATGCTGTGATCGACTGTCGTAGAAAAGTGGTAGTTTTTAGACCTCCTGGGGAGCAGGAGTACGAGTTCGTGGGATCGTGTGTGCGTTCAATGGCATAGATTTTGTCGGCACTACAGGCGAGGAGGCTACTCTTGGATGGATGTCAGGGGTATTTAGCTTGTGTGGAGTAAATGTCGCGGGATGAGTTGAGACTCGAGGATATTCGGGTAGTCAGCGAAATCCAGGATGTGTTCCCAGATGATTTACCCGGTTTACCTCCGGATCGTGAGGTGGAGTTTGCGATAGAGTTGCTGTCTGATAAGGCGCCGATCTCTAAAGCTCCGTACCGAATGGCTCCAGCAGAACTTCGAGAGTTGAAGGAGCAGCTGCAGGAATTACTAGACAAAGGATTCATTTGACCTAGTGTTTCGCCTTGGGGAGCTCCAGTACTATTTGTGAAGAAGAAGGACGGGTCGATGTGGATGTGCATTGCTTACCGTGAGATTAACAAGGTAACTGTGAAGAATCGTTATATTTTACCTCGTATAGATGATCTCTTTGACCAGTTGCAGGGGACATGGGTCTTTTTGATGATCGATTTGCGATCAGGATATCATCTGGTGAGGGTTAGAGCGGAGGATGTAGCGAAGACGGCTTTCTAAACCAGATATGGCCACTACGAGTTCTTAGTCATGCCTTTTGGTTTGACGAATGCTCCGGCGGTGTTCATAGATTTTATAAATAGGATTTTCCATGAGTACTTGGATCGGTTTGTGGTGGTATTCATTGATAACATTCTGGTATACTCGAGGAGTACGAAAGAGCACGTGGAACATTTGAGGTTAGTGTTATAGACTCTGAGGGAGAAGAAGCTGTATGCTAAGTTGTAGAAGTGTGAATTCTGGTTGAGTCATATTGTGTTCTTAGGCCATGTGGTTACTAGGGATGGAATATCAGTTGATCCTAACAAGATTGAAGCTGTGGTCGACTGAGTAAGGCCGAAGAATGTGCAGGAGGTTCGAAGTTTTCTAGGACTAGCAGGTTACTATCGTCGGTTCATAGAGGGTTTCTCTAAACTGTCTGGACCTCTAACTCAATTGACTAGGAAGGGAGTCCAGTTTGAGTGGACCAATGATTGCTAGCAGTGCTTTCAGGAGTTGAAGCACCGGCTGGTTACTACTCCAGTGTTGACCATTCCTTCGGGGGATGGTGGATTTGTGATTTATAGCGACGCGTCTCTGAAGGGCTTAGGATGTATGCTTATGTAGCAGGGTAAGGTTGTGGCGTATGCTTCTCGGCAACTGAAGGAGTATAAGAAGAATTATCCTACGCATGATCTGGAGTTGGCTGCTGTTGTGTATGCACTGAAGATCTGGCGACACTATTTGTATGGGGTGCAGTGTGAGATCTTCACTGACCATAAGAGCCTCAGGTATTTCTTCACGTAGAAGGAGTTGAATATGAGGTAGAGGCGGTGGCTAGAGTTGATTAAGGACTTCGATTGTACGATCAGTTATCACCTGGGGAAGGCTAACGTGGTAGTTGATGCGTTGAGTCAGAAGTTAGAGCCTACGGCTGTATCTGCGGTTGTAACTCAGTATCACATTAGACAGGATTTGGAAAGCTCAGGTATAGAGTTGGTGGTTGGTGATCATCAGGCTTATCTTGTTGGTTTGGTGGTCCAATCAACTTTGTTTGAGCACATAAAAGCTGCGCAGGCTAATGATGCAGAGTTGGCGGAGGTTAGGGGAAAGGTACAGCAGGGAATGGCTACTGAGTTTAACATCTTTGAGGGAGGTGTACTGAGGTTTGGGACCAAGCTGTGTGTTCCGAACGATGATGAGATTAGAAGGATGATTCTAGAGGAGGCGCATCGTTCTTTGTATATGGTACATCCTGGTAGTACAAAGATGTATCGGGACTTGCGCGAGACCTTCTAGTGGTCTGGTATGAAGAGGTAGATTGCTCAGTTCGTGGAGCAGTGTCTGACGTGTCAGCAAATGAAAGCTGAACATCAGAGGCCGACAGGGCCGTCGCAGCCTTTGTCTATTCCGGTGTGGAAATGGGAGCATATTTCCATGGATTTTGTGACCGGATTGCCGCCAGCGCTTCACGGTCAGAATGCTATTTGGGTGATCGTGGATAGATTGATGAAATCTGTGCATTTCATACCGATAAAAGTTAGTTATCCTTTGAGTAGGCTAGCAGAGTTGTATGTGCATGAGATTGTGAGAATGCACGGAGTACCGGTGTCCATAGTATCAGATCGAGATCCGAGGTTTACTTCTCGATTCTGGGTGAGCTTGTAGGAGGCATTGGGGACAAAACTTACTTTCAGTATAGTGTTCCACCCCCAGACTGATGGATAGTCGGAGAGGACGATTCAGATATTGGAAGATATGTTGCGAGCATGTGTGTTAGACTTTGGTGGTAGCTGGATACAGTTTATGCCACTTGTGGAGTTCGCTTATAACAACAGCTTCCAGTCTAGTATCGGGATGGCACCGTTTGAGGCTTTGTATGGTCAGAGGTGTCGATCTCCTTTGTGTTGGGATGAGGTCGGCGAACGTCAAGTGTTAGGACCTAAACTTGTGCAGCAGGCATCTGAGAAGGTGGGTTTGATCCTGGAGTGGATTAAATCGGTTCATAGTCGACAGAAGAGTTATGTAGATGTTCGCCGCCATGAGTTAGAGTTTGAAGTGAGAGGTAAGGTATTTCTGTATGTTGCTTAGATGAAAGGAGTGATGAGATTCGGTAGGAAGGGCAAGCTGAGCCCGAGGTATATCGGACCATTCGAGGTACTTGAGCGAGTGGGTTTGGTAGCCTATAGAGTTGCATTACCTCCAGTACTTTCGAGGGTCCACGATGTGTTTCACGTATCCATGTTGAGGAGGTACGTGTTGGATCCTTCGTATGTTATTTGTTATGATGAGTTGGAAATTGGGGATACTTTAGCGTATGAGGAGATACCTGTTCAGGTTCTGGACCGTAAAGTTCAGAAGCTTCATACCAGAGAGATACCGTTAGTGAAGGTATTGTGGCGAAACCACGAGGTTGAGGAAGCTTCTTGGGAACTAGAAACGGAAATATGCCAAAAGTATCCAATGTTGTTTTGAGCATTTGTACATGATCCTACTGTGGGTTGGGATAGGTGGTTAGTCGTCGAGAGTGTGTGTATTGTGAACTCCTGAGACTGTTGTATATATAACCATGGTATTCCTCCGCCATAAGTGAGGGTATGTATGTGCATGTGTTATGATGGGACTGTGTTGTGTGATTGCCAGTTCGCATGTGTTATGATGGGATTGTGCCATGTGATCGCCAGTTCGCATGTGTTATGATGGGACTGTGCTGTGTGATCGCCAGTTCGCATGTGTATGTGTACGATGGGACTGCGCTGTGATGATTGCCAGTTCGCTCTTGAGTTGTGTCTATGTGTTCGATTGTATGTATGATTTTATGAATGAGAGATGACAAATTTAGAGGACGAAATTTTTGTAAGGAGAGGAGATTGTAAGAACCCGAACCGTGAGAAATTGGAATTCTGTAGATTTCGTCGACGAAGCCAGAATTCGTCAATGACGGTAGAAGGCTTTTCGTCGACAAAATTCAGAGGTTCGTCGACGAAGAAAAGCCGAGAGGTCTAGGAAAATGGAAATATCAGACTTCGTCGACGAGGCAAACTTTTCGTTGACGAATTCAATGAAAGATTCGTCAACGAAGGTACCATTTCGTCGACTAAATTGGCGGGGTCAAAGGTTTATAAAAGGAAAATTTCATTTCTTAACCATTAAGTTACTTCAAAATCTCTCTCTCTCTCTCTCTCTCTCTAAACTCTCTCTACTCTCTCCTTCTCTCTAGATTCCTTCGTCGATCGTTGACGAAATCGAAAAACAGAAGTTACGGTAGTTTTGTAGGTATCAGTCTTGTGAGTATTTTCTGTACTGTGATTTGTAGGTTTTGGAACTCGGTTCGCTGTTTAGGAGCCTTGGAGTTCGGTTTTGTTATACGGGGTTAAGGTAAGGGGAAACTGTGTTATATTGGTTATTTTTGAAATCGAACTCGGTGGAACTGTTGTCCACGGTCCTGTGTATGTTTTGGCTACTCATTTGGGGGGATCTAACGGGGAAAACTATGGGTTTTTCATCAATGCAGTTTTGGGAAAAAAGGGACGATGGGCTGAATCCCGGATTTTGTTGAAAACCGAGTATATGTGTGATTTATACTGCGTGATTGGGATGGTCATGCCTTGACTGTGTTTAAACTGTATTTGTTTGGAAAACCATGATTTAGATTACCAAATGAGTGTGGTTTGTTTGGTTATATGAGCATGCATGTGTGTGTGATGTATTGAATTGCTGATGGGACCGCGATTCAAAAGTGAGTCCAGGTACTAAGAGTGTCCGACTCTATATCCGAGGGTGTGTGTTATTGCCTACCACGTAGGCAAGAGTGTCCGACTCTATATCTGTGGGCGTAAGCCTATTCAGGCAGATCCGTCTGAAGGGTGTGGATCCACCAGTTAGCGCCGGTACGATGCCAAAGGAGTCGAAGACTAGCCATGTGATAGTGGCGCCGTGCTTCGCGGATGGCTACGGGCCAACGCTGAATTGTCGCGAGCCAGCTTCGGGCTGATGGGTGTGATGACACCGAGTTTCTGATCATGTGTGTGTATTGTGACGGGGCTGCATATAAATGGCCGCCATATATGTGCGTGTTTGGACGGTGTGAATTAGTATTGGATTCCATTCAACTGCATGTATGTTGTGTCATGATAACACTCAAATGCCACACACCGATATAACCTGTGTTCTTCCTTATTGAGAGATGTCTCACCCCTGCTGTACGTACATTTTTATAGGTCCTTCGAGTAACTGGAACTAGCGTCCTGGTGTAGGGATCATAGTGGCCGGTGTACTGCGTTAGCGCTTGGGTAAGTGCTAGGACTGTAGTTTTGTTGGGTTTCCATTTTGGGTTGTATTTGGGCACCTGTTGTATGTTTTGATAGAGCTGTGTTTGGCTCATGTATATACTCTGGTATGGTACTGCATATGTTGATATAGAAATACTTTTTCCGCTGCATACATGATTGTGATTGGATGTGTGTAGGGTGCTTGGAAACCCCACGAGGTCGGACCCTCATCCTTTGTTCTGTATCTATGGATGATTTGTATGATACAGGGACATGTTAGGTTACATTATCACCTCCAGGTCCCATTTCGGGGTTCGAGGCGTGACATTTAGTGGTTCAGAATTCAGAGAAGAATCACCAGTTGCTTTAGAATTATCACAGCAATTCGATTTAGCAAGGTTGAGCAAGAGAGAGCTTTGAGAGTATGTGAGAGTTTCAGCTTGAGAATAGATTTTCAATTTCTTAGTAATGTTTAATTTCACAAACCATGTATTTATAGGCTTAGAAAAGTAATTTTGTGCTGCCCAAGGTTACTTGGAGTGTCCCCCAAGGTTTTAGATAATTTGGGGCGCAAGAAACATAAATTTGAATTTAAAAACTTTTAAAATTTCCAGCTGTTAATAGTGTTCAGATGTCTAAGGAGTCGAGCTCAGTTGTCCGAGGTACTTCATTAACTCTGAAAAACTTAACTAGATATAGGGTCAGGTGTATGAGGTTCACACCTCAGTCGTCTGGGCCTCTACTGCCTCTTCAGGATTTTGACAAAATTTTTTTTTATAAGGCAGAACTAATTCTTCATTCGTCTAAGCAAATTTTTTACACGTCTGAGGTTTTATCTTCAGTCGTCTGGGCAGACAAAAATCAGTTTTTCAGATTTTTTTTCAGAAACCTCTTTGCTTTCTTGCTTTTGTTGATTCATAAAAACTTCTTTTCCATTTACGGTTTTAGTAGGAATTAAGTCACCATGTGTGACAACCTTCCAAGCCTTTCAATCCATTGTTTGAAGATAAATTCTCATCATTTGTTTCCAAAATGTATAATTTAAACCACAAAAGATGGGAGGCCTAGTTGAGGATTGACCATCTCCAAAGGGAGCTACTCATAGGTGTGCCATCTAGATTTTGTATAAAAACTTGTTAGGATTTTTTATAGCCCTGCTCTAATACCAATTGAAAGTTAAAGTGTAGTCCCAAGAGGGGGGGGGGGTGAATTGGGTTTTAAAAAATTTTCTTAATCTTTTTATGTATTCCTAAACTCTTTTAATTCTTTCAATGAATTCTTAACTTTTTGTTGATTTAGCAATCACACAAAAACTTAGTTCTTTATTCAATCCACAACCACACAATTAAAAAACATAATTAACCAATCAATTAACCAAACCAATCAACCACAATATATTCAACCAAGATGTGAGATTCAACTTTTATACAAGTTTTAGCTTTTACAGCCCTGTCCATGTTTGTAAGCCCTTTAAATAATGAAATTTGATTTTGCTTTCTCAATATGATGTGCAATATACTCTTTTCAAAAGCTTAAACTTTAAATAAACTTTCAGTTAAGGAGTCTTTGGGTGTGAACCAATCAACGTACTCCCTTACGATTTCTACAAATTATTGATCAACCAACGTACTCCCTTTCGATTTTCGCAAGCCCAAAAACAAATTAATCTTCAGCTTATTTAATTTCCAAACTACGTAGTATGATCAAGAATTTAAATCATCCACATAGTTTATAGGTATGCTGAAAAATAAAAAGAGTAAGAGAAAGAGAGTGTGAGACCACGGTTTTTACGAGGTTCGACTTATCACCAGCCTACATCCTCGCATTAGGAAAACCACCTAAGGATTCCACTATACCTATTCCTTTCTGGGTAGGACAAAACCGTTACAAGCGATACCCCACGCTCAAACACTCCTTCACTAGGCTAGAGCAACGCCTCTCTGAGCGATACCCCATGCTTGGGCACTTCTTCAATAGGCTAGAGTAACCACCTCTCCAAGTGATACCCCATGCTTGGTCAACGATCTAACAACCTGGAATCATCACGATCTACAAAAACAAGATCAAGAATTTTTGTACAAAGAAATACCCTCAGATAGGGCGGATTATTACAATTTCAAACTATATACTTCAATCAAAAAGATCAACAAGAAAATAAGATTGAAGCTCAAGATATGATATCACCAAGTTTCCTCTCTTAGATGAGATTTAGTGGTTCAGAATTCAGAGAAGAATCACCAGTTGCTTCAGAATTCTCACAATAATTCTATTTAGCAAGGTTGAGCACGAGAGAGCTTTGAGAGTATGTGAGAGTTTCAGCTTGAGAATAGATTTTCAATTGCTTGGTAATGTTAAATTTCAAAAATCATGTATTTATAGGCTTAGAAGAGTAATTTCGTGCTGCCCAAGGTTACTTGGAGTGTCCCCTAAGGTTTTAGATAATTTTGGGAACAAGAAACTTAAATTTGAATTTAAAAACTTTTAAAATTTCTAGACATTAACAGTGTTTAGACATCTGAGGAGTTGAGCTCAATCGTCTGAAGTACTTTAAAAACTCTGGAAAACTTAACTCGATACAGGGTCAGATGTTTGAGGTTCACACTTCAGTCATTTGGGCCTCTACTGCCTCTTCAGGATTTTGAAAAAAAAAATCTTCAGAAGACTGAACTAATTCTTCAGTCGTCTGAGCAAATTTCTTCAGACATCTAAGGTTTTATCTTCAGTTGTCTAGGCAGACAAAAACCAGTTTTTCAGATTTGTTTTCAAAAACCTCTTTGCTCTCTTGCTTTTGTTGATTCATAAAAACTTATTTTCCATATACGATTTTTATAGGAATTAAGTCACCATGTGTGACAACCTTCCAAGCCTTTTAATCCATTGTTTGAAGATAAATTCTCATCTTTTGTTTCCAAAATGTATAATTTAAACCACAAAATATGGGAGGCCTAGTTTGGACATAAATTTTTCTATATAACTCCAAATTGAACATGTTTGATACTAATAGAAAGATGAGATAAAATACCATAGCTTTCATATTAGAAACTTTTTAAAATAAGGAGTGGTTAATAGAGAAAAGTATCATTAATGCGACGGAAGAAACATGAAGGGTTTTTTTTTTTTTTTTTTTTTAAGAAACTTGTTTTGAAAAAGTATTTTTATGAAAAGTGTATGTGCCCTACGGTCAATCAAAGGTCAAGTTTGAGTTTCAAATTAAATTATGGGATGCATGCACAATTAAACCTAATTAATTATTACAACCCAAATATAAATAAAGTCTTCAAGCTTGCTCTCCTGATTCCCATGGAATACACCAATTGGTGCAAGCTTGAAGTGCATTTACCACTTCCATTTTATATCCTTCACTTGTGCTTCCAGAATTATAAACCTGTATATTTACTAAGTACACAAGTGAGATGTTGTTGTTTGTCATAATCAAAATAGGGATCGGACTCAAAAAGTTAACAACCTTCCCTTTTTGATGATGACAAACACATGAGCAAAATTGGGTATGCCTGACAAGGCTCCCCCTCACAATATGCATAATTTAAAAGATATTCAATAAGGTTTATTTTCACACATGAAGTCTTTAGAAATTTCCAAGTTATATTTTTAAGCTCAGTGGTTCAATGTGTGGTATATGTTTGAAGCTTATGTAAAAAAACTATTCAATTAAGCACAATCATCATTTTCCATTTTTGTTAAAATACAAAAGCAGGAGATATAATTACAAAATTTTGCTCATTAATCTTCTCTCCTTTTTGTCATCAGCAAAAGGGTAAAACAATTTTCTTTGAAAAAAAAAAAGAACTTTTAAACTTTCTCCCCGTTTGCCCTTAAATACTATAAATATCATGACAAAACGAATTTAAGAAAAAAATACAAAATCACATGTCATGAATACTTTTAAGCACACAAGCAAGAAAAATATTTGAAAAATTATAAGATCATTCTTGCCATACAAGTTTTAAAAGAAAAAAATTTACCTTATGATATCATCAATAGATACAAGGGATCATGCTTGCAATATAATAATTTTAATCACTAAAGTTCAAGCAAGCATGCATTTTTCTAGTAAACATTTAAGCACATTCCAAAGTATAACCAGAAAAAGGCAAACAACCATATAGATCCTAAAGATATAACATTATTTAATATAAGATCATATGGCAAAAAGATGGCTGTGGCAAAACAACGAATTTCAATTTAAGATTTTCAATAAAATCATCATGCTCTAATACACATGCTACATAAGATTTCTAATCTAAGCTATAATGTTGGTGAGCATAACAAGATATAAACTTAATATTAAAAGCTCCCCCTTTCAATTTGAGTGCGTGCTTAGATGTAATAAATTACTTACACTTTTCAAAAGTTGAATTTCGAGAAGAACACTAATCAGTGTAAGCAGTTGATTTAAATATTTCTACTGGATATTGATTAAACAATTTTCATTCAACCAGTAGACCCATTCCTACAAATCACATATGCATCAGAAGACAAAATCAGATCATTTTATATTCATAAACCCCAAGAACAATCCATATCATTTTATAGTTCTATAAAAACGGGATATGATGTTCATGGTTTTCTTAGGAACTTGAGGACTCAAAAATAAAAGTAATGATGATCTGATGCACAAGAATCTACAAGAGTTACGTTTAAACTATTTTCTTTAAATGGTGGGGCTCAACTCCCCTGTATATTTGCATGCACACATGCTTGCATTTTGGTTCAAGGATGATGTTCATTTAAGATCATTCAATATATATTCATCCTTCAAAAGATTTCAGTATGCAACAACCATTAGACATTCAGCACATATGCACGACATATTGCATTTCAATAAGCATACGATAGCCAATTAAGGCTATACTCAAATATTATGCAATAACTGTGCAGTTGGGGTTCAAGAAAGTAACACGACTCAAAAGACTTAATGAGCATGTGACAAACAAAAGCTACCCCAATGTCATGCAATATTTCCAAGTTTATGGACTTTAATCAAGGCATATGATTTTGAATTTAAAACAGTTTGATTAATCATTCAGGTCCTACATGAAGTTCATAACCCAAAGATTTGAACCAAATGGTATCCATGAACTTAGACTCTCTTAGGAACATATAATATGTATAATTTAGAGCATCCTAGGAGAATTTCATGCAAAGTGTACATGTCTTTTAATTTAGCACATAGCACTCAGGATTTAACATGCACAACTTATTCAAATATTTTGCATGCAATTTTCTATATAGATATTCATAATGTTTTATTAGCATGCAGTAAACTACGTGACCTCTTAAAATTAGGATACTAAGTAGAATATGGTCACTACTTTGAAACTACATAAGACTTGTAAAAGATATTTGGAATTTAAAATAAGTCTAATGAAGTCATGATTTCAATTAACTAGCTAGCATGTGTGTCTATATGTCATCATTCAAAATCATCATGCAAAGCCTTAGTTAACTGCCAGCATGCATTTCACGAGAAAGACATTCAAATCAAGCATGCAGATCAGTATAGTTCAAAATAAATATAAAATATCCATCAAATAGTATAACATTTAGCAAACAATGGATAGTGACATTTAGTTGCAAAAAATCCAATATAAATTAAGCTATACAATATTTCTAAATTAAGCACAATACAAAATAGCATTTATTGGATGAATTTTAACTTTACTGCTCCCCCTCAATTATGCAGCCCGAGCATTAAAATTTTTAGCCAAAAATTTCTAATTTTTAATGAGCAATCATTTGGAATTTTAAGCTTAGCCAAAAATTTCTAATTTTTAATGAGCAATCATTTGGAATTTTAAGCTTAGACTTAACCTATAATTTCTAACAGGGGATGAGCTTCAAATGCATTTGAAAACGTTTAAATATTAACTTTTCATTTTGAGTTTAGGTTTATACGATACAAAATTTAAGATTAACTCCCAAAGCTCAAATATGTGTGATGGACAAAAATATGCTTAATTTAAGATATTCATTTAAGCGTGAGTTAAGCATTTGGAAGTGGATTTACCCGAACATGCTATAGCCAATATTCTTATATTTTAACTAATTATAATGATGTATAGATGCATTAAGTTCGAATTGGAGATATTACTAGAAATTTCATACTGACTTGCATATCTGATGTTCTTAGTATATAAAATAGTGTAGTGTATAGTGAATACATATACTAAGATTTGTAATTTTAAGTACACACCACTTCCTAAGCCTTTTAGTTATCATTACCCCTATGCCTAACTAATCCTAAGTTCTAGGGAAAAATTGATCAATCATGTAATTCCTATAGGAACCTATCCTACCTTTGGTCCAAAGGGGTTTGCTTTCTTGATTACCCATGTCATTGTCTTATCTTTTCCTTGGGCACCTCTAAATGGACAATTATATCGGGTATGCCCTTTCATTTTACAAAATAAGCAAGTTTTGTGTATTCATGAAAAGTTATGCTTATTTCTTCTCTTCTTGCTTGATGAGGCATGACAATGAGATTTTTGAGATAGACCTGAACCCTTTTTGAAAATGTTATTTCTTTTAACTCCTAAGGGTTTATTTGAACTATTCTTTTTACTTGCAATCCTGAAAATTGCTTCAATATAATCATTTATTTTTCTATCTAAGCAAGTGATTGTTAGAATTTTCCTAATTTTCTTCTTTTCTAGAATAGCATGATAATCTTCTAATTTTTCTAATTGTTTAGCTATCCTTTCATTTTCATTTTTCAAAAATATTTAATGCTTAGACACCCTAACTAGAAACTTATGCATTTTCAATAAGGCATTTTCCAATTCAATGACATAAGGCATGCTTTCATTTTTACATTTATCACATGATTCCGTAGAATTTTCAAAATGAGCATTAGATGATTTATCACATGATATAACATATGAATCTACACAAGAATCATCAAATGCACCATTAATAGTATTATCACAAGAAATATCAGATGATTCATTATATGATGCATTGCAGGATATAACACGAGAATCATCATATGTATCATTCAATAAAAGAGATTGTAATACAAATACCTCCTCATCGGCTAAATCACATTGATCACAATTTGCCACCACTTTATCATTTGAGCTTGAAGCTTCCTAAGTAGTGGACTCCTTCCTTTCGATTCCTCCATATCTCTTCTCCAGCTCCTCCCAAATGTCCCTCGCACATTTACATGTCATAGTTTCAAGAAAAAAATTAGAATCTAAAGCACGATATAGCATATCCATAATATTTGAATTTGCATGCAAATCATTTTCATTCATTGGCATACAAATTCCTTTGACAATCATTTTCCAGGCCCTCCAATCCATTGATTTTTTAAAAACATTCATTCTTAATTTCCATTTGATAAAATTTTCACCACAGAAAATTGGAGGCCTGAACCATAGTTTTCCCTCACCAAATGGGAATATACCAATGTGAGTCATCAAGATCTTTTATAAAAACGGTTAAGTCTATGCAACGAGGTTCTGATACCAAGTGAGAGTTGTGGTGTATTCCCAAGAGGGGGGGGGGGTGAATTGGGAATTTTAAAAATTCTTCCTAGGTCAATTTATCCCTATTTTAATTTCAAAATTAGTATAACACAACCTAGGGTCTTTCTAAACAAGCATCAATCCAACAAATAATAATGTATGCAAATATTTAAAATAAATATAACATTCAATACAAATTGAACATAAGCATACAAGTGTCGAAAGTAAAGTGCGGAAATTAAATAGAGTAGGGAAGAAAAATGCAAACATGATATTTGTTATAGGGGTTCGGCCAATCCTGCCAATGTCCTCGCCTTGGGCAAACTACCCAAGGATTCCACTCTTTCGCTCCTTAAACCCAGGTGGAGCTTCCCGTTGCAATCCGCTGCTTACAAGAGACACAACTTCCTCCTAATCCGCTACTCACGAGGCGTAGCTACCTCACCCGGTTCACAACAAAAACCGTAAATACAAATAGTATGAAATTTGATTACAAGTGAATGCTTCTTTATAAGATGATTGTTACAATATAAGAACCTTAATGCACTCTCAAATGATTTTCAATTTGAAGCTCGGTAGAGTGTGATAAAACCTCTCAAAAATATTTTACAATTAATTGGGTAAGAGAATGGAAAAATGATTTTCTCAAAATGATTGACCTTATCAAATATAAGAAGTCTCCAAGCAAGAAAATATGAGTGAAAAATTTAAAGAGTTTTCTCCAAAATATATATTTTCAAATAAAAGGAGTAGGAGAAATGATTTCTTTCAAGATTGGCCCCTTAGAAATAGCAAGAAGGCTTTTCAAGCAATATATATTATAAATATATGCTTAAACTCAAGCCTTGCTTGTAAACCCCAAAAATAATTTCCCCAAAAAAAATTTCAAGTAGAGGAATAGGAGAAATATAACTTTGATCTTCAAAATGGAGTATAAAAATATGTTTGGGATGAAAGAATATGCAAGTATGCTTACCAAGAGTTTTTCTAACATTTTTCAAGTGTTTAGGCACGTATTTATAGGCCAAATTGGAGATATAGCCGTTTTATGGCCGTTGAGGTATTAAAATATAATTTAATTTGAAAACTAGCCGTTTTTCGGCCATTGGGGCGCTTTCTACACGAACACCCTTTAGTTTTTTTGTCATAACATTTTATATGCAACTCCAAATTAGAAGTTCTTAGTATCAACAAAGAGCTAATAGAAAATACCACAACGTTCATGTTGAACATATATTAAGATAAGGAGTGATTGATTGATAATATCGTTCATTAATGAGGCAAAAGAAACATAAAGGGAATTTTTTTGCTGCGAGCACCCTTCAGTTATTTGGACATACCTTTTTCTATATAACTCCAAATTGAACATGTTTGATATTAACAGAAAGCTAAGATAAAATTCCACAACTTTCATGTTCGACACTCTTTAAAATAAGGAGTTTTTAATAGAGAAAAGTACTCATTAATGCGATGGAAGAAATATGAAGGGTTTTATTTTTTATTTTTTTATTTTTTATTTTTAAAGAAACTTGTTTTGGAAAAATATTTTCACGAAAAGTTATGTGCCCTAAGGTCAATATAAGGTCAAGTTTGAGCTTCAAATTAAATCATAAGATGCATGCACAATTAAACCTAATTAATTATGACAACCCAAAAATGAATAAAGTCTTCAAGCTTGCTCTCCTGATTCCTATGGAGTACGCCGATTGGTGCAAGCTTGAAGTGCATTTACGACTTCCATTTTTGCACCCTTCACTTGTACTTCTAGAATTATAAGCCTATATATTCACTAAGTACATAATTGAGATGTTGTTGTTTGTCATAATCAAAACAGGGACTGAACTCAAAAAGTCAACACTTGCTACTCTATACCCTCGAATGACTCCTTGGATTTTTTAGCTGGGTTCTGGTTAGTTTAGTACGGTAAACTCAATGAACTTGGAGTAAGTATAACAACATCCTAAACCATACTAATGTCTAAACACTGCTTTGTAGGAGTAGAGTTTGATGGGTGGAGGGGATTCACTCAATCATTGGTTGTGATTGAAACTCAGTGAGGATTATACTCAATTTGCACAATAAACACTTAATTGATTTCAATCTGAAAAATTAAAATACAAACAACTTCTCAAAATACAATTTCTCTCTTCTCACTGGTTATTTACCCTCTCTACACACCACAACTTACATTACACACACACACACACACACACACACACACACACACACATCTATATATAGCAAAGGATGGACGATGGGTGAAGATTATAATCAACAATGGTGGCTGGAGTTGGTGAGGTTTGGTGAGGTTGTTGCAGACTCCAGCCCAAATTCAACTGAGGCAGGTTGCTGGCCATCTCCAGTCAAGTTTAATTTTCAACATGCCCCCTTAAACTTGACTCTCCTGGTTTTGTCATTCCAAGCATTGTCTTCAGTCTTGCAAAAATATTATACCTGAGTGGCTTCATAAAAATGTCAACAGTCTGATCATACGTTTCGCAAGATATCGACTCCACTTCTTTCTTCTTGACATGCTCCCTGATAAAATGATACCGAGTATCAATATGCTTGCTTCTTTTATGGAATACTGGATTCTTCGCAAGTGTAATCACTGATCGATTGTCGATGTAGACTTCTGTGGGGTCATTTTGAAGAAATCTTAGCTTTAGTACATTACTAATCCATATACCCTGACAAATAGTTGAGCTAGCAGCAACATACTTAGCTTCACATGATGACAGTGTTACAATGAGTTGCTTATTTGATGACCACGTAAACGGTGTATCTTCCATGAAGAATTTGAATCTAGTCATGCTTTTTCTTTCATCAAGATCTTTTCCCCAATTTCTATCTGAATGGCCAATAAGTTTGCTATCACCTCTTGATGAATAGAACATACCATCAGTGATGGTACCCTTGACATAGCGGAGTATCCTTTTCTACATTCAGGTGGGACTGGTTAGGAGTCTCCATGTACCTGCTAACAAGTCCAACTCCATAGAGTATGTCTAGTCTAGTGCACGTCAAATACCTCAAACTTCCAACCAGACTCTTGAAATAAGTGGGGTCAACATCTCCATGTTCATTCTTTCTCAACTCCAATCCTGTTTCAACCGAAGTTGTCATAGGGTTGCATTTGTCCATCCCAAAATTCTTCAGTACTTCTTTTGCATAGCGGCTCTGGGAGATGAAGATTCCCTTCTCACTTTGCACGACTTCTATGTCAAGAAAATGAGTCATCTGACCAATATTCATCATTTCGAATTCTTTGACCATGCTTTTTTTGAAAGCAGCAAACATTTCTAGATTGTTGCCGATGAAAATTAGATCATCAACATATAGGCAGGCAATCAGCATGCTTCCATCTGCCTCCATCTTCATGTATAGCGCATGCTCGTGGGGACATTTCTCAAATCCATTCTTTTGGAAATAGTCATCAATCCTCATGTTCCACGCACGATATGCCTACTTCAAATCATAGAGTGCTTTCTTCAACTTTTACACTCTATCTTCTTTTCCATTCTTCACATATCCAGGTGGTTGATCAATATAGATCTTTTCTTCCAGAAAACCGTTCAAAAATGCTGATTTCACATCCAGCTGGTAAATCTTCCATCCATTTTGTGTTGATAGTGAAATTAGTAATATAATGGTTTCAAGCCTCGCAACCGGGGCAAAGATTTTTTCATAATCAATCCCTTCTTTCTGCTTGTAGCCCTTGGCGACAAGTCTTGCTTTGTATCTCTGAACTTCTCCTTGAGCGTTTTTCTTGGTCTTGTAGACCCATTTCACACCAATAGTTTTGTGGCCCTTCAAAAGATTTGTTAGCTCCCAAGACTTGTTCTTCTCGATGGATTGAATCTCCTCATCCATCGATTTTCTCCATTTGTTTTCTTCGTTAGCCTCCTTAATGCTAACCGAGTTGCTAGTCAACAATAGACAATATAGTGTAACATACTCTTCTATTGGTTATGTAGTTTTATACAGATTAGCTAGATTATGAGCTCCTCTAGGCCTCATGTTTGAGATTTTCACACTCAACTGGTGATGAAGATTCATTCCTCTGTGGTGAACCATGTGGAGGTGTCTGTAGCTTGGGAACTTGTGACTCGATAACTACTTCTCTTGTTTGTGTGGGTTCTTCTCCTTAAAGCGTCAATTCTACATCTTTAGAAGATTCAGCTTGGTCCCACTTCCAAGATCATTTTCTTCAAAAATAATATCCCTAATGTGAACAACTTTCTTGTTGATGAGATTGTGTAGTCGATATCCCATGGTGCTGTCGCCATATCCAACAGGATACATTTGTCTCCTAAATCTTCCAACTTTATCCTTCTTGCCTTTGGGATCTTGGTGTAGGCAATGGAGCCAAACACTCTAAGATGACTCACACTGGGCTTGTGAGTATTCCAGGCTTCATGGCATCTTTGTATCAAGACCAGACACCTATTAAGCAGATAAACTGTACATGATCTCGCTTCTGGCCAAAAACTCTTGGGCACATTTTTATCCTTTAACATGCTCTTGGTCATGTTAAGGATCATGCGGTTCTTCCTCTCAGCTACACCGTTCAGCTAGGGAGTGTAGGTCGGTGTGAACTATTTTTGAATCCCTTGTTACCTAAGGAATTCCAGGAAAGCTTCGTCCTTGAACTCTCCTCCTTGGTTTGATCAGAGTGACTTGATGCGATAACCACTCTATTTCTCCATAAGAGCTTTGAACTCTTTGAACTTGTCGAACACCTTTGACTTCCTTTTCAGAAAGTAGGCCCAAGTCTTCCTACTATAATCATCAATAAAAGTGAGGAAGTATTGGTTCTATCCATTTGAAAACGACCTCAATGGACTACATATGTTTGTGTGAACTAGCTGGGGTGACATGGTAGATCTCTAGTCGGCTTGCTTTCCAAAGTTATTTCTATGTTGCTTGCTCAGAACACAATTTTCACATATCATATTTGGATGGTGGATGTTGGGTAAGCCTTTTACCATATTCTTGCTTCCCAATTGTTTCAAACTTTCAAAATTCATATGTCCATACCTGAGATTCCATAGCCAGTCTTTGTCTTTGATGATAGTGCTTAAACACCTTGGCGTATCATGTTGAATGGCGAGCGGAAACATTCGATTCTTTGCCATTTGTACTTGAGTAACGAGCTTACCTTGAACGTCCGTTTTCACCATCTGCTTATCTTTAAGACTAATTCGGTAGCCTTTCTCCACAAGCTGTCCGAGACTAAGTATATTAGTCTTCATGGCTGGCACATAGGACATGTTGGAGATAAAAGCATGGTCTCCATCCTTCCTCTTGATTAGGACATTTTTCCTTCCTCGAACTAGGACTTTAGAGAGATCACCAAATGATATCTCTCCCTGAACTTTCTCATCAAGTTTATTAAATAGGTTCTTTCTACCAGTTATGTGATTGCTGGCTCCAGAGACAAGGTACCAAACATTTTGGTCCTGGTGGGTTGAATTTTGTGCCATCAGCATTAATGATTCTCCTTCGGCTTTCTCCTTTTCTGCAAAGTTAGTATTTTCATTTGCTTCGTGATTTTGGGGATTACCTCTACACTCATTACTGTAGTGTCTGCATTTTTGGCAGTTGTAGCACTGAATGTTTCTCTTGTGTACGTTCAGACGGTTATTGTATCCCATTTTTCTTCCTTGTACTCTGTCTCGTGAGACATAGTTCTGTTGATTGCGTCCTTCTCTAGTGGGACCTCTTCTGCCTCTTCCACCTTCTATGGATTCAAAATTTCTAGAATTTCTTCCACGAGATCCTCGACCTCGTCTTCTTCCTCGCTGTGACGTCCCCCCTTTGTCGTATCTATCCATAGTGAGGGACAACTTCATCTGGAGGGCTTGCTCCAATGCTTTATCTTCACTCCTTCTATTGACTTTCTGCTCATAGGCTTGGAGTGAGCCTACAAGTTCTTCTATGGACATGGTTTCTAGATCTTTTGTTCTTCCATGGTCACAACTATATAATCAAATTTTGGATGCAAAGATCGCAAATCTTTTTTCCACAAATTCTCTCATCATTGAGAGTCTCCCCATTTCTTCTCAATTGATTTGATACTACCATAACTCGTGTATAGTATTTAGCAATAGATTCAATAGATTTCATTTTTAAAGATTCGAAATCACCACATAATGTTTGAAGACAAATTTTTTCACTTTGTCTGCACCTTTGTGTGTTTGATGGAGAGAGTCCCAAACTTCATTGGATGTCTTGGCAGAGGCAATGATTTCGAACGTGGCCTCATCAAGGCCTTGGTAGATTATGGACTTTGCCTTGCAATCCTTATTTTGATCGGCTTGCAAGATCATTCTTTGAGCATCAGACATAGTTGCTTCAGCTTCTTTTGATGGACTTTCTTTATACCCATCTTCAATGATGCCTATGACTATCTTAGCACCTAGAAGGGCTCTCATTTGAATAGACCAGTTGTCATAATTATCTTGTGTCAGCTTTGGAATAACCGCTTGGATAGCACTATTCGTTGACGGGGTTAATATATATATAAAAAAAAAAAGTGATAGAGATTGATTTTGGAAAATCTGATGCCACCAATGTGTTTAGAAGGTCAAAAAACCTTAGGAACCGATTTTGGGTTACAACGAATTGGTTAAAAAGACACTGAACCGGCTAAAAGGAAATTTTTGAACCGATTTGACTTAACACCCAAAAGACGGCATCAATGAACGCCATTAGAGCCATATGGCATTTTATATGCCTGCTGCGTGTTGGCAACAAGGCGCGAGTCGGTTAGCCGGGTTAGGCCGTCCACATGGGTTTGGAGCCAGGTTACTGGGCCAGGTTACGGATCGGGTTTCCATGTATTTGGGTCGGATCTCACCAGTCGGGCGAAGAAGATGCATGCGGGCACGTGAGAGGCGTGGCGTCGGCGGTCAGTATCCTCTCCGGCATGTGTGGTGCGTGAGGAGGGGGTTGTTTCATCTGTTGGCGCATGAGAGCGCATGTGGGGGCTCCCGGACTCCATTTGAAGCACGATTTTCACCGCTGAACTCATCTCGACACGAATTTCATAATGGTATACTCAATTTTGGATTTTTAACAACTTCGAATCTGGGAGAATATTTGAATTTCTCTCTATTCGCCTATGTTTAGAAAATTTTAGCGAACCTGGGCGCTGTGATACCATTGATGGGTGGAGGGGATTCACTCAATCACTGGTTGTGATTGAAACTCAGTGAGGACTACACTCAATTTGCACAATAAACACTTAATTGATTTCAATCTGAAAAATTAAAATACAAACAAATTCTCAAAATACAATTTCTCTCTTCTCACTAGTTATTCACCCTCTTTGCACCACACCTTACATTACACACACACACACACATCTATATATAGCAAAGGATGGACAATGGGTGAAGATTATAATAAAAAAAAGGTGGCTAGAGTTGGTGAGGTTTGGTGAGGTTGCCACCGACTCCAGCCCAAATTCAATAGAGGTGGGTTGCTGGCCATCTCCAGTCAAGTTTAATTTTCAATTGAGTTAATATAGATTTACTTGTTTTCATTTAATTGTTTTCCAGTAGTTGGTTAGATTTTACCCTTTTAAAAATACCACCTTTTACTTTTTTTTTTTTTTTTTCATAACAAGGCTATATTAAACTAATATGGAAGTGATTTGATAACTGCGCTTTAAGTCTTCGTGGATTGATACCCGACTCACCCACTTTCTACTGAACTTGGGATAGTTAGGTTTTACAAATATTATTTTTGGCACTTAAGGACCCAAGCCTTGGCGAGCCTACCAGAGCACATCTCCATGGATTTCGTCACAGGATTGCCACCAGCACAGCATTGGCAAAACGCCATTTGGGTAGTGGTCAACTGTCTGAGATAGACTACCCGTTTTATTCTAATCAGAGTAAACTACTCCATGAATAGGTTGATAGAGTTGTATATTCAGGAGAAAGTTAGGCTTTATGGCGTGCTAGTGTCCATCATATTAGAGCAGGACTCACGGTTCACATCCCAGTTTTGGAGAGTTTATAGAGAGTCTTGGGTTCTTAGCTGATCTTTAGTACAATGTTTCATCCCTAGACTGATGGACAGTCAGAGCAACAATTCAGATACTAAAAGATATGTTGCGAGCTTGTGTGCTAGATTTTGGAGGGAGTTTGATTCAGTATTTGCCACTGGTGAAGTTTGCTTACAATAATAACTACCAGGCCAATATCGAGATGGCATCGTATGAAGAATTGTATGGTCATATTGGGACGAAGTTGGTGAAAGACAAATTTTGGGGCTAGAGACCATACAACAAACTTCTGAGAAAATAAGACTTATTTTGGAAAGAATTAAAACAGGTCAAAGTCGACAAAAAAGTTATGCAGATACCCGCCAACGGAAGCTGTAGTTCGGTGTAGGAGATAAGGTATTCTTAAGAATTGCACAAATGAAAGGAGTTATGAGATTTGAGAAGAAGGGTAAGCTAAGCCATAGGTATATTGGGTCATTCAAGATATTAGAAAGAATTGGTCCAGTTGCCTACAAGTTAGCATTACCCTCGGCACTATCTAGGATTCATGATGTGTTTCACGTGTCAATGTTGAAAAAGTACGTCCCAGATCCTTCACACGTGATAAGCTATGAATCTTTGGAAATTAAAGATACTTTATCCTATGATGAAGTGCCAGTTCAGATCTTAGACTGGAAGGAGTAGGAACTACGTACTAAGAAGATCCCATTAGTGAAAGTACTTTGGTGTAATCATGAAGTTGAGGAAGTTTCATGAGAATTAGAGGTAGAAATACACCAAATATATCCACACTTATTCAGCTAGCCCAGCACGAGGCTGGTAAGTATCTTGGTTGTATGATTAAGAATTTTTTAGGATAAGTTGTTTAGTTTAAATCTACCTGTATATGGTATCTAAGTTTTGAATGGTTTTGGGAGAGCTTTTATTTAACTATTTGTAATTTCCTAGAACCCATTTATGTAACCACGGTATTCCTTTGCCATAAATGAGAGTAATTATTAAATTTGGGATGGGGCCGCTATGTGGGTGGCCGCCAACTCTTTCTAGAGTCGAGTAAACATGGTAGTGATTTCCAAATGATGATATAAGAGCTGATTAGTGAATTTCGAGGATGAGATTTTATAAGGAGGGGAGGATCTAGAGACCCGGGAAAAAAAATAATAAAGAAAAAAGGGATATCGATTTAGTACAGGACCAAACTGTTGACGATTTGGTAAGCTCAAAGAAAACTGTCAACGATTTTGAATTACCGAGGCTCAGTAATGGTAAAACGGTAAAAATCAATTTCGTTAAAAACCAAACCGTTGACAGTTTTAGGAAAATCGTCAGTGGTTTTGTCCAGGGACAACATCCTATAAATAGACTCTACCTCATTTTTTTTAGGAAAATTATAACTCTCTCTCTCTCTCTCTCTCTCTCGCTCTCTCTCTCTCTTAAATTTCTCTCCAAATTTTAGCCAAATTGATGACTAGATACCATTACAGGGTCCCAGCTTCAATCCTTAGCATTTTAACAAGAGCGAATTTGTCATTTGGGGATCCTAGGCACCGCTTTAGGGATAAGGTAAGGGGAATAGATTATGTCAGTTTATTTTCAAAATTGAACCATTTAAATTAAGAATATGGATACAAAAATAATATATATGTTTTTTGAATATGCAGGCATATGAAAATGGAAATTTTGAATTTTTATTATTTGTATGTTTTTGGAAAACCAGATATTTTGGGTTTAAGTAAACCCTAGAGATGACTATACGTTTATTTCTTAGCAAAAAATATTTTTCCCAGGCAGATTATTATATTCTAAATTACCACTCAAATTGTGTAGCATGAGTAATGAATATGTTACTGCATAAATAAACCTGTTAGAATATTTTATGAAAATATACAACAAAGTATAGTTTTATAAAGAATTATGAAATGACAGTAAACGACTACATACCAAATTCAGTTCACACGACTTTATGCCAAATTTAGTTCAGACGACTTATGTTGAGATATGAAATGACAGTTTTATATAGAGATATGATATATCGAAATTATACAGATTATAAAAATGAGATCAAGTTACAGTTTTATTATATATATGAACAATATTGAAAGTCAAGGAGTTATCCAAAGAGGGGGGTGAATTGGGTTATTAAAATTTCCTTTTAATTCTTTTTATGAATTCTCAACCTCTTGTTAATTTAAAAATCACACAACAAAAACTTAGCTGAATAATCAATCCACAAACCAATATTCAATCATCAAATAACCAATCAACAACTAAACCAAAAATAACAAATCAAGATATGATATGCAGCTCTTTTGTAATTTTTTTCTTTTGCAAGAACTCAAGGTATTTGTTTGTAGCCCTGTGTATATGAATGAAATTTGCTTGCTCTCTCTCAACTAAGATTTCTGCAAATGATTAAATAACGTACTCCTTTTTGGGTTTCCACAAAAGTTTAATCAAACGTACTTTCTTAAGTTAAGAGTCTTCTTAATCTTGACTTTTAATTTCAACAATCTACGCTTTGTATACACACCACCCAATATATATAAATGCTGAAAGTAAAGAGAAGGGTAAGAGTGAGACCGAGATTTGTATGAGGTTTGACTTATCCCCAGCCTACACCCTTGCCTTAGGCCAATACCACCTAAGGATTCCACTATAGCACTCCTTTTCGGGCGGAGCAAACCTTTACAAATCCCTCTTTCAGGGTGGAGGCCCCCTCTCCAAGCGATACCCCATGCTTGGTCACTCCTTCAATAGGTTAGAACAACACCTCTCCAAATGATACCCCACGATCAGTACAATGATCTAAACAATCCTTGAATCATCAAAGAACTACAAAATGAGAACAAGTATTGATGTACAAAGACACTCTCACAACAGAACTGATTAATATAAGTTAAAGCACTAATATACTTCAAATTAAATATCAAATAGACAATATAAATCTCAAGAATGAATATCACCGGAGGTTCTTTCAAGAATTTGAGAAACTCAATAGCAAATTAAGAACCGTAGGCTTTTGATCAGCAGAATATGAGTAGTATTCTTCAGTAAGAGTTTGAGCAAGAGAGAGCAGTAAAAGAGTTTGGAATTTCAATGCTTGAATGCTGATTGTAATGCTTAGTGTGTAGAATTTATTTGCTTTAGGGAGTATTTTTAGAGTTTTAGAAAGTGATTCCTTGTTTCCCATGTTACTTGGAGTGTCCCCCAAGTTTTTACAACGTTTAGAATTTAAAAACTTATTTTTGGAATTTTTCCGTTGCTGTTTAAAATTTAAACTTTCAGCAGGTCAGTCGACTAGGCCAATTGACTGGGCCTATTCTATATGGGGCCAGTTGAGTGGGTTAGTCGATTGGATTCATTCTGTATGTCCATAAATTAAATGAAATAATTGTCAGCCAACTAGGCTTTCTGGTCAATCGGGTGGACAGTCAATTTTTCACAACTTTCATATATTCAATACTTTGAACCCTTGACTTTTGAAAAACTCAAATATGACTTTAAAAATCATTTTCCGGGGTTTTCAAAAATTGGTCTCTAAGTCTATATTGTATCCTAAAGGGCTTCATATATCTATATTAATATTGAATGAAGTACTTACATATGATTTCTTAAACATACACACTTTAAGCACTAAGTCTTCATGCTTTTTCCATTTCTTGAGGTCCATCTTGACTTTATGTCTTTCTTTGAAACTAATCTACAATATCCATTGCTCTCCAAGGCTTCAATATTCGGAAAGTTTTCATTTGATTTACTTTAAGTGTAAGTTTTCTCCTTTGATAGGGCTTGTGAGCATTTTGAATATCTAATCCTGAAACATTATCACTTTAACCAATACATGTTAAATTTCCTTGATTTCTTATCATCAAAATAAGATTTTTAAGCCTTGTTAGGACAAAAATCTTCCCCTTTTGATAATGACAAATAAGGGGTAATAAATGAGTGAATCTTGATAAGGTTCCCCATTACAATAAGAATACTTGTAACAATGTTTTTAAGAAACAACTATATATCAGGATAAAATAAATCATATCTCATAGCATCATATCATATTCCATATCAAGCAAGGTCAATATATTTTTGTAAATTCATTTTTACTCAAGACTCTTCTCCTCCTTTTGACATCAATCAAAAAGAGTAAGATATCAAGAAAACCGTATAAATACTAAGGCAATGAGCAACCATAAGCAAAAGTATAGATCTAGTGAAGGCTTAAAATAGAAACTTTGAATTCAACATGCATAAAAAGATAGACAATTAGTTCCCAAAGGAGTATGAGAAAATACAAAAGATTGTATATCATAATTTTCTATGATTTTCACTAATGAACATAAATCATGATATCATTATTTATCAAGTCTAACTCTCCCTGAATGAAATGTATTTCATATTCAATAGGTTTCTAATTTCATTCTTTAAGTATGAACTATGTATTTATGAAGATGTCAAGATTACCAATCATGCTTTTAAATTTATCATGTCATGCTCAAATATCAATTAATTTCATGTAAGTGCTCATGGATACCAATATCAAGAATAATACCAATATCATATCCATATCATCAATATTATAATATGTTCCTGTTTAGTTTGTTCACATTCAAATTTTGCTAAACTTTCTCCCTCTTTTTATATTAACAAAATGATTTAACTGAAAGAAATCTTATGCTAAGGTACTAAGGACCCAAAAAATAACAAGGTCCATAAGCCAGCATTTATCATAACATGTTTATCCATTAGTCAATCATACAAGAGATATATAATGTGATCCATCATTAGCATGTAAACTGATATGGTCAAGAATTAATTTCATACTTATATATCAATATTATATCAAGATTCATGTTTCATAATCATGTTCAATAATTTCATGCTTAAATTTGCAATGTATAGTGAGCCATAAATCATCAATATAAGTCAAGTCATTATCATGTCTTTGGCAATATCTAGATATCATACATGTTAGCATTTTAGCATAGTCATAGCTCAGTATTTAGTTCATATTATCATATCATTAGTATCTCACCACATATGCATATCAGAATATCAGCATTTAGCATGTAAGTCTGTAGCATATCAACATATCATATAAGCATGGAGCAGATTATTATCATTTGTGCATTGTGTTACAATTTTGCTCAAATTTTTCTCATGTTGCTCAAGTATCTCTCATTCTCAAATATCTCGCATTTTGCTTAAATACCTCTCATTTGGATCAAATATATTTTCTTAATCAAAATACTCATGCTCTAATAACCCGAAAAATGATGGTATTTAAATATTAAGAGAGAGGAAAATGGAAAATTTAAAAGGGGGACAATAGGCTTCGTCAACGACGTTGTATATAGAGCTCGTTGACAAGGGTGCATCTCGTCTACGATAAAATACTGAGAGGCCATTTTGTACAGCTCTGAATTTTGTCGACGAAGGGGAGCACTCATCGACGAAGTTCCTTCTTGACCTCGTCGACGAGGTGACGTGGCTCGTCGATGAAGGCCAGTGTATAAATGGGTAAAAACCTCATTTTTGGCCGAATTCTTGCACAACCACTCCTCTCTCTCTCTCTCTCTCTCTCTCTCTCTCTCTCCTCTACGTCCCTTCTACCTTCTCTCTACGATCTCAGGCCGGATTTACGCCGGTTCGACGATCTGAAGCCACCACGATGCTCCTGGAGAAGTTCTCTGCATATCTGCCGGAGCGGATCGTTGGTGGGTTTGAGTTGAAGTTCATCCCTGGTTTAAGGTAAGACATTTTATTCAGAATTTGGGTTTTCCATAGTTATAGGAAATGTTATACATGGAAAAATACTGAAGTTTAGTTCAGGGAGTTGTTATTTTCAGGGTGTTGAACGGGGAACCCTATGGGTGCAGGACGAGAGTATTTAGGGGGGTTTCTTTTCAGTATCAGGTAAGGGAATAAACTAAAGCAGTTATTTTTTCATGAAAATTATTATTATTTATCAGCAAATTAATTTTCAGAAAAGCATGTATTATACTTGATTATTATTGCGAAAATGCATATTTGGGAAAATACTAATGTTATACAGGAAATACGATTTTAGAATGAATGTATGATTTACTCAGCATTGTGTGACATGAATATTATTTTTATCTGATAAGTATTATGATATGGCAAATTTATGAATAAAGTATGTTTTTCAGAAGTTATGAAATAATGTAGTATATTATGGTTTTTGAAATACATGATAAATAAATTATTTATTCAGAATGATGTTTATGAAATGTTTAGCACAATGCCGTGATTGATAGCCGGCGCGAGGCCTTGTACATGTATGATTTTGGTGCAAGGTCATAGATATGAAAGTAAACGACACAAGGCCGTATGTATTTATGTTATTTATAGAAAATGCTATAAATCTATTTATGCTAAACTATATACTATCATGTATAATGTATTACTAGAGCTCGGATGATAGTTTGGTTCAGATACAGGAGCACGGTACCATAGCTATATAGATTAGATTACTATGTTTAGATTTGTGCTAACCGCCCCCCGAGGGGGTGGGATATGGATAGTTGATGTGGCCTTTAGTGTAGAGTCGTAGACGTCCACCTGGTAGTCCGGACCAGGGTGTAGTGCGCCCATCATACTTACAGACATTTTTGACTCCGCAGTAGTCGGCCAGCCATTGTCGGGTCCCGCCTTCAGGCTGCACAACCCGTCATGGGGGGTAATACATTACATCAACTTGCTATACAGCCTGGGTGAAATTTTCAGTATTATCAGTTATATCAGATATTTCATGATTAGTATAAACTATTAGAAATTATGAAAGTTATGTTTATTCAGATATGTTATGATGAATGTTTTTTGGTATATGAAATGTACTGTATATGTATAATGGCATCAAATATTCATGTTGCCACAACTATATTTAGTTTATTTCCCCTTACTAAGAAGTGTCTCACCCCCGAACTTAATAAATTTTCAAGGAACCCAGAAAAACTGGCAGATCGAGACCGTCGTTGAGTCTGTTGAGTCAGTTGAGCTACCTTACTAGGAGGGTAAGTTTGGACTAGGATCAGAGGTTTTTTATGTGGGATCTTAGAGAGTATTTTTGTATTATTTTTGGGAGATGTATATAAATACATTGTTTTGGTTTATAGTTAACTTTGGTATTATATATATTTTGTGGGTATCAGAATGATGATTTATATTTACTGCTGCCTAGGTTTTCGCTGTGAATGTCAGATGTGTCCCCGTTACCCATGGGCTCGGGTTGACTTTATTATTATTAATGATTTATTATATGATAAGATAAGCAGTTCATTACAGTTTGGTATCGGAACCTAGGATACTAGGTTCTGTAGACTCTAGAATGCAGCTCTAATAATACCAGAGTATTGGATAAGGGAATTTGAAGTCTAGTTTTGTAGTCTAGATGCTGGATTTTCGTGGTGGTTTGTGTGATTTTCCTGGGGTGACGATTTGAGGAAAGTCATGGTAAACTATCATCGGGTTGGGTATCTAGGTTGCAGGATTGAACCTTGAATTAAGATTAGGAGTGATGAATTAATTAAGGGAATATTGTATTAGTTGGACGATACGTTATAGGGATAGGGGTTCTAAGTTAAGTTATTTGTTTTTTAGGATGGACCCTAGTGGCAGTAGTGCCCACACCAGTGGAAATGAGGGTGCTGGGCCCTCGGGCGCTGCAGGTGGTAATTCAGATGCAATCTTACATTGTGTGGCACAACAGGTCATGGTTGAAATTGCTAGGAATTCCAGGGAGTTGGGTGGTTCATCTGCAGGACACGACAGCTCAATAGAGAAATTCATTAAAATGAATCCTCCGGCTTTCTCAGAAGAAACTGATCCTGCAGTCGCTAAAAACTGGGTACAGGAGATAGAGAAAATATTTGCAGTGCTGCAATGTTCAGAGGAGCAGAGGGTGCTATTTGCTACCTACAGATTGACTTAAGAGGCCGAGAGATAGTGGTCGGCGATGAAACTCTTAGAGCAGTAGAGGACAGTACCTGTGGAGATGACATGGGAGCGGTTTAAGGAGATATTCTTCTATAGGTATTTTCCAGCCTCGTTTAGGGAAGCTAAGATTGAGGAGTTCCTAAATCTAAAGCAGGGACAGTAGACCGTGCAGCAGTACGCGGCGAGGTTCATCGAACTATCTCGTTTCGCCGTGTACATTGTACCAGATGAAGAGAAAAAGGTACGGCAGTTTGAAAGAGGCCTGAGGAGATATATATATATATATATATATATATATATATATATATATATAAGCAGGTGTTGATACTGAAATTGCAGGATTTTGCTGAGGTCGTTGATAGGTCCACTATAGCAGAGGTTGCGAAGCGGTTGAAGGCTGAGGAGCAGAGACAGAAGAAGAGATCCACACCTTCTGGTTCCCAATAGGGAGTCGGCCGTGGTTTGTGGAAGAGAGGTGGCTATTATAGAGATCGGAGGCAGGAGACTAGGAATCATGATTTTCAAGGTGTGCAACCCTCTCCAGCTTGCCCAACTTGTGGGAAGAGACACCTGGCGGAGTGTCGTGTCGAGTGAGGTGTCTGCTCTCGGTGTGGGGAGCCAAGGCATATGATGAGGGATTGTTAGGCTCAGATTGATGCTACTCCTGCTCCTAGACCTGCTCGAGGAGGCTACTAGGAACCATGTGGAGGCCAGTAGAGCAATATGGCTCCAGCTAGGGTCTTCGCTCTAACGCCGAGTGATGTTGAGACAACCGACGATGTGGTGACAAATATGGTTAATATGTTTTTATTTAAAGTTATTGCACTTTTTGACTCAGGGGCCACCCACTCGTTTGTATCTATGAGCTGTGTTAAATTGTGTGGGGCTGAAACACAATCATTAGATGTTGAATTATTAGTGGCTACATCGACCGGGTCAGTGGTGAGATGTAGTAGAATGCTCCATGGTTGTCCAGTTGATGTTCAGCGGGGAATTTTATCTGCTGACTTAGTGGTTCTGGATATGCATGGGTTTGATATCATCTTCAGCATGGATTGGCTAGCAACTAATTCTGCCGTTATAGATTGCCACGCAAGAGAGGTGATATTCAGACCTCTAGGAAACTAGAATTCAGATTTATAGGGTCACGAATGCAATCTCTACCTCAGATGATCTTAGCTATTCAAGAGAGAAGACTACTCCTAAGTGGTTGTCAGGGATTTTTGGCCTTCGTTAAGGAAACAACAGGGAATGAAGCGAAGCTCACTAGTACGCCAGTAGTAAAGGAGTTTACCGATGTGTTTCCAGATGAATTACCAGGTTTGCCACCTTATTGTGAGGTAGATTTTCCCATAGATCTACTTCCAAGTACAGCGCCGATCTCTAAAGCACCTTATCGAATGGCACTGGCAGAGTTAGAAGAACTGAAAGATCAGTTGCAGGATTTACTTGATAAGGGCATCATACGACCTAGTGTATCTCCGTGGGGAGCTCTAGTATTATTTGGGAAGAAGAATGACAGGTCTATGAGGATGTGCATAGATTATAGGGAGACTAATAAAACAATAAAGAATAAGTATCCTCTACCCCATATTGATGATTTGTTTGACCAGGTCCAGGGTACACGGGTATATTCTAAGATTGACCTCAGATCATATACGGGCATTACGAGTTCCTTGTTATGCCATTTGGTCTGACGAATGCTCCTGCTATATTTATGAATTTGATGAATAAGATCTTTCATCCATATTTAGATCAGTTTGTTATTGTTTTTATTAATGATGTACTGGTCTATTCGAGGATCTATGAGGAGCACGAGATACATTTGAGATAGGTTTTATAGATGCTCAGAGAAAAGAAGTTGTATGCCAAGTTCAGTAAATGTGACTTCTAGCTCGAGAAAGTTGTGTTTTTGGGGCATATTATCTCAGGAGACAGAATTTCTGTGAATCCTAGTAAGATCGATGTGGTAGTGAATTGGGCTTGTTGGCCTAACAAGGCTTACAAATCTTATTTTGATGATAACAAATCAATGAGGTGTTTAATATAGTTCAAGTGAAAGTTTTTCAGGAAAGTGACAAAGCTCAAGTGCATAAGGAAGCTTATGGATCACAAAGAATTCTTGAAGAACATAATAAAGCTTATGGATTACAAAGAGCATGAGGAATAAAGTTATACTGGTGAAAAGCTCAAAGAAAAGATTGAAACCACAAAGATGATGGAAGAACAAGATTGAAGATCAAAGAATTATATTTTTAAGGATGTTCTAAATGTAAGTACTTCAAAGTTAATTTCAAGTATAAATTGGTTTGAAGCTCTTGGAAATTCAAGAATATATATATATATATATATATATATATACTCTAAAGAATATTTTTATAAAAACAATGAAAAGAAAAGTTTTTGAAAAAGAAAATTTTCAAATATTGAAGGGCCAGGCGACTGCCACATTAAGAAAGAGGTGTTTCAAAAAGTCAGTAGTTAGACAGGCAACTACATAAACCTGTCAGGCACCTGCATGAATAAGCCAGGCGACTGCCTTGGTTCTGGCAGGCAACTGCCAGCATTCTGTGTTGAGAGTTTGTTCTGTGACAGGCGACTGCCACTCGAATGTTGGCATTAAATCTCTCGACGAGAAGATTTTTTAAACCACGTTTTTGGACATAATTATTTTAAAATACTTGGAAACTTTTTTAAGGAAAGTTTGGGAGTAATGAATTACCTCTAAACATCTATAAATAGCCCCAATCTTCAAAGGTATTTTGATGATTAAGCAATATTCAAAGGTTATTGAAATTTAGCAATCTTCAAAGGTTTTTTAGATCAAGCAATCTTCAAAGGTTTTTGAGATCGAGCAATCTTCAAGCATTCAAATTTCTTAAAGGATTTCAAATGCTTTTATGTTCAAACTACTGATTTGCTACTGATTTATACTTTGAAACAAAGATTTCAAAAGTCAAAATCTTTCATCTTTTTGAAAATTATTTGGTGATTCATACTAAGTATTGAGCTTCAAATTCTTTTATATTTGAATTACCTTGAAGTATCATTATGCTGATTATTGTACTAATCTACTCTGCGGTGAGAGTTTTTCTTTTGTACACAAAATATTTTCATCTTGATTCTTAGACGATTTAGAGTTATTGAATCATTGGACCAAACGAGGGATTGTCGTTTGGAGAGGCAGACTCTAGCCTAACAGAAGGAGTGGTTGTAAACATGTGTTGTAACGAAACTGATATAGTGGAACCCTTTGGTGTTTTGCCAAGGGCGCGAACGTAGGCTGTGTTGAAGCCGAACCTCATAAAAATCTTGTGTCTTTCTCTCTGCTTTACATTATATTCTTTACTTGCTATTGTTGTATGGTTTGAAAGTGCAGGTTGCAGGTTTTTAAGTGAGAAAGAAACAAAGGTACTTGATATTTAGAAAGTAGATTTTGATTAACCGTTTGCGGAAACCTAAAAGGGAGTACGTTGGTTAATCTGCAGAAGTCTTGATCAAGTGAAGTGCATACTAAAAGCTTACACGAAAATCAACAAAAGCTCTAATATTCTTGGTTGAGTGATTGAATTACTTTGATTTCATTAATTGACTTGTAAATTTAAATTTCAGTATTTTTAAGTGTGATTATCATTTATATATTTTGTTTTCTGGGTACTAAAATCAAGAGCTTAAAAATCATTAAAATTTAAAAAGAATCCAATTCACCCTCCATCTTGGGAAGCTATTCCTTATTTCAATTGGTATCAGAGCCTAGTTATAGAAATTCCTAACAGGAAACTATAAAAAGATCTAATGGCAAACATTGGAGTAGCACCCTTTGGTGAAGGACAATCCTCAACCCATCCACCAATCTTTTGTGGACACAATTATACTTTTTGGAAAAAAAGAATTGAAATATATCTCCAACACATGGATTGGAAAGCTTGGGAAGTTGTTATAGATGGAAATTTTATCCCCACTAAGTTAGTTGATGGAAAACATATTCCAAAAGAAAAGAAAGACATGACCAACTTAGATTATAAAATGCTTCAAATAAATGCAAGTGCTATAAATGCGTTATATTGTGCATTAGATGCAAGTGAGTTTAATCGAGTCATGGCCTGCAAAACAACTAAGGAGATTTGGGATAAACTAGAAGTAACTTATGAAGGAACCATTGATGTTAGAGACAATAGGATAGACATGCTAACAAGTGAATATGAAGCATTCAAAATGAATTCTGATGAAACAATATCAAGCATGTACACCAGATTTACCCACATAATAAACTCTTTAAGTGCCTTAGGAAAAACCTATACTACATATGAAATGATCAGAAAAATTCTAAGAGGGCTACCCGCTATTTGGGAACCAAAGGCCACAACTATCATGGAAGGAAGAAACCTTAAGACTACTTCTTTGGATGAACTTATAGGTTCACTTCTTACATATGAAATGGCATTGAAGGAAAGGAATCCTAAGCCAAAGCATAAAAGATCCACAGCTTTAAAAGCATCTAGCCAAAGCACTAGTGAAGAAGAAAGCGAAACAAGTGACTTAGATCAAGATGAATTGACATTCATTACTAAGAGACTAGGAAAATTCTATAGAAGAAATAAAAGGTTTCCTAGAAATTTTAATAAAAAGAAAACTAAAAAAGGAGATACAAGTAGGAAAGAAAATAAAGGTAAGAATGAACTAACAATCTACTATCATTGTAAAAAGTCAGGGCATATTAAACCGGAGTGTCCATTATTCAAGAAAGACAAGAAGAAAAAGAAGGAAGCAATGAAATCTACTTGGGACGACTCAAGCTCCAGTGAAATTGAACTCGAATCAAGTGAACAAGAGATGGCAAATATATGCTTCATGGCGAACGACGAAGAGGTAAATTCTTATTACTCATCAACTGAATCTCAAAATGAGTCTTGTGATGAGTCATGTGATAATTTGCCTTCTTATAAAGAATTACAAACTGAATTATTCCCACTACATAAAAGATTTATAAAAGTGTCTAAAAGAAATATAACTTTGAAAGATCAAAATCAAGAACTAGTAAAGCAACTTGAATCATTCAAAGTTATTGAAGAAGAAAGAAATACTTATATTAAGAAGTTGGAAGAAGAAATAAACATAGCAAAACAAGAATTAGATAAACTCATAAAAATGATTTAAATAAGAAAGATTTAGAAATAAATGAACTCAGAAAGATAGTTGACGATAAAAAAAAAGATTATCTATAATTTTACTAAAGGTAAATAAAACTTTGGAAAGATTATTAGACAGCAAAGGCTTCATGGAAACAAAGAAGGAATAGGCTACAACGGCAAAGTAAATAAAAGGAATAAAAAGATATACATGGGATATTTTGTTAAGGAAGCTAAATTTTATGCTAGCACTTTATCAAATAACAAACATGAACACACCACTTGCTATATGTGCAAGACTAAAGGTCATGTGATGTTCAATTTCCCATTAAAGAAAAAAATATGTTAAAGTTCAAGGAGAATGGAAAGTAAATAGTGGAACCAACAAAAAAACAAAGAAAGTCAAAAGAATTTGGGTTCCAAAAACTAACACATAGTGTCCCTTATTATAGGTTTGCCTTAGGACAACAACGACAATAGACAAATGGTACTTGGACAGCGGATGCTCAAGGCATATGACTGGTGACAAGACCAAGTTCACTACCTTAAAACAAAAGGATGGGGGATACGTCACCTTCGGCGACAATGCCAAAGGTAAAATTGTTGGTATCGGGAAAATTGGTAAAGAATCTTCACTCACTATAGATAATATGCTATTAGTAGAAGGACTAAAACATAATCTTTTAAGTATTAGTCAATTAAGTGATAAAGGGTTTGAAGTAATTTTCATGAAAGAAAAATGTGTTATCCAAAATCCCAAAAATAAAGAAACCTTGTTTATGGCTCATAGAATAAATAATGTTTACTGTATAAATCTTGAGAAAATAGCAAATCAAAACATAACTTGTTTAACAGCTATGAATGAAGTAAGTTAGTTATGGCATAGGAAACTAGGTCATGCTAGCATGGACCTACTATTGAAATTATCTAAGAAAAATCTTGTAAAAGGATTACCAAATATTAAGTACATAAAAGACAAGATGTGTAATGCATGTCAAAAGGGAAAACAAGTAAAAACAAGTTTTAAAAAGAAAAAAATTCATATCCACCAAAAGACCCCTAGAACTCTTACACTTAAACTTATTTGGTCCAACTAGAACCTTAAGCTTAGGTGGAAAACATTATGTTTTTGTAATAGTATATGATTTTTCAAGATTTACTTGGGTAATCTTTTTAGCAAACAAAGATAAGGCTTGTAACCAATTAATAACTTTATGCAAGAAATTACAAAATGAGAAAGGCTATTATGGAATCAATTCATATAACTTTTGATAAATCAAATCATTATGACATTAAAGATATGAATGATGAAAAAGAAGTCACTTCACAAAAGGAAGAAGTTCTTAAAATAAAAGAAGAAAAGAATAATGATGCTCTAAATGAAAACTTTTCAGAGAATCTGAAACTTCCTAAAGAGTGGAAATATGACAAAAATCACCCAAAAGAATAAATTCTTGGTGAAACATCAAAAGGAATAACCACTAGAGCCTCACTAAAAAATATTTGCAATCATTATGCTTTCTTATCCCAAGATGAACCAAAAAATATTGAAGATGCTTTAAATGATGATTCTTGGATTATAGCTATGCAAGAGGAATTAAATCAATTCGAAAGAATTCAAGTATGAGAACTTATACCAAAACCCGAAGATAAATTAATTATAGGAACTAAATGGGTGTTTAGAAATAAGAAGGATGAAAATGGAGTTTTTGTAAGAAATAAAGTTAGGCTAGTGGCACAAGGGTATAATCAAGAAGAAGGAATTGCTTATGATGAAACTTTTGCACCTGTGGCAAGGATGGAAGCTATTAGGATGCTTTTAGCCTATGCAGCCCATAAGGATTTTAAGTTATATCAAATGGATGTGAAGAGTGCATTTTTAAATGGATATATAAATGAAGAAGTATATGTAAAACAACCTCTAGGGTTTGAAAATTCTAAAAATCCAAACCATGTATTCAAATTGACAAAAGCCCTTTATGGTTTGAAACAAGCTCCAAGAGCTTGGTATGAGAGATTAAGTAAATTTTTACTTAAAAATTGATTTACAAGAGGAAAGGTTGATAGTACCTTATTCATTAAAACTAAAAACAAAGATATTCTATTAGTTCAAATATATGTGGATGATATTATATTTGGAGCTACAAATAAAGATCTATGTAAAGAATTTGCCACATGTTTGCAAAAAAAGTTTGAGATGAGTATGATGGGAGAATTAAACTACTTTCTTGGATTACAAATCAAATAAGAAAAAAAATGGAACTTTCATAAATCAAGCGAAATATATTAAAGACATGTTAAAAAAGTTTGATATGGAAGAAAGTAAACCTATAGGAACTCCTATGAGTACTTCAACTAGTGCTGAAATTATGTTTAGTATATGTATGTGTGCAAGGTTTCAGTCAGCTCCTAAGGAATTACACCAAACAACAGTCAAAAGAATCCTTAGATATCTATTAGGCACACTTGAACTAGGATTATGGTATCCAAAGGAATTTGAATTTGAAATGATTAGTTATTCAGATGCAGACTTTGCTGGATGTAAAATCGATAGAAAAAGCACAAGTGGAACGTGTCATTTTATAGGACACACTTTAGTTTCATGGTCTTCAAAGAAGCAAAACTCTGTGGCATTATCCACAGCAGAAGTAGAATACATTGCTGCAGGAAGTTGTTGTGCTCAAACATTGCATATGAAATAGCAACTAAAAGATTTTAAAATACAATATCAAACTATTCCTATCAAATGTGACAACACAAGTGCTATTAATATTTCAAAAAATCCAGTATCTCACTCAAAAACAAAACACATTGACATAAGACATCATTTCTTGAGAGATCATGTACAAAACGAAGATATAATACTAGAATTTGTAAATACGCATGATCAATTTGCAGATATTTTCACAAAACCTTTGTCGGAAGAAAGATTCATATTTATAAGAAGAGAATTGGGCATACTACATAGTCGTGAAGTAATTTAAACATTGTTTTGCTTGGCAGGCGACTGCCACCAAGGTGTCAGGCGACTGCTAGGCTACTGTCTTTTAAAATTCCACATAGACAGGCGCCTTCCACATTCAAGCAAGCGACTGCCTCGTGGCGAGTAGGGTTTAGAACCCTGTTTTAAGTCCTTTTAACTTCCACTAGGCAATTGCTCATTCATCTTTCTCTTTGAAATCTTTCATCTCTACCTTTTTCCATACACATATCCCGTTCAAATAATCTTGAAACCAAGGTTCTAATCCTTCCTACTCACCAAATCACGAACCTAACTTAGGGTTTCCTTGTTCTTCTCCTTCATACAATTATGCTTCGATCAAAATGTGTTGGTGTCAAGGGCTCTTTGTCTTCAACAATAATCAATAATGATGAGGTGGAGAAATGGTTAGTAACTCCACACGCTAAGCAACTTTATAGAAATCAGATTGCTTCAGCTGAACCTATCTTAGGTAAGGTTCTTGACGTAACGTTCTTCAATTCAGATTTTCCTGAAATCATGGAACTCTTTAAGAACATTGGATGGGATAAGTTTATTACCTATCAAGCTAAAGGATATTATCCCAATGTTGTCCAGATTTTTTATGCAAACATGGAACGATGCGATAATGGGATCAAAACCAATTTTCTTGAGCAAAATATCCATCTAACTTCCATATCCTTGGGAAAGATTCTTCGAATCAAGCCAGATGATTTTGAGGTTCACATTGTTGAGAAGCAATGGATTATGGCTCAAGGTTTTACTCCACAATATTTTTTGTCTCTAGTCATGACTGAAACTCCTGTTAATTTTGGGCATCCTCCTCTTTATGAGCAACTTAATCTGAAAGCTCTAATTCTGCACAAGCTCATTACAAACAATATATTACCACGATCTGGCTCTCATGATCATATTTCATTCCTGGATTGTTTTGTAATGTGGTGTATTCTCAAAGGAAAAAAGAGGATCTTCCAAGTTTGATTATCGAGTGGATTATCATGAAAGTCGATGCTCCTCGTATTGTTCTACCATATGCTGGAATGTTAAATATGGTTTTTGCTCATTTTAATGTTCTAACACCATCATTCAACTTCACTAGCAAGACTTATTATGATATCTTTTCTGATACCGTTCTTAAACTTATGGGCTATAAGAACTCTCCTCAAGGATGGTTTCATAAAGGACATCGGCATGTCTCATCTGCTCCACCACCTTCTTCATCTTCCATTCCAACACCTTCAGTTCAGCTTGATTCAGAAACTCCTTCGTGGTTTGTTCCATTTTTTAATCATTATATTATGACCTTCATTGATGGAATGAAAACTGGACCTAGCACTCTGCAAGAGAAGGTTACATTTATAAAAACTCATTGTTCACATATTGATTAGCGAGTTGATAAGATTGAGCAACAGTTGGCTAGTTCTTTTAAAGGCAAATCTCCTATGAATATCAGTTCTGCTACATCCAGTGATGATGAATCTAGTGAACAAGAGGAAGGAGAGGATGAATCTAGTGAACAAGAGGAAGGAGATGATGAAATTGAATCTATGGAAGCTTCTGATTGACGTGTTTTTCCTCTAAAAGATAATTATCACTTTTATGTATTAAAGCTTTATCAGATAGTATGTTCTTAATGTCCTAAACATAGTACTTTGTCTTGTAGCATTTCTCTATTTTTGTATTTCTTTCTCCTTTTTGAATGATGTCCAAAAGGGGAGAAATGTTTAAGAGAAGTGAGTGCAAAAATATGATATACCATGGTTTGTTAAATGGGTTTGTAAAACTTTAAATGGATGGATGAATCTTTTATGGATTATCTTTGTACTTGTATGTATGGTTTATTCATAAATTCTCTTTGAATCTCGTTTTTATATGTATGGATCATACCTATAAAATCATATCATGCTTATTGATATGGGGAGCCATGAGTATTAAAATATTATTATTTTTGCTCTTGATTTGTCATCATAAAAAAGGGGAGATTGTTGGCCTAATAAGGCTTACAAATCTTATTTTGATGATAACAAATCAATGACGTGTTTAATATGGTTCAAGTGAAAGTTTTTTAGGAAAGTGACAAAGCTCGAGTGCATAAGGAAGCTTATGGATCACAAAGAATTCTTGAAGAACATAATAAAGCTTATGGATTACAAAGAGCATGAGGAATAAAGTTATACTGGTGAAAAACTCAAAGAAAAGATTGAAACCACAAAGATGATGGAAGAACAAGATTGAAGATCAAAGAATTATATTTTTAAGGATGTTCTAAATGTAAGTACTTCAAAGTTAATTTCAAGTATAAATTGGTTTGAAGCTCTTGGAAATTCAAGAATATATATATATATACTCTAAAGAATATTTTTATAAAAACAATGAAAAGACAAGTTTTTGAAAAATAAAATTTTCAAATATTGAAGGGCCAGGCGACTGCCACATTAAGAAAGAGGTGTTTCAAAAAGTCAGTAGCTAGACATGCAACTACCTAAACCTATCATACGCCTGCGTGAACAAGCCAGGCGACTGCCTTGGTTCTGGCAGGCGACTGCTAGCATTCTGTGTTAAGAGTTTGTTCTGTGATAGGCGACTGCCACTCGAACATTGGCATTAAATCTCTCAATGAGAAAATTTTTTAAACCACATTTTTGGACATAATTATTTTAAAATACTTGGAAACGTTTTTAAGGAAACTTTGGGAGTAATGAATGACCTCTAAACATCTATAAATAGCCCCAATCTTCAAAGGTATTTTGATGATTAAGCAATATTCAAAGGTTTTTGAAATTTAGCAATCTTCAAAGGTTTTTTAGATCAAGCAATCTTCAAATGTATTTGAGATCGAGCAATCTTCAAGCATTCAAATTTCTTAAAGGATCTCAAACGCTCTTATGTTCAAACTACTGATTTGCTACTGATTTATACTTTGAAGCAAAGATTTCAAAAGACAAAATCTTTCATCTTTTTGAAAATTATTTGGTGATTCATACTAAGTATTGAGTTTCAAATTCTTTTATATTTGAATTACCTTGAAGTATCATTGTGCTAATTATTGTACTAATCTACTCTGCTGTGAGAGTTTTTCTTTTGTACACAAAATCTTTTCATCTTGATTCTTAGACGATTCAGAGCTGTTGAATCATTGGACCAAACAAGGGATTATCGTTTGGAGAGGCAGACTCTAGCCTAACAGAATGAGTGGTTGTAAACAGGTGTTGTTCCACCCGGTAACGAAACTGATATAGTGGAACACTTCGGTGTTTTGCCAAGGGCGTGAACGTAGGCTGTGTTGAAGCCGAACCTCGTAAAAATCTTGTGTCTTTCTCTCTGCTTTACTTTATATTCTTTACTTGCTATTGTTGTATGGTTTGAAAGTGCAGGTTGCAGGTTTTTAAGTGAGAAAGAAACAAAGGTACTTGATATTTAGAAAGTACATTTTGATTAACCGTTTTCGGAAACCCAAAAGGGAGTACGTTGGTTAATCTGCGGAAATCTTGATCAAGTGAAGTGCATACTAAAAGCTTACACGGAAATCAACAAAAGCTCTAATATTCTTGGTTGAGTGATTGAATTACTTTGATTTCATTAATTGACTTGTGAATTTAAAGTTCAGTATTTTTAAGTGTGATTATCATTTATATATTTTGTTTTCTGGGTATTAAAATCAAAAGCTTAAAAATCATTAAAATTTAAAAAGAATCCAATTCACCCCCCCCCCTTCTTGGGAAGTTATTCCTTATTTCAATTGGTATCAGAGCCTAGTTATAGAAATTGCTAACAGGAAACTATAAAAAGATCTAATGGCAAACATTGGAGTAGCACCCTTTGGTGAAGGACAATCCTCAGCCCGTCCACCAATCTTTTGTGGACACAATTATACTTTTTGGAAAAAAAGAATTGAAATATATCTCCAACACATGGATTGGAAAGCTTGGGAAGTTGTTATCTAATAAGTACTATGATATGGAAAATTTATAAATCAAGTATGTTTTTCAGAAGTTATGAAATAATGCAGTATATTATGGTTTTTGAAATGCATGATAAATGAATTATTTATTCAAAATGATGTTTATGAATTGTTCGGCACATGGCCATGATTGATAGTCGGCGTGAGGCCGTGTACATGTATGATTTTGGCGCAAGGCCACAAATATGAAAGTAAACGGCACAAGGTCATATGTATTTATGTTATTACAGAAAATGCTATCAATCTATTTATGCTAAACTATATACTATCATGTATTATGTATTATCAGAGTCCGAATGATAGTTTGGTTCAGATACAGGAGCACAGTATCGTAGTTATACAGATCAGATTACTATGTTCAGATTTGTGCTAACTGCCCCACGAGGGGGTGGGGGATGGATAGTCGATGTGGCTTTCATAGTAGAGTTGTAGACATCCACTTGGAAGTCCAAACCAGGGTGTGGCATGCCCATCGTACTTACAAACATTTTTTACTTGGTAGTGGTTGGCTAGCCATTGTCGGGTCCCGCCTTTGGGTTGCAGAACCCATCATGGGGGGTAATACATGACATCAGCTAGCTATACATCCTGGTTGAAATTTTCAGTATTATCAGTTATATTAGACATTTCATGATCAGTATAAAGTATTAGAAATTTTGAAAGTTTAGTTTATTCAGATATATTATGATGAATGTTTTCAGGTATATGAAATGTACTGTATATGTATAAAATATTCATGTTATCACACAGCTGCATTTAGTTTATTTCCTCTTACTGAGAAGTGTCTCGCCCCCGAACTTAATAAATTTTCAGGGAACCCAGAAAGACCGGCGGACCGAGACCGTCATTGCGTCTATTGAGTCAGTTGAGCTACCCTACTAGGAGGGTAAGTTTGAACTAGGATCAAAGGTTTTTTATGTGGGATCCTAGAGATTATTTTTGTATTATTTTTTCGGTGATGTATATAACTACAATGTTTTAGTTTATAGTTAACTCTGGTATTTTATATATTTTGTGGGTATTAGAATGATGATTTATATTTACTGCTGCTTAGGTTTTCGCTGTGAATGTCATATGTGTCCCCGTTACCCACGGGTTCGAGTTGACTTAATTATTATTTATGTTTTGTTATATGATAAGATAAGAAGGTCATTACACATGCAATAAGCTCAATTTGCTTTAGAATTTCTTTCTTTTGATTTCATATGAATTCCCAAAATTCACATTGCTTTCCAAATCTTAATATTTTCTAAGTTAAGCCTTGAATGAATCATCCTATGATTTTGGCCAGCAATGTCATTTTTGTTTTTATTTGTTTCAATGTTATCATCATCAATAAGCTTTTAAACTCTTCTTTGAGATTTTCCATTTTAACTAGTTCAGCATCCTTGTATTGAATTGGATTAAGTAGCTTTCTTAATTTCTAAAAGGGAATGAGTAATCCTAATTTCTTGGGTCCTTAGTTTGTTAACTAGGCTTTTTATCTATGTAACCCTACTTTCTTGGTCGCGGATGGTTTATAAGAATTGATTTTTTTATTTTCCAACTTGTCCTATTTCACATCTTTCCTCCTCTTTACATGGACATTCGACTTAAATGTAACCTTTTCTCTACATAGAAACATATAGTGGTGAGTATAAGTCATAAGAGGAGGTGTTGCATAGTCTTGAGGCTTTCGTAAAGTAACCCCATATAAAGGTTCTTTTTTCCCTGGTATTTTTCAACTCCATTGATCCTATGCCTTTCTTTATATTCCAAAGACATTCTTTGGTGCACTAATCATTCTATCAAAGTTCTCTTTTCCTCTAGTGAAATTGTAAATTATTTTAGCTTGATCCACATTTTTCCTCTTGAGATCACCGATTCTTGAGTCTAGATTATTTTTACCCTTTTCTTGTAGTTTTACTTGGTCTTGAGACATCTTGCTGATTTTATTTTCTAGTTCAGAAATAGATTGATCTTTCTCAATATTAATGGAAGTTTGGGATCTTATATCTTCTAATTCCTTCATTATCTTTTCATTCTTGCTTTCTAATTTCTTGATTTTCAAATCTTTTTCTTTTTCAGCAAGTTTTTGAGGTTTTGATTTTTTCATTACAACTTCATTCTTATTTTTCAATGTTGTGTATCTTTTAGTCATATTAACTAGAATCTTATGAACTTTGAATAGTTAACTTTGTAGTTCTTCATAAGATACTATTCTCATAATTTGGTTGTTCATAGATGAAATTTCACTCTATGATTACTTAAAGATTTGGGATGAGGAGCTTTGTTCCTTCATCACATCGTCCTATGCCATATAGCAAGCAACCTCTTGGTCACTTGATTCAATTTCTGAACTACTTGTACTAATATTATCCCATGTAGTGGCTTTCATTGCCCCGTGCTTTGAACGGTTGGTGCACCCTGGATACCCTATACCCTCGTACGTCCCTCTCCCACTTTTGCTTGAGATTCTTGGGTTGGTACTTCTATTGAAGCCTGAAGGAGTGTAGTTAGAGACATGGTGTCCAGCGCCTGATTTAGCCATCAGCACTGCTTTGTAGGAGTAGGGTAACATAGGTTTTACTTGCTTTTCGGTAGTGTTAGTTTACATGCTTTTGTTTAATTGCTTTCTAGTAGTTGGATAGAAAATACCCTAAAATATATCATCTTTACTTCTTTCCATAACAATTCTTATTAAACTAATTTGAAAGAGGTCTATATCTGCGCTTTAAGTCTCGCGTGGATCGACCCCGCCGATTTCCCCGCTTTCTACTGACTTGGGATGTTCGGTAGTATAAATTTATCTTTGGTAGTTAAGGACCCAATCCTTGGTGAGCCTACCAATTTTGGCATCGTTCTTCGTGACTGGCTACATTTATGAACAACTTTCTAAGTTAGGTATTGTTGCTGTTCTTGGGATTTTGCCTCCTTTATTTTCACTTTAATTTATTATTTTATGTTATTTTTTGTTTTACTATTTCTGAAGTTTGCTATGTCCCTCATAAAATACAATACAAAGGCTATAACCTCTACTCTACACACATGCTATACTCCCAAATCTCCACAAAATATTTTGGGATTATACAAGTTTCTCCACAATACTCTAAACCACTTACCCTTATACTAGGGTACAGGTACCTCCTCTCCCTCTACAGCTCTCTCTCTCCCGTCTGTCCTTATTTTCCTACAAAATATTTTAAATTTCTGGGGTGAGACACCTTTCAGTAAAAGGGAATAAATTATTCACAGTGTGTGGCAACATGAGTTTGGTTATATCATAATGCATTCATCTAAATAATTATATCAACTGCGAAAAACATACAAATTTGTACTCATAATCATATATATATATATATATATATATATATATATAAACATAGTTTCATAAACTTTTTTTCTCGGAATCATATATCAACATGTTTTCATAAGCTTTCATTTCTCATCATCATATTTCAACATGCTTTCATAAGCTTTCAATCCTTAGAATCATTTTCTAGCACATGAGTATCCACCAACGTATAGCAGAATGCATCTATAATTCATGGCTGATCACTTTTCATTTCATTTCTCACATTCATATTCTAGCCCACGGGTATCCACCAGCATATAGCACAACGCATAGGTAACTCATGGTTGTTCATCATATTGTAACATACAATTATCGCGTCTGTAATGAGAAACCATCCCGAGGATATTCACATCACATCGTCATGTATTCACCCCACATGACCAGGTTGTTCAGCCCAAAGGCGGGACCTAACCATGGTTGGCCTACCAGGTTAGATCAAAACTATGTTCGCATTTGTAGTATGATTGGCCTACCCAATCCTAGTCCGGACCCCAAGGGGTAACTCTACTCTACACAGGCCCAATCGATTCAGCTTATCCTTTTTCCCAAATCTCATAATCCTTTTCATCAGTGCAACTTTCAAAAATACATGATCCCCCAAATTAAACTCTAACTCTCGTCGGCGAGTATCAGCATAACTTTTTTGCCGACTCTGAGCTACTCTAATTATATATCTAATGATTCTGACTTTATCATAAGTCTATTGTACTAACTGTGGCCCTAAAATCTGTCTTTCCCCAATTTCATCCCAGTATAATGGAGATTAGCACCTCCTACCATACAACGCTTCATATGGTGCCATCTCAATGCTAGCCAGATAGTTGTTATTATATGTAAATTCAACTAATGGCAAAAACTGTTCCAACTTACCTCCAATTTTAGTCGACACAAGCTCGCGAGCATATCCTCCAATATCTGTATGATTCTCTCTACTACCTACTCTCCTCGAGGATAAACTTGCTCTGTAATGTCAACTGAGAACTCATGGCTCCTTGCAAACTCCTTAAGAAACAAGATGTGAACCATGGGTCTCGATCTGATACTATGGATACCGTCACGCCATGCAATCTAACTATCTCCTATTTGTACAACTCTGCCGATCTACTCATGGAGTAGTTAAATCTGATGGGAAGGAAGTGGGCATTCCTAGGTCAATCGCTCACAACTACCGCTGGCATCCTGTTCCTATGCAACGTCGTGTTCTTGCGACACATCGATCGAAATATGCTTCTCACTCTTCCATTCGGGGATGTGAAGTGGCTGTAATGAATCCCGCTGCTCTCAATGTGCTCAGCTTTCACACCTACTTGCCCCCACGGTCAAGAACACCGGGCTCAGAGCACCGAAAACAAAGGGAGGCGAGGTCGTGCGGCAGATGACGCCCAAAAGACGCCGAAAGGATCCCTAGACATCGGAGGGCGGCCAGGGGGGCATGAGAGAGAGATCAGGGGGGGCGCCTCCAAAATAAGTCGGTGGACGCGACGTCAGCAGGCACCCAAGGGTGGGAGAACCGCAAAGCTCCACATCACGAGAGAGGAAAATCGGCGCCCAATTAAAAAGTGACTGGCGGTGGGCCTTTACCTATAAGCTGTACTCAGGCGGGATCAGGCGCGGAGCGGCGGAGCAGCATTTATTATTTCCTAGAGCAGGGGACGGATATACCAGATTGGCAATCAAAGTCCCGTGTTACTTGTCGAGTTCCGTCCCTAGTCTTTCTAAGTCCATCTGGATCGGATGCTGAGTCACCATTGCTGATACTGATGAATCCATTAATTTCTGGCTTAAAGCATCAGCTATCACATTAGCTTTTCTTATATGGTAACTGATGGTGTAGTTATAATCTTTAATCAGCTCTAGCCACCTCCTATGCCTCATATTTAATTCTTTATGTGTAAAGAAGTACTTCAAGCTCTTATGATCTGTGAGAATCTCGCACTTACCCCCATACAAATAATGCCTCCATATTTTCAACGAGTAAACCACCACAGTTAACACCAGATCATAGGTAGGATAAATCTTTTCATACTCTTTAAGTTGTCGAGAAGCATAAACTACGATTTTTTCTTGCTGCATCAAAACACACCCAAGCCCTTTATGGGATGCATCACTGTAAATTATGAAACCCTTTTCTCCCAAGGAATCGTCAGGACCAATGCAGTGATGAGTCGCTAATTCTACTCTTGAAAACTCTGTTTACATTCATCGGTCATCTCAAACATCACACCTTTCCTGGTTAATTTAATCAAAGGGCTTACAAATTAGAAAAACCCTCTACAAATCAGCGGTAATATCTTGCCAATCCCAAGAAGTTTTTGACTTCCTACACATTTTTTGGTCTTTCCCAATCCATTACCGCCCCAATCTTGCTCGGATCCACCAAAATGCCACCCCTGGATACCACATGTGTGACGCCCTAATTTTTTATACAATTATATATATATATATATATATATATATATATATATATATATACAATAATCAATAACTTAATAATTTGTCACGTCACAAACTCTGATACCATATCAACATGACCCGACCCGAAATAGGGTACCGGGTAATCAGTTCATCATATACACACATTCCTAAAAGTGGAAGTCAATATTACATATTATCCAAAACACATATAACTAGAGTTCTACACATCCATACACAACCCAAAAATCCATAACATTCTCTAGGGGATTACACAAACAGATTCCCAACACAAAACACTTACCCTGACTATCAAGGTACCAGATCCCCTTTAACACGGAGCTATATCTCCTAATCTATTATGGTTCCCTGAAATATTTAAATATTTGGGTGAGACAGCTCTCAGTAAGATGAATAAATTATTTTTAGAATGTGGCACATGAGTTTAGTTATATCATAATACACCTATTTTAGTGATTATATCTTTTGAGAAAATATACATACATGTACTCATTATCATATAACTATAAAACATAATTTTATAAGCTTTAATTCCATTTCTCAAACTCACACACATGTAACCAACATTTATCAACGAAAGTTCCCGAGGATAAGGAAGATTACAAGCCCATACATGTAGAGCCCATATGCTCTGATATCGTTTGTAACCTTACCTGATTAACTCGGGTGTGACTACAACTGATACTTATCAGGGTACTCACCTTACTCAGTAAGCACTTAGGCAGAAAGTTTTACTTCGCCCTAATTATTTATGCAATTAAACTCACACTCTTCCATTCCTTATATTCATTTCACAATCTAGCTCATGAGTGTCCTCGATAACCAATACATGTGCTGTTTGTAACTCATGGCTGCCCTGAGGATATTCTCCACGTCATGCCTCCCCCCATGTTTAGGGTTGTGTAGCCTAAAGGTTGGATCTAAACCGCGGTTGGCCTACCCGATTAGATCAAAATAAGAAATCCATCAATTTGTCTGTAATACGATTGGCCTGCCTATCCCTGGTTTCGACCCAAGGGGCAAAACTACCCTTCTCACTTGCTCAATCAACTGTCACACCACACTCTTCACGAGACCATGTGGTTGCACTTATCATCCCACTAGAAACAGTACCGTACTTTCAGAAATACTCCAGTCCATCAGAGTTCTCATTTCCACATTTCAATATTCGCATTTCAGTATTCATATTTCAAAATTCATATTGCAGTATTCACTTTGCAATATTCACATTTCAGAATTCCCATTTCAGTGTTCACATTGTAATATTCACATTTCGTCTCATATCAGTATATAGCTCAATTCAATATTTCTGTACCAACATATCTTATATCACATATATCATCGCTTCAAATAAACACATTTATATCTCATATTTTATCATAACATTGTAAGATATATTTTTATATCATATTTCATCATTTCCCAATACAACCATTTATGCATATCATGTTTCGTTATTTATATAAAACATATCTTTCTTTCTCATATTTTCTTTTCGGTATCAACATATCAATATATTTCATATTCTCATTTCTTCTCATTACAAAACATATACATATATATATATATATATATATATATATTCCATTTTATCACAATCCCAATATAAAATATTATTCACATTCCTTATGCCACACAATTTCACATGATATTCATATCATAATAATCACAGAAAAAATATCATATTATCATTTTCACATATTTACTCAACCAGTAATTTCCAAAAATAACTATTTTAATTTATTCCCCTTACCCGCATACTGAGAGGCTTGCTAAAATCCCTAAATCCACAACCGCGGCATTTGGAACTCAAAACCATGAAATCACATTTTCCCCAATTCAATCAATTCAACCCCAAAATTACAATTATTTTAACATTTCCTAGGCTCACACGCTCCCATAAACCGGTTAAATTCTAAAAATGCAGGTTTGATCCACTTTCCATATTTAAATTTAATTTCTAACATATTTAAAAATACCAATATGATCAAATCCCCGCAGTTTAATCTAATTCCAAAATATCCCCAAAAATCTGATATGATCCAATACTCCAATTTAATAATCACCTATTATAATTTAATTGGTTGAATTTCTAAAATAATTGACATAATTTGTACTCCTCACCTTAGCCTTGGAGTGGTGCGTAGGACCACCAAATCAAAAATCTACTTTGGCTAACATGACGAGAATCGAACCTAGGACCCTATGGTGGTGTTCAATCGTCAATTTGGCTGGAGATTTAAGGAAAAATTGAGGAGAGAGAGAGAGAGAGAGAGAGAGAGAGAGAGAGAGAGTTTACCTTACCCCAAGAGTGGTGCCTGCAATGCTCCTACGGCAAATCCACTCTATTTAAAATTTTGGTGACGAAGAATGGAACCTAGGGGCATTTTCTATTCTCCGATTGGCGCACGTTAGGCAGAGGAAACCGAGGAGAGAGGGAAGGAGGAACGGAGACGTGAGGAGAGAGAGAGAGATGAGAGAAACCCTGAGAGTGTGTAAATAGATGCAGGGGGCCTCTGTGTTCTCTGCAGATTTCAAATAAGAAGTTTCAGGATGTTAACTCATATATACTATTATATTATATTATATTATTTAATTCATAATAATAATAATTTAATTATTTAATTCTAATTCTAATTTTAATTAATTAATCAATTAATTAATTTATTATTATTATTATTATTATTATTATTTTTGGGATCATAACAGTTGGCCTAACAAGGCTTTCACATCTTATTTTGATGGTAACAAATAAAGGAAAAGTTCAACGTATTTGTATTCAAGTGATGATATTTCAAGAACTTCAAAAACCCAAGATTCAAAAGAACTGTCTATAGATCACTAAGGCCTCAAAGACATATTACAAGGTGATTAAGAGAAAGCTCAAGGAGACTTAAAGCAACACCGAAATGTACAAAGGATGATGAAACTAAAGCTAATTCAAGCTAAATTTCAAGGAAACACAAAGTGAACATGACATGAAGGACTTCAAGCTTAGAATATAGGGCTTTAGGACATGAAATGTAAGTATTTCATAAATGAAATATCATGAAAAAAAATTTTGAAGCTTATTAGGGGTATTATGGACTTAGAGACCTTATTTTTAAAATCCTGGAAAATGTTTTATAAAGTAATTAAAGTAAGAGAGCAAGTTGTGTTTGAAAACAAATTTGAAAATCATATTTTTATTTGTCTAGATGACTGAAGGTTCACTACAGACGTTTGAAGAATTTCCTTAGATGGCTGAAGATTTTATTCATACGGCTGAAGAATTTCTTGAACAAATTCTAAAGAGGTAGTATACCCTCAGAAATTTGAACTAGATCCTCAGATGACTGAAGTGTCACCTCAGACATCTGAAGAGGATCTTCAGACTACTGAACCCGAAGGCCCAGACGGCTGAACATTGTTAGCGACTAGAAATTTTAAAAATTTTAAAATTCTAATTTAATTTCTTGCGTCCCAAATTTTATAAAAACTTGGGAAATACTCCAAGTAATCTTGGGCAACATGAAAACACTTTTCATAGCCTATAAATACATGTGTTTAGAAGATCAAACTTACCAAGAAATTGAAAACTCTCACAAAAACTGAAAGCTCTCTAAATTCTCTCTAACTCTCACTCTTACTGATTAGAATTGCTAAGAATCTCAGACGTACTGATTATTCATCACCTCTATTCTGAGTGTTAATTCTCATCTAAAAAAGATATTGGTGAAATCACTCTTGAGCTTCAATCTAAATTCTTTTGATATTTTACATTGAAGTATATAGTGCTGAAATTGTACTAACTTGCTCTTTTTTAAAGTGTTTCTTGTACATAGAAATTATTTTTGATTCTCTTGTAGATTGACAAGTCCAAGGTTTATTTGGATCGTTGTACCAAGCGTGGGGTATCGCTTGGAGAGGTGTAGCTCTAGCTTATTGAAGGAGTGGCCGAGTGTGGGGTATCACTTGGAGAGGTGGTGCTCTAGCCTATTGAAGGAGTGTGTAACGGTTTAGGTCCACCTAGAAAGGGACTGGTTTAGTGAATCCTTTGGTGGTTTTCCAAAGGAGAGGACATAGGCTGCGGATAAGCAGAACCTCATAAAAACGTGGTCTCACTCTCTTTCCTTACTCTCTTTAATTTTTAAAAAACATATAAATTGCGTGGATGTTTTAATTTTCATGATCATATAAACTATGAAGTTTGGAAGTTAAATAAACTGAAGTTTAATTTGTTTCTGGGCTTGCAGAAACCGAAAAGGAGTTTGTTGGTTGATCAATAAATTTGTTAAACCATAAAGGAGTATGTTGATTGGTCAACACCCCAAAACCTAATAACTGAAGGTTTATTTGAAATCTGATTTTTGGAAAGAGTGTGGATGTTATATTGATTATTATATTGGGAAAGCTAATACATTCCCTACAGGGCTTGAATCAAAATTCATATATACAGAGGGCTGCATACAACCAAACTGAGAATTGCCAAAAGAATTGCATAACATATCTTGATTGAATATTGAGTGGTTGTTTGATTGGTTACTTATTTGTGGTTGATTGATTCGATTGGTTGGTTAAGTTTTATGGTTGTGGATTGAATAAGAATTAAGCATTTGTTGTGTGATTGCTATACCAACAAGAAGTTAAAGAATTCATAAAAAGGATTTAAAAGAAATTTTAATAACCCAATTCACCCCCCCCTCTTGGGACTACACCTTTGTTTTAAATTGGAATCAGAGCGGGGTTATAAAAAATATTAATTAGTAGCTATACAAAGATCTTAATGACTCACATAGGCGTAACTCCCTTTGGAGAGGGTCAATCCTCAACTAGGTCTCCTATCTTTTGTGGTTTAAACTACACATTTTGGAAAAAACACATGAGGATCTACCTTCAAATCATGGATTAGAAAGCATGGAGGGTTGTCACACATGGTGACCTTATCCCCACTAAACTTGTAGACGGTAAAGAAGTACCCAAAGAAGAAAAACAAAGGACCAACCAAGACCATAAGATGTTACAAATAAATTTTAGGGCTATGAATGCTTTATATTGTGCTCTAGACATAAATGAATTTAATTGGGTCATGGCTTGCAAATCAGCCAAGGAAATATGGGATAAATTAGAAGTAACCTATGAGGTACTACTGATGTAAGGGACAATCGAATCGATATGCTCACTAGCGAGTATGAAGCTTTTAGGGTGAACCCAGACGAAACCATCACTAGTATGTACACTAAGTTCACTCACATAAACTATTCAGGAGAATTTAAAACTGAATACCGCGTGTCAAATTGATGATGGTGAAAACTTATAGGAAACTGATTTCACCTAGTTTCTCACTATGCTTTACTCATTTAGCTAATTTAACTTCGTTTTCTCTGTTTGTTAGCAAATCGCCAATTTTTCCAAAAGCCTCTTTCGATAGTCAATTGGAACCTATTCTTGTTTATTATTTAACATAAGAGTATGCAAATTAATAACGCAAGAACGCAATAAGACCCTTGGTTTTTTTATGCTACGTAGGTTCATACAAGTCTTTCGATCTCTATATTTACCTACGCTAAATTATCCAAGATCTATCCTATAATCCCCCCTTTCGGTAGCAAATCACAAGACTAAAATCATTTAATTAATGGCCAGTTAATTAAAAGCATTAGGCACAGAATAACTCAAACAAACATTAATGAAAACTATTTCAGATTAGCATCAAAGAGCAAGCATAGTTCGAAACTGGCTACATCGTTTTCCTAGAATTCAAAAATTTAGTTCATTCCGAAAATAAAATCCAACATAACAGATTTCACCATATTTTCTTCAATTTGGAGCGTACGGAAAAGATCAACACTCGCCGCACCGCCGTTGCGCGTCACGAACACCGCCGTTCGCCGCTTTTCGATTATGAAAAGATAGTATTTTTGCGTGCTTCCAACTCTCCTTTGCTAGCTGTGTATGTATCTTCACAGCACCCGCAAAAGAAAACCACAAGAAAGCTCTCCAAAAAATAATTTTTCCAAGAAACCCTATGTGCTTTGGCCTCCCTTCTCTTTCTCCCCAAGAAAAATCCTTTTTTTTTCTTCCTATGGTGTGGCCTCTCCTCCAGCCCAGCGCACGCTGCCCCCTCTTCCTTTCCTCTTGCACACGGCTCCCTCAAAGGAAACCCCTCCTCTTTGACTTTTCCTTACTTTCCTTTTATCCTTTCTTTCTTTGCTTTTCTTTCCTTTCTTTTTCTTCTTTCCATTCTTTTGTCTTTCCTTTGTATGTACCCAGTGCACACTCTCCCTTCTGAGATAACCCGGCTGCATGGCTGGGTCACATCTCATTTTTTGATTTTTTTTTTTTTCAAAGGTACATGAACTGCCCTCCTCTTTCAAGCCCACTTTGGACCCTCTTATAGCTCGTAACTCTCAAAGCTTAAAACACAAAATATGTAGAGCTCTTTTTCATATTTTCCCATAATTTTGAATCATCTCGATCGGAGCTCGTATGAGAAAGTTACGCCAAGATTACGAAGAATTGTCGAAAAAATCCATAAAACGGCGTATGCTAACTTCACGTCTGATTTCAGCCTTGATGCTGCCAGTACTTTGCAAAACACAAAACACGAAAATTGTAGATTGTTTTCTTATATTTTTACGGCATCTTTAATCATCTAAATTAGAGGTTGGATGAGAGAGTTATGCATAGATTGCAAAGTACCGTCGGTTTTTTTAGCTTCCCACAGTTGCTCTGCAATAAAAAAAAACACCAAAATTTCATACATTACTCAATAAAACCCAAATTTTATAAATAGAACACAATGTTAGAATATTGAGGGTAATTAGGCATTTAAATACAAAATATCATTCGCAATGCATGAATTAAAGCACCTAATTACGCAATTTAAGCGCGTAATCACACCCCCCAACTAAAATTTTTCTAGTCCCTAGCAAATAATGTGAATGCAATTTAGGGTGGTGTCATACCAATTTCAATGAATGAATACACAGGCAACACAACCATACCCTTTCACATATAGGAATATCACCAAATTACACACAAACTCATTCATACCCAATTCACGCAACTCTGAAGTAAGTCATTCATGCAAATCTCATCATTATATAGCCATTAAGAACAGTAAACTCACGTAAAATTAACTAGCGGCACAATTCAGAGTTAATGTAACCATATAAATTCAAGTATAAATAGGCGAAATCTTGAAGCACGTGTAATGTGTGTGACTCGTTACACCCAGGATATCCATGGACACCTAAAGAACTGTCGCTTTGACTCGGCCTAACTGGTATACCCTCAAAAACACTCAAAAAGGATGGGTTCACTCATCGTATGTGAGGAGGAGTGTCATGATCAAACATCCCACATACTGCAAGGAACAAACGCTAAATGTATGGAGTGGACTAGTCTGAAAAGGATCAAGCCTATTTAGGAGGTGTTGGGTCCTTCACCCTAGCATCTTCTCACCTACTCGCCATGTCCAACCGAGACCACCCTAGATCAACTTATTCACAAACTAGGCGTGAATACATCTGAGGCATTAGGCGGGTGAAGAGTCTTCATATGTGGATAACATGCGTCTTGTCCTTGACTTTTGTTGTAGTTGTGTGGAGCAAGTATTAATCTTTCACCTCTTGTAGGGTATTTCTAGTTCTCTTTTTCTTTCTTCTGCTCATTTTTCAATTTCCTTCTTTTCATGGTCAATTAGGACAATCATAACACTTCTTTTATTGTTTTCATACCACCCATGTGCATTAAGCTCGAACAAGAGTCCATGAAATAAGTCTATTTCTAGAGGTGGTTCGGCCTTCACATCTTGAGTAGGCTACAAGACCTAAGTTTTTATCTCCCCACTAGATGTCACCTCTAGGCTAGCAATTCAAAAAACAAGACTAGTGTGCAAAGAGTATCCAGAAAAAATTAGGGAAAGTTGAGTTTCATGAACTCTGAGTTGACGTCAAAACTCAAAAGAGCGAAAAATGGCTCAACAGTACCTCACAAGGTGTCAAAGTCTCCACGGGCGCTCTCTCAGTGTTCACAAGGAACCCTAAGTGCTACAAGTCACGTGAACGTGTATTTTTTTAGCCTCAAGAGATACCATGTAGATGCAAAAGTTTATATAGCCAGATTAACACAATTGCACTACCAATCAACTTTCAATGAGTCACGATTCCTAGTTTAGCCATATAAATAGAAACTACACATAAATGACCTAATGTGTACTCCTAGGTTATATGCAAGTATATGAAGGGCATAAGTAGCATCATTCACACACATTTTTTTTTTTTTCACTGTTATTCAAAAATGAGAAGGATTGAAGAAAAGAAAGAAACTTCCCTGACTTATTGGTGAATCCATTGAGGAGTTTAATTTTCAGCTCTGTACTCATGCCAAATGAACCTGCATCGAAAATCTAAATTATTCAAAAGTGCATAGATAAATAAATAAATGATAAAGATAAAGGAAATAAACAAAAGAAAAACTCTTTGGGTTGCCTCCCATAAGCGCTTGTTTTAACGTCTCCAGCTAGACATTTCAATCTTCATCAACCAGGATCACCAAGAGGAATAAATGCACAGTTCCTCTCCATTTGTTCTCCATAATAGTGCTTCAATTTCTGACCATTAACTCTGAATATATTCCCTGGGAAGAGTTTTAATCGTGAGTTGAAGAGTAGAACCTGTTGTCCTTGAGCAAACTCACACCTAAGAATCTGTTTTTCATTCCACTTCTTCGTCTGCTCTTTGTAGATTTGTGCATTTTCATACGCATCACCCGAGAATGCATAGCGAAGATGCTCAGGGAATTGTTTCAAATCTAGAGATATAGGTTGTTGCATCTTTCCTTTAGAGATTACAGAGTCCGTCCTTGCTACCATAGGTTCTAGCCTCCCCACACATTGCTGTGTTGTAATCTGCTGCAAGGATCGTTCTAGGTGATCAACTTGTACATCTTTTTGAAAGACTTTTTCTACACCTTGCTGAATGACATCTACCCGAAAGCAAGTGCTTGGATCTTCTAGGAATCTCATGTCTTGGTAGATGTTGAACATAACCTCTTCCTTATCCACTCTCAATGTTAACTCACCCTTTTGAACATCAATTAAAGCCCTTCCAGTGGCCAAGAATGGTCGGCCAAGAATTAGTGGGACTTGTTGGTCTTCCTCCATATCTAACACCAAAAAATCAGCAAGAAAAATAAATTTATCCACCTTTACCAATACGTCTTCTATGATTCCATGTGGATACTTGATGGATCGGTCTGCTAGTTGCAAAGAAATGGTTGTTTGTTTCATCTCACCAAGTCCCAATTTCCTGCAAACAGAAAGTGGCATAAGATTAATGCTAGCTCCAAGATCACATAAAACTTTATCAAAAAATAAATTTCCAATAGTGCAAGGCAAAGTAAAACTCCCTGGATCTTTTAATTTCTGAGGCAATTTCTTTTGAAGAATAGCACTACACTCCTCGGTAAGCTTCACTGTTTCGAACTCCTCCAACCTTCTTTTCTTTGAAATGATCTCCTTCAAGAATTTGACATAGTTTGGCATTTGTTCCAAGGCATCTGCAAAAGGAATATTTATGTGAATTTTCTTAAAAATATCCAAAAACTTAGAAAATTGCTTATCTAATTTTTGTTTTTGAAAACGTTGAGGATAAGGAAGTGGAGTAGAGAGAATAGGAGGATTGTCAGGAAATGAAATTGATGGAAGCGTGTCCATCTCTCTTGGTGTATCATCCACAATCTCTTCTTCTTCCCCTTTATTCTTGCTTCGGCCATTCTTTTCAGGTGTAGGTGTGGACATAGTTTCCTTTGCTGGTGATTTATCAATTTCTCTTCCACTCCTAAGTGTGATGACATTGCATTGTTCCTTAGGATTCACTTCTGTGTTGCTAGGAAAAGTTCCTCTCTGTTGGGTATTTATAGTCGTGGCCAGTTGCCCAATTTGTATTTCAAGGTTCTTCATAGTGGCTCCCATATTGTTGCAATGAGTCTCAATGTTGTCTAGCCGTGCATTTGTCTTTTTAAACCTTGCTTTTGTCTCCTCAACAAAAGATATCATGGCATCCTCAAGTGACATCTTCTTCTCACCTTGATGACTCTCAAATCCTGCAGGAGGTTGCAGCACATTCCTTGTATTTCCATAAGACAAATTCTCATGATTTCGAAGCCCTAAATGGTAATATTGTGGCAAAGGATCACCACGATAATTATAGTTCCGATTATTGATGTATTGAACCTATTCTTGACTCGCTCCAATACTCGAATCTGTCCTACTTGTAGCTGCCACATATTCTGCACCTTGTGGTATCCTCTGGGTTGTCAAAGATGAAATTTGATGAGACAAAGAAGCTACTTGAGCTGAAAGTGCAGCAAACGGCTCCAATTCATGAATTCCAGCAACTTTCTTAGCCATTGTTCTTTCAGTTGGCCATTGATAGTTATTTGAGGCCATTTCTTCCAAAAGAGTAGTAGCACCCTCAGGTGTCTTTGACATCAAAGTTCCCCCAGATGCAGCATCAACTAAAGTCCGCGTTTGCCCATTTAACCCGTTATAGAACATCTGAATTTGCAACCAATCCGGTAATCCATGTTGTGGGCAGCGTCGAATTAAATCTTTATACCTTTCCCATGCTTCATAGAGTGATTCAAAATCATGCTGCTTGAATTGACCAATCTCACTCCTGAGTTGAGCTGTTTTTGCAGGTGGAAAGAATTTAGCTAGAAATTTTTCTGCCATGTCCTGCCAACTAGTAATACTCCCAGGTTGTAGCGACTGTAGCCAACCTCTTGCTTTGTCCCTCAAAGAGAAAGGGAATAATCTCAGTCTAATGGTGTCTTCGGTAACACCATTGATCTTCACAGTATCACAAATCTCCAAAAACATCGCCAGATGGATATTGGGATCATCAAGTGGCGATCCACTGAATTGGGCCTGCTGCACCATGCTGATTAATGCGGGTTTAAGCTCAAAATTGTTGGCGTTAATGGGCTGGGGTCTGATACCCGAATAATTGTCATTCACAACTGGTCGCACATAATCCTTCAAGGCGCGTGGCTGTGCATTATCTTGTTCGTTCTCCATGGCTAATACCCTCTTTTTCCTTAGTGCTCTGAGCGTTCTTTCAATCTCCGGATCAAAAGGAATAATGTCACATGTTCTAGCCCTGCGCATCCAACATAAAAAAACACACCAGAAATACAAAAATAAAAATAATAATAATAATAATAATAAAATAAAATAAAATAAACAAATAAATAAAAATATAAAAATAAAATTCTCAATTAATACCAAGATTACTTTGTATCGATATTGGCAAAAATAAGAAAAACTCAATCCCTGGCAACGGCGCCAAAAACTTGACCGGTGCAAACTGCAAGTGCACAATATCGTAGTTTTATAATATAATGATGTGTAGAGTATCGTCCTCAGGGATCGATGTCTTAATTTTACCAAGTACCGAAATTTTACTAACCTTGATTTTATTTCGAAAAATTAACAATTTAGACTGCAAAATTTAAACAAAGCTACTTTAAATAAACTATTCAGGAGAATTTAAAACTGAATACCGCGTGTCAAATTGATGATGGTGAAAACTTATATGAAACCGATTTCACCTAGTTTCTCACTATGCTTTACTCATTTAGCTAATTTAACTTCGTTTTCTCTGTTTGTTAGCAAATCGCCAATTTTTCCAAAAGCCTCTTTCGATAGTCAATTGGAACCTATTCTTGTTTATTATTTAACATAAGAGTATGCAAATTAATAACGCAAGAACGCAGTAAAACCCTTGGTTTTTTTATGCTACGTAGGTTCATACAAGTCTTTCGATCTCTATATTTACCTACGCTAAATTATCCAAGATCTATCCTATAATCCCCCCTTTCGGTAGCAAATCACAAGACTAAAATCATTTAATTAATGGCCAGTTAATTAAAAGCATTAGGCACAGAATAACTCAAACAAACATTAATGAAAACTATTTCAGATTAGCATCAAAGAGCAAGCATAGTTCGAAACTGGCTACATTGTTTTCCTAGAATTCAAAATTTTAGTTCATTCCAAAATAAAATTCAACATAACAGATTTCACCATATTTTCTTCAATTTGGAGCGTACGGAAAAGATCAACACTCGCCGCACCGCCGTCGCGCGTCACGAACACCGCCGTTGTTCTCCGCTTTTCGATTCTGAAAAGATAGTATTTTTGCGTGCTTCCAACTCTCCTTTGCTAGCTGTGTATGTATCTTCATAGCACCCCCAAAAGAAAACCACAAGAAAGCTCTCCAAAAAATAATTTTTCCAAGAAACCCTATGTGCTTTGGCCTCCCTTCTCTTTCTCCCCAAGAAAAATCCTTTCTTTTTCTTCCTATGGTGTGGCCTCTCCTCCAGCCCAGCGCACGCTGCCCCCTCTTCCTTTCCTCTTGCACACGGCTCCCTCAAAGGAAACCCCTCCTCTTTGACTTTTCCTTACTTTCCTTTTATCCTTTCTTTCTTTGCTTTTCTTTCCTTTCTTTTTCTTCTTTCCATTCTTTTGTCTTTCCTTTGTATGTACCCAGCGCACACTCTCCCTTCTGAGATGACCCGGCTGCATGGCTGGGTCACATCTCATTTTTTGATTTTTTTTTTTTTCAAAGGTACATGAACTGCCCTCCTCTTTCAAGCCCACTTTGGACCCTCTTATAGCTCGTAACTCTCAAAGCTTAAAACACAAAAGATGTAGAGCTCTTTTTCAGATTTTCCCATAATTTTGAATCATCTCGATCGGAGCTCGTATGAGAAAGTTACGCCAAGATTACGAAGAATTGTCGAAAAAATCCATAAAACGGCGTATGCTAACTTCACGTCTGATTTCGGCCTGGATGCTGCCAGTATTTTGCAAAACACAAAACACGAAAATTGTAGATTGTTTTCTTATATTTTTACGGCATCTTTAATCATCTAAATTAGAGGTTGGATGAGAGAGTTATGCATAGATTGCAAAGTACCGTCGGTTTTTTTAGCTTCCCACAGTTGCTCTGCAATAAAAAAAAACACCAAAATTTCATACATTACTCAATAAAACCCAAATTTTATAAATAGAACACAATGTTAGAATATTGAGGGTAATTAGGCATTTAAATACAAAATATCATTCGCAATGCATGAATTAAAGCACCTAATTACGCAATTTAAGCGCGTAATCACCTATGAGGTACTACTGATGTAAGGGACAATCGAATCGATATGCTCACTAGCGAGTATGAAGCTTTTAGGGTGAACCCAGACGAAACCATCACTAGTATGTACACTAAGTTTACTCACATAATAAACTCCCTCAATGTATTAGGAAAAACTTACACCACTTATGAAATGATTAGAAAAATTCTTAGAGGGCTACCACCTATATGGGAACCAAAAGCCGCAGCCATAATGGAAGGAAGAAATTTGAAAAACACCTCCTTAGATGAACTTATAGGTTCTCTACTCACATATGAAATGACAATGAATGAAAGGAGTGAAAAATCTAAAGCCCAAGAATCTGTTGCTTTTAAAACATCAAAAGAAAACTCTAGTCATAGTGAAGAAGAGAAGGATGAAAATGAATTAGCCTATATATCCAAGAAGCTATCAAAAATTCTTAGAAGAAAGAATAAATTCAAGAGAAAAATCTAGAACTTGGAATCAGATGAAGAAGAAACCAATACAAAGAAATCAAAAAATAAAATCCCTACATGTTATAATTGCAAGAAAAATGGACACATAAAATCAGAATGTCCACTACTTAAGGAGGATTCTAAAAAGAAAAATAAAAAGGTAATGAAAGCCACTACTTGGGACAATATGAGTACAAGTAGTTCCGATAATGAATCAAGTGACCAAGAGGTTGCTTGCTATATGGCATGGGGTGATGATGATGAAGAACAAAGCTCTTCATCCAAATCGGTAAATGAATATAGTAATGATTCATCTAATGAATCCAATGATGAGAGCATGCCATCTTATCAAGAGTTACAAAATGAATTATTCAAAGTTAATAAGATCCTAGTCAAAGTAACTAAACAATATAGTTCATTGAAAAATAAGAATGAAGGTGCAATAAAGGAGTCGAAATCCCTTAAACTTGATGAAAGAGAGAAAGATTTGAAAATCAAGAGATTAGAAAGTAAGAATGAAAAGATGATGAAAGAAATAGAAGATCTAAAATTCCAAATGAATGTTGATGACATATATTTCTGAGTTAAGTAAAATCAATAACTTGTCTCAAGAAATAGTGAAATCACAAATGAATGTTGATGACAAGAAAGATATAGAGATAAGTGATCTCAAAAGTTAAATTGAAAATAAAGAAAAGATCATTTACAATTTTACTAAAGGAAAAGAAAATTTTGACAAAATGATTGGCTCACAAAGAATATCTTTGAACAAAGAAAGCATAGGATTCAATGGAATTGAAAATAAAAGGAAGAAGAATTTTTATATGAGATATTTTTTCAAAAGCATCCTAAGATTACGCTAGCACCTACTCAAATGCCTACACACACATCACATGTTTTCTATGTAAGAAAAAGGGGCATGTTAAGTTCGAATGTCCATTAAAGAGGAAAGGTGTGAAAACAAAACAAGTTTAGAGAATTAAAGAAACATCCCTTATTAAACCATCGGGACCCAAGAGAGTATGGGTACCTAGATAAAAATCCTAGTTCAAATCATAAAGAATCTCAAAGAAAAGATTGTTGAAACAAATCAAAACAAAAATAACATTGTTGGCAAAAATCATAGTATGATTCATACAAGCCTTAAATTAGAAAGTATTAAGATATATGAAGCTTGGGAACTCATATGAAATCAAAGAAAATCTGAGCTTATTACTTGAGTTTTTTAATTAAGAAAAGATATTTGAGAATGATAACAAATTGAGCAATATTGTAGTACAATGCACATGATAATGATATTCTCCATCCTTAAATATTATGCTGATATGCTATATGCTACATGTGTATATCTTGAAATCTCCAAAGACATGAAAACAATTGATGATTTATGGTTCACTATATATTGAAAATCTGAGCATGAAGTTATTAAGCATGATTTAGAAGCATAAATTTTGATATGATATTGATATATGAATATGATAAATTGAAAAATTTGCATCTAAATAATTTAGAATCCATGAGCAGTGCATAATGTGACATTAGCATTAGTATCTATAAAGTATATTCGTATCCATGAATATATCAGTTAATATTTGAGCATGACAAGCATAATTATATCCATGAGCATGTTATGACATTGATATGATATTGGTATTTGATATTAGTATCCATGAGCACATACATGATATGAATCAATGTTTGAAACATGGGATGACAAATTTAAAAGCATAATTGGTATCAAATCTGAATGTATTAATTTCAGGGGGAGTCATATGACTTATTGCTTGTACTATGTTTTGTTTCTCCCTAATTTCTCAATTGATATCATGAATTAATGAAATGATCAATTAGTATTATTCTTTAATGTTTTAATTGGTATTACAATTCAAAAGTTCAATTGGTATCATGAATTAATGAAGTTTTCAATTGGTATCAATTAACGAAATTTTCAAAGAGGAAGAATGTTGTTAGTAAAGATGTTAAAACACATATATGAATTACAAATATGAATTATACATGACTATTTGACTATTGAAGCACACTACACATGCCATATTGAAAAATAATGAATTGAATGTGTACATATGCTTGATATGCATCTTTGATATTCATATGCTCAAAAAATGATTTTATTTGAACTTAATCATTTTTGATATCCTACTCTTTTTGATTGATGTCAAAGGGGAGGAGATGTTTTAGAGAGCAAAAATATGCAAAAGTATGATTTTGACATTATCCATATGCATATGCTAAATTAATGAATATGAGCAATGTTATGATAAATATGACTTTTTAATGCATATAGTATAGAAGAGGATGTCAAACATACTGAATATGCAAAATTATGAGTATATGACTTTTTGATATGAACAATGTTATGATGGATATCACTTTTTGAGCTTTGGCCTAATATATGAAAACATCACTTTAAATTTGTTAAACAATATGCTTATTGTAAGGGGGAGCCTTCTTTTTAAGGTTTTCTCAATTTTTGCTCTTTATTTGTCATCATAAAAAAGGGGGTCTATCAAGGCTTTCACATCTTGTTTTGATGGTAACAATTAAAGGAAAAGTTTAACGTGTTTGTGTTCAAGTGATGATATTTAAGGAAATTCAAAAAGCCAAGATTCAAATGAACTTTCTAAAGATCGCTAGGGCCTCAAAGACATATTACAAGGTGATCAAGGGAAAGCTCAAGGAGACTCAAAAACATCGAAATGTACAAAAGAAGATGAAACTAAAGCTAATTCAAGCTAAAGTCCAGTGAAACACAAAGTGAACATGACATGAAGGACTTCAAGCTTAGAATATAGGGCTTTAGGACATGAGATGTAAGTACTTCATAAATTAAATATCATGAGAAAATATTTTGAAGCTTATTAGGGGTATTATGGACTTAGAGACCTTATTTTTAAAACTCCGGAAAATATTTTATAAAGTGATTAAAGTAAGAGAGCAAGTTGTGTTTGAAAACAAATATTAAAATCATATTTTTGTTTGTCCATGCGACTAAAGGTTCACTTCAGATGTCTGAAGAATTTCCTCAGACGGCTGAAGATTTTATTCAAACAGCTGAAGAATTTCTTGAATAGATTCTAAAGAGGCAGTATACCCTCAAATGTCTGAACTAGATCGTCAGACGATTAAAGTGTCACCTCGGATGTCTAAACAAGATCTTCAGATGACTGACCCTGTATCAGTTCAAATTTTTTAGAGTTTTTGAAATGTTCAAACAACTGAACCCGAAGGCCCAAACGATTGAACACTGTTAACGACTTGAAATTTTAAAAGTTTTAAAATTCTAATTTAATTTCTTGCATCCCAAATTTTATCAAAACTTGGGAAATACTCCAAGTAATCTTGGGCAATATGAAAACACTTTTCTTAGCCTATAAATACATGTGTTTAGAAGATCAAACTTAACAAGAATTGAAAACTCTCACAAAAGCTAAAAGCTCTCTAAATTCTCTCTAGCTCTCACTCTTGCTGATATGAATTGCTGAGAATCTCAAACGTACTTATTATTCATCACCTGTATTCTGAGTGTTAATTCTCATATGAAGGAGATATTGGTGAAATCACTCTTGAGCTTCAATCTAAATTCTTTTGATATTTTACATTAAAGTATATAGTGCTGAAATTGTACTAACTTGCTCTTTTTTTTAGAGCGTTTCTTGTACATAGAAATTCTCTTTGATTCTTTTACAGATTGACAAGTCCAAGGTTTGTTTAGATCATTGTACCAAGCGTGGGGTATCACTTGGAGAGGTGCAGCTCTAGCTTATTGAAGGAGTGATCGAGTGTGGGGTATCACTTGGAGAGGCGGTGCTCTAGCCTATAGAAGGAGTGTGTAATGGTTTTTTTCCTCCCAGAAAGGAACTGGTTTAATGAATCTTTTGGTGGTTTTCCAAAGGCGAGAACGTATGCTAGGGATAAGCCGAATCTCGTAAAAACATGGTCTCACTCTCTTTACTTACTCTTTTTAATTTTTAGCAAACATATAAACTACGTGGATGTTTTAATTTTCATGATCATATAAACTAAGAAGTTTGGAAGTTAAATAAACTAAAGTTTAATTTGTTTTTGGGCTTGCGGAAACCGAAGGGGAGTACGTTGATCAATAAATTTGCAGAAACCATAAGGGAGTACATTGATTGGTCAACACTCCAAAACCTATTAACTGAAGGTTTATTTGAAATCTAAATTTTGGAAAGAGTGTGGATGTTATATTGATTATTATATTGAGGAAGCTAATACATTCACTACAGGGCTTGAATCAAAATTCATATCTACATAGGGCTGCATACAACCATGTTGAGTATTGCCAAAAGAATTGCATAGCATATCTTGATTGAATATTGAGTGATTGTTTGATTGGTTACTTATTTGTGGTTGATTGATTTGATTGGTTGATTAAGTTTTGTGGTTGTGGATTGAATAAGAATTAAGCATTTGTTGTTTGATTGCTAAATCAACAAGAAGTTAATAAATTCATAAAAAGAATTTTTAAAAAATTTTAATAACCCAGTTCACCCCCCTCATGGGACTACACATTTGTTTTCAATAACCCTAATCAAGTATAACTATTTTTTGGATCATTACATTCTCGCCTCCTTATAGAAATTTCGTCCTCGAAATTTGTTGAATACAATCCCAAGTAAAATCCATCATTAGCCTAACAAATTTTGAGTCAATCTTGTGAACAACTCTATTAGAACTGGTAATTAAAATAAATCAATGGATTATACATCTTATCCTAATACACCTTACTTTAACACCAACACTCAATAACTTCAATTTTCATTTCCAGTATTCCAAAAATCTAACACCGACATAACTTAAAAAGAATCGATAGAGAACTATACTTTGATTATGACATGACTCAAAAATTTTGTATTAATAGTCGAGAACCCATATTTCCCATTTAGCATATGACTGATGCTCTCATAACGTTTGCAAAATTAATCACAAATTTTGTTCATGTTCTTCTTGAGTCATTGAATCCCCCAAAAATCATCCATAAAATTATAATAAATTGATCTAGGTATGGTTGAATAACTTGATTCATTATATCTATGAAAATTCAAGGTGTCTTGGTAACCCCAATTGGCAACACCAGAAACTTATAGCGATCTTACTATGTACTCAATTCTGTCTTTGGGATGTGTAGTTCCTAAATCTTAATTAGTGATAATTTAATTGCAAATCAATCTTAAAAAATTTTGGTATTTTACCAATAAATCAAATAATCCACCAATCCCTGGAAGTCGATACCAATTCTTAATGTAACGTGATTCAACTTCCAATGATTAATGCATAGTCTCAAGGTCCCATTATGTTTCTTAGTAAATAACATAGGTCCTACCTATGATGATATACTAGGTCGAAAAAATTCCTTGTTGAGAAAATCTTCTAGTTATACCCTAGGTTGCCTTAGTCCAATTAATGTCATTCTGTATGAAGAAGTTGACATAGGCTCCGTTTCTAACACCAAATCAATATTAATTTCAATATCCTGTTGGAGGTAACCCCGATAAATCATCTGGGAAGAATATCTAAAAATTCATCACCTATTGGTAAAGAAGTTTGGAATTCGTTGACTTATATATTTCTTTCATTGTTGTTACAACCCCGGACATGTGCCCAAATTATAACCTTTCACAAGCTCTCAAGATGTCAAATATGAGAGCTTGTTAGTTAGAAGGAAACCATCACTCTATTTGAATCTCTGAGTACTACTTTCTTTTGAAAACAATCAACTATTGTATGATAAATAGATAACCACCAATGGTTAGCCTCATCTTTAAACAAAGAACTTGCAATGATGACTCGCACTCATCAAGGACCATACCTGCTGGGACATCTCAAACTAGGATGTGTAATCATTCGTCTGTCAGATCAAATGTATAAATGGCACTTCAAAACTCTCATTGTAATTTTGTAATTCGTTTGAATAAAAATTATATGAGCTTCTAAACATTCTCTGGAATTCTAATCATCCATTTCCTTTTCAACGCCAAACTAATGCGCAGGCTTTAACTTTTAAATCAAGGTAAAGTATTATTTTCCTACCAAATTGGTTTCTAGATTTTTTTTTTTCATTGCTTTAAACAGTTTTTAAGATTCAACTTCTAACCTATTAGGGCACATGTTGAATATCAAAACATAGTTGGAAAATATTCTCAATGAAAAACATGGAATATAATTATGGCAAGTCTAAGTCCTGATATACTGACTTCAAGTCAACCATGATCTTGCTCTAGCGACTGGACAAATATGCAATAAACACGTGTCTTGGTTTTTTGGTATAAAATACAATACAGATGAAGTTGTTTAGTCTGACTATGATTAGTCACTACAAAAAAACTGGTTTTTAGTGACGAAATTATTAGTGAAGGATTCAAATTCATCACTAATAGTAGGGTATTAGTGACGGTTTTAGTAATCGTTACTAACATGACACTATTAGTGACAAAATTGGATCTGTCACTAATAGTTTCGTCACTAAAACCGGAAAATATCGCGTGAAAATATTTTTCGCGCTAAAATTATTTCAGGAAAATATTAGCGATGATTTTTGTGGTGTTAGTGACGAATTAAATCCATCACTAAAAGATAAACATTAGTGATGATTAAATAACCGTCACTACTATTATTTAAAAAAAGGTAAATTTTTTTAGTTCAGAGTATTAGTGACGAATTTGTATATTCGTCACTATTGCCTCATTATTAGTGACGGATTTGGGAACCGTCACTAATAATTCCTTTTTAAAAAAAATTAAAAACTTTTAGTTCAGAGTATTAGTGACAAATTTAGAAATTTGTCACTATTGCCCCATTATTAGTGACAGATTTGGGAACCATCACTAATAATTCCTTTTTTTTAAAAAAAAATAAATATTTTTAGTTCAGAGTATTAGTGACGAATATAGAAATTTGCCACTATTGCCCATTTTTAGTGACGAATTTGGGAACCGTCACTAATAATTCCCTTTTAAAAAAAATTAAAAAATTTTAGTTCAGAGTATTAGTGATGAATATAGAAATTCGTCAATATTGCTCCATTATTAGTGACAGATTCGGGAACCGTCACTAATAATTTTCTTTTTTAAAAAAAATTAAAAATTTTTAGTTCAGAGTATTAGTGACGAATTTAGAAATTCGTCACTATTGACCCCTTATTAGTGATGGATTGGGAATCGTTAATACTTCTCTTTTTTAAAATAAGAAAAAAAATATCTGAAACTATTAGTGACGAATTTAGAAATTTGTCACTATTGCTCATTTATTAGTGATGGATTTGGGAGCCGTTACTAATAATTCCCCTTTTAAAAAAAATTAATTTTTTTTTAATTTTAATAAGAGCTGCCCTCTCCTTCGTTCCCTCCCTTAACCCGTAACAAAAATGGCGATGAAGGCCGACCTCCTGATTCCACCGATCTCCTCCCCTGTATCTCTACTCCAAGTCCATACTCTCCAGTCCCTCTTCCTCTTCATCGCCATCCTCCACCTCTAGCTCCAAGAAGGTCGCTGATTGCATCGTGAAGCTGTTTGCGATTGACCCCGATGGGCAAAAGCGGGAAGTGTTAGGGCTGGCAGGGCACACCCTTCTGCGAGCTCTGTCCAACCGCAACCTCATTGACCCTGCTTCACACCTCATGGAGGACATTGACGCCTACTCTGCCAAGTGTAAGGTCAGCATTGCCTAGGAGTGGCTCGAAAAGCTCGCTCCTCCCTCCTACAACGAGCAGTACGTGCTCAAGAGGAATTCCAGATCTAGGGTTCTCAACAAGCATTCCAGGCTCAGTTGTCAGGTCATCCTCAACTATGACCTCCAAGGTATGGTCGTCGCAGTCCCCGAACCCAAACCTTGGGATATTGCCTAAACTCAAATCGACAAATTAGGGTAGTACCGCTTGGGAAATGCTTGTAAGCCAAAATTTCTTTCTAGTTGTTCTTCCATTTTTGTTGGGGGGGAAGGTGGGAGAAGAGAGCGAGCTCTTCTTTGCAGCATGAGTTACGAGCACAAGGCGAAGTATAACCTCCAGGAACCTGTTCATGATGTCAAAAACATGAATGAGTTGTTGATTAAACATTTTCCTTTTCATGCAGATTCAATTCACCTTCTTCCAGGTACCTATCAGTTCTACTTGTTTACTTTCTACGGATGATGTTTGCTTTGAATTTGCATTATGGTACCCTAAATTCAGAGAAAGTTGTTTGAACAATGCTATCGATTGGATTATTCATTATGGAATTTGGGAAAATGAAATGGGTAAATGGAAATGGACTTGATTTTTGGAAGAATTGGAATGCCCCATTCTGGTTCGATAATTATTTTCTTTATGCTGCTATGATATTTTTGTCTTGCTGGAATGGACCTAGAAAGTTGTAATTAAAATTTTAAAACATAAATCACTTGTCATTTGGAAAAGTGTGGCATTTTCGAACCCCGCTTGGGGAATTCATTCCCTTTCTTAGGGCAAAAATCAATCTTGAATGTCATGTGGACTTCTCATTCTAATTAATTACCTATTGGTACAAAGTTTATAGACTATTTGCAATTGAATGGTTTCCTTATTCCCTCATATTGTGATTACATATAGTCCACCAAGTTGAGAAGAAGAAAAGGGCTATAATCTTCCACGAATCGTACTTCATGCATAAAATGATGCACAATTTGATAGATTTGAAATGTCGCCATTCATCAGACCATAGAATAGAATCCAAAAATGGCTAAAGACTTTGTTCGACTGTGATTGATTAGAATTTCAATTGGAGTTTGATCTAGTTAATTAGAGTAGCATGAAAGGCAATATGATTGCCAGATGTAGAAGAAAAAATCTAAAACCTTTGGGAGTTGGTCTTCTCTTCAATTTCATGAAAGCTTTGATATATTTCTGCATGCAAATTAATTAATACTTTCACTTGAACATGGATTGACCTGCAGTGTATTCTAACCCAACGAATCATACATAATGCAACTTCATACTAACATAAAATGCTTAGTAACTATTGTTAGTTTATGTTCATGAGTAGAAGGCCATGCTACTATTTTTATTCCCTAAATTTTAAACTCTGTTTGTACTTTGGTAAGAGTCAAATATTCTAATTAATTTAGGACAACTAGATGGACATTGTGTCCTCACACAAAGTTTATAAAGTTAAGCAAGAAAAGTGTGCAAAATATCACAACGATTGCAGCAGCTGAAGTTTGTGGAGATGAATAAACTCCAATGTGATTAGAAATTGAAAATAATCTGTGTAGATTTTTGAATCCAAATCTTCTATCCCACTGGACAATTTTACATGCACCACTCTGTGTACCATTGATTTTGAATGGCTCCTGTCGGCTTGTTTGTAGACATTTCAAAAAGAAAAAAAGTAAACGCTTAAGATACGTAGACTCATAAAAATCAAAATAAAAAGGGTATAGAGTACAAGTACAGTAACGAAATTCATGATCAATTATTTGAGGATTATCGGACTTTTCTTTTCTAATGAAAGTTGTTGCAGATAAATCCTAGTACGCATATTGGTATTTATATTTATGAAAGTTATTCTATAAAACATAGTACACATATTGGTATTTATGTTTTCTTGAAATATTATGTCCATGTAAACACTTAAATATTTGACCTTAGAGATGCCTGTGGGTGGGGAGTAAATTTACTAGCATCATAAATTTTAGGAATTTTGTGGACAATTATAGCAAATGACATTCTTGGTTACATTAGAACTTACTCTACCTAAAATCTTAAACTTAATAATTGTATGATGAAGGCAAAGCCTATATTTGGATTAAACTCAACAATGCAGGCATCTCAGAATCAAAATTTGCTAAATTTGATTATGTAAAAAGTATCATTAAATAAGAAAGCTAAAGAGATAAAAGTTAAAAATTATAACTCCTAGATTTTGAAATACTCTACATCACCTCTTAAATATACAAGTGCCATTATACTTTTTAACCATTTATTTATTTCAATTTCACGAAGAAGCTTTCCAACCCCTTTAGAAGGATTAGATGGGGTTTCTATACCTGAAAATGATGATTTGATTAATGAGATGCAGCACAAGAACAATATTTTACCAACACTAGTGGATGAGATTTCAAGGAAGGATTTAGAAGTTCAAGATCTCATGGATAAATTGGATTTTAAGTTTTGTGATCCTAGGGGAAATGAAGTGCATTGTGATGGGTGTAAAAACAGAGCTAAAAAGGGTCCCAAGGGAGTTAGCTAACTTGAAGTGTTCAGGGGGAAATGAAGTGCATTGTGATGGGTGTAAAAACAAAGCTAAAAAGGGTCCCAATGAACATTTCTTTAATCAAGTTTTTAATTTATTTTAGTTGTTTAGGAATATTAACCAAATAGCTTTGCCGGCCTTTTATTTTTAGTTTATGTTTTTATTTTTTATTTTTTCGTCTCATAAGTTTTAATTGTAATACATAATGGCCCCTCATATTCTCTAATCATGTTTACTCTGGTAGTAATTTGTGTGATTCTAGTTGTACCTTAATCATTTTTTATTTCTTGCAATTTTAGCATGAAACAAACACAAACAAATGACTCATTTTTCATCACATCATTGAAGTCATTGAAGAATATTAAATGTTGGAAAGAAATCGAAATTAAGGTTCCTACAATCATTCCATGTCACTAACCAAGCGCAGTAATTGTACTCCGAAAGCAATTCCATTCCTACCCCAATTCCTTCCCTACTTCAATTCATTCTGTAAACCAAACAGATTGTTAGGGATAAGGGTTGTCATTGCCGAGCCTAAATCATTGAAAATTTTAAAAACACTTGGCTAAGGATTTGAAAATTAGAAAAAGACATAAGTTGAATATATACATAACTCAGAGGGAGCATCATCTTAATAATTCTATAAATTAAATGCTCTCATCATCTCATAACATTCATGTCCATATGCCTAGATGAATAAAATTACTACACTGAACTCAATATTATCCACTGTTCTCTACGATTTATATTCTTAATTTAATGGATAGATTATATATTGTGATTTGTTGATTGCTACCTGATAGCATGCTAGTCTAGAATGTCTCCTGCGTGACAGATGCAGTTGATGTGTATTGCATGCTGGTAGTGGATATAGGTTCTCGTGTGCCTTGAACTGAATTATAAATGGCTTATTTGAACCTATCAGGTACAGGTTTTATGGGAAAATGTCCAATTTACAAAAGGCATGCTGCCAAAATTTCATTAAATTTTTTCCCCAAAAAAATCATGTATAAAGATAATTATGATAAAATAAATGTTAAAATATTTTTGAAAGGATGAGTGAAAGTTAAACAAAAAGTTATTTCATTAAAAATGCAAGTGTTGCACTTGACAACATTTATTTTAGAACAGGTCTTGTGGATTAGATTTTATCTAGTGTGTTCTGGGTTTCCCAAGCCCCTTACCATCTTGTGTTTGACAAAGAATTTAGCTGAGCTGTTAAAAGTACTATTAGGACGCTAATGAAGTATCTGAGGGAACTACTAAAGAAATTCTTATTATGTTTGACAATACATGCTTTAAATTTTGAAATACCAATTCTTGATATTTAGAGCTACTTGCATGTTGGTTGAAAAATATAATTAAACAAAAAGAAACTGTAACACCCAATGCACAAGGGTCTTAGGCCATTCGGGGTCTAGGGAGGGGGACGGCATATTTTATGCAATCTTACCTCCTCTACTTGAGGAACGGGTGAGGGAGTTAAAAAATTTAATTAATTTCCTATATTTTACTGAGGCTCATCATTAGAGCCTCTTTGCTTCAGTGTCTTATTCCCATATTCATGTTTTTGGTGACAATTGCAGTTGAAGTAAATGCTGTGAACTGATAAGAACCTTTCATCCCTTTGACTTTATAGGCTACCTTTCAAGTGTGCAACTCAATGGAAATATGTGAACTCAGTGTTTAGCTTTAAATACTGACATTATTCTTTTCATTATTGATATTACTACCGTACAAATTGTGTAATATGCATGATTATGAAATCTTTGCGAATTTGTTCTATCATATAATTATTTTTCCTGATTATATTGAGCGCGAGCTCTCCATTTGTATACTAATTTTTTTTAATGACTCTTAATTTGTAGGGTCCGCGGCTATCTTAACATCAGCACGATGTCATGCATACATGCACTACAGTCATCGGATGCAACTTTTGATTATTTTTTTGTAATTTTTATTGTTATTTGAACAAATGGAATTTTTGCATTTTAATCTGAATTTGTACTAGTATTTGTATTTGAATTTTGAATATTTTGAAATTTTTTTTTATCTGAATAGATGTTATTTCTTTATTTTAATTGAATTTGTACTTAAATTCGAAATTTTGAATGATTTACGAATTTTGTAGTAATTATGGTTTTAGGTTATGTATGCGAAAATGTAATTACAGATTTTTATTGTGGTTGCTCATTAAAAAAAATTAATATTAAAGTTTTTAAAATTTTTCTAATTATTAGCGAAGGATTCAAATTCGTCACTAATAGTACATCATTAGTGAAGGATTTGAATCCTTTGCTAATACCCTACTATTAGTGGCGAATTTGAATCCTTCACTAATACTCTACTATTAGTGAGAAATTTGTAATTCGTCACTAATACCCAACTATTAGTAATGAATTTGAACTAAGCCAATCTAGAATTTATAGTGACAGTATTAGGATTTTAGTGACGGTTATAATCCCTCACTAATACTCCATTGTTAGTGACAAACTTTTGAATTCATCACTAAAAGTTAGTAGTAACGGTAGATATAGCAACTATTTTAAAACCGTCACTAATACTCATAAATTCATCACTAATACCCTGATTTTTTGTAGTGAGTGATTGAACATTGCCTGGTGGCATAAATCTTATGTGAAATTGACTAGGAAGGAAAGGGTGATATTCATTTGTACTAAAGAGTTGCTAATGATAGAAAGATTAGATTCCAAAGATGGCTTCAAAAGCCACAATCAAATGCAAACAACAACAAAAGATTTCACATTAAGCTATCTACAAATCAACTCCTAACCGAGCCAATGCCTAAGCGGTTAAATTAGTGTCCCATTGCCAAGTAGGATTTGCATAGGATAGAGTGAAAAGATAAAGCTACAGGTCCTAGCACGTATGGTTTTCCTTCTGGATAGCATATTGCTAAAGGTCTGAGTATCTTTATGATTTTTTTTCCTTTTAAGTAAGTTGCTAAAGATGATTTTGTTAGGTGCTATTTGGTGCATAGGATCCTTCGAAATACTTGACAATGTGATGCCTATGGCATCTTATTCTCATGTTTATTTTCAGGTTATGGTGATAACATCACTTCATAGGGAATAAAGAATTTCCACAAAACATAGGAGTCAAATTGTTGTCCACTTAGTATCTTACGTTCTTATGGGCATCTTAATTTTAGGATTAAACTGTCCCCACCATTTTGGCTGACTTATAGAAATATGAAAACAAGTAGTCGATGCACATTCTCATCAACCCATCTTTCTTTTTCATAACCAATATCGGTGCTCCCAAGGGTGACACGCTGGGTCTGATAGATCCCTTATCAAATAATTCCTGTAACTATTCATTTAACTTTTTTTTTTAATTATGTCGGTGCCATTCTGTATGACGCTTTAGAAATCGGTGCTGTCCTCGGAACTAGATCAATAGAAAATTCTTCCTCACGATAAGGAGGTAGTCCCGAAAAATCATTAGGAAATACATCCGGAAAATCCCTCATTACTGGATATCCTCTAACCTCAACTACCCTTCTGATACTTCCATCACGCAGGCCAAATATCTCTGACAACCCTCTAGAAAAATTCTTCTCGCTTGAATGGCAAATAACATCTGTAGTGGGGTGCGCACACATGACCCCAAAAATCTGTACTCCTATCCTCTTGGAGGTCTGAATACTACCTCTCTTTGATAATAGTCTATATTGGCATAGTTAGTAACTAGCCAGTCCATTCCCAAAATTACCTTGAACCCATGCATATCTAAAATTACCAAATCAACTGGTAAAGACCTCCCTTGAATCCAAACTGGACATTTTCAAAGTACCTTTCTACACAACACTACAGCCCCAATCGGCGTAGACACCGACAAGCTGATAACAAATGGCTGAGTTTCTATCCCACAAAATTTAACAAATTCTTGGGCGATAAAAGAATAAGTCACCCCTGAATCAAACAAGGGAATATCTTTATATGACAGTATTGAAGAGTACCTGTCACGACATCTCATGCCACTTCAACATCTCCCAGTGTCATCGCATAGACTCGTATTGAGGCAGTATTTCCCTACTGTCCGCCTCGAGGTGCCTAGTGACCTCCTCGGTATTGTCTAGGAGTAGGCATATTCACTGGCAATGCTTGGCAATCTCTCACCATATGGCCCGGATGATGGCATCGGTAACATACCATCTCTCTAACCCGACATTCTCCCGGGTGTCTTCTGTGGCATATAGAACAAAGAGAGGGCATCGGTCTGCCCTGTACTGCTCGGTCTTCCATCCACTATCCCCGACATCCTCTGCTATTTTGCCTCCTCCAAGGCCCTTGGCTGGACCCTGGCTAAAAATCTGGAGGCACAGGCCTCTTCCTCTAACTCTGTGCTGTAGCGCCTCTCTGTAGGCCACTCTTAATCACGGTGGCTCTATCAACTATCTCTAAAAAAGTTTGGGCCCAGAGGCCTACAACCTGCTCATATAATCTCTGACCCATGCCCTCCTCAAACTTTCTCACCTTCATATCCTCATCTGGCACTAAGTACGGCCAAACTAGGACAGCTCGATAAATCTGGTTGCATACTATTGTACGGTCATATGCCCCTGTATCAAGTGCAAAAACTTTGTTGCCTTCGTGCTTCTAATAGTAGTGGGGAAGTACCACATGAAGAACAACTCCCCGAAGCGGCTCTAGGTCACCGCTACAAGCTTAGGTCTCTGCTCCTCTAGTAATCTCACTGATCTCCACCAGCGTTTTGCCTCTTCAGACAACTTGAAAGCAGAAAAGACACTTTCTGAATTTCAATACAAGAGAGCACTTCCAACATGTCCTCAATATCGAGGACAAAATTCTCAGCCATTAATGGGTCGGCCCCTCTAGAGAACGACGTGGGCTTCATACGCATGAACTGCTCAATCATGCAGCTCTGCTCCCCTAAACCCCTAACCATCTTTATCATCATCTGCTGGGTGACACTACGTAGCACTGCATCGGGGTCATCGCCGCCCATACTGAAAGGCCCTGCCTCATCACCTCTAGCATGTGCACTGCTACTCCCAAGCTCCATTTTGAAAATAATACAAAACGATCTTAGAATTCTATCCTCATAATACCACTAATACACTTAACAAACTAGGATCCATAAAATAATCTTCTACAACCATTCATTTTATCATCCTCAACGCAGAAAAAAGAACCAACGATAGTTTACTAGGGTTTTCCTGAAGTCATCAACCTAGGAAAATCACAAAAACAACCACGGTGTTAGCCTTGGTGTATTCCCAAGAGGGGGGATGAAATGGAGATTAAAAAATTTCCTCCTAGGTTCAACTAATCTAGTAGGTCGTATTTCACAAACCTAGGGTCTTTCTATGTATTCACAATCCCAATCAAATATTTAAATGATAAACATAAAAATACAGGTGCATAAAGTAATTTGCAAAAAATAAAATCAATACTAGATATGTTATCGGGGTTTGGCCAATACTGCCTACGTCCCCACCTTTAGCTCACAAGCCCGAGGATTCCATTAATTCTCACTTAACAGTTGGAGCGGCACCATTTACAACCACGTCAATTAGTGGGGCTGACCTCAACCTACACCTTACCAGGATGGTGCACCTAGCTTTCCTAACCGGGTCAAATCCAATCTAAAACTATTCAACAGGGCTAGTCTCCCTCTTCAGGCCCACGCCTAGAATACAACAAATGTGAACTACAATTTTTGCGTACACAGAAATATGCTTCTCACACTAAGAATATGTACTGAAATACGAACTGTATAATCAATGCACATCAATATGTATGAACTATAAGCTCGGTGCTTTTCATGTGCACTCAACACTTAATAAGATGTATAATCTCAAATATGTGCAGAGTGTTCTAACAAGCTAATCTTTGAAAGCAAAGTATATCAAATCTCAATATCAGATTAGTGTTTCAAAGATGCTAGCAATAATATTCAAACGAACTCAAAAATATTTTTTAAAATGTATCTAACACAAGAGTTGTTTGAAATCTAACTTTGTAAAATATTTTTGCACACAAAAGTATAAGCCCAAATGAGTATTGTAGTGATAATGCAAACTCATTTAGCTATATGATTTTTCCCAACCAAAGATTTATTAAATGAAACTGGGGGAAAAATCTAGCTCAACCCTCAATATGAAAATCAAGTGCATAATATACAAGTGAGGGTTTCTAACACAATATAACAAACAATAAACACTGACAAGGCAAGATTTCTCAAAGGAATGAAGGTATTTGAGTGTTATGGGGCTGGAATGAACAAATAGGATTTAGAAAATTTGAGAGAGTTTTTGACTAATCCTATTTTCTAATCACCACTAATCTAAGCAAATGAATCCCTATATATAGAGAATGACAAAATTATGATCATTGTGGACTTTATGGGTACTATTAAATTTGTTTTAAAAAAATTTAGAAAAATTAACCTTGTTTAACCGACTTAACTATGGTAAAAAAATAAGCAACCTGAGATGTTTCAGGTGGCTGAACCATGGTTTAGTCGCCCGAATAGACTAAGTCCAAAAAAGCTACTTTTGGACGTTCGGGTGCCTGAGTTCAAGTTCAGTTGGTTGACCTAAGGCAAAAATCATTCTATCCGTGGTTCGGTTGCCCTGTCATATGTTCGGTAGCCCGAACTTGCGAATTTGGTCGCCCGAGGGTATTTTGAATGCAATGGTTTGGGCACCCAGGTTGGTGAAAAGTAACATGACACGAGTTTGGTCAACTGAGGAAGATACGTGCAATTTGGTTCTGTCTGCCGAACACAAGTCAACATGTTAACTTTTCCATGGTTTTGAACGCCACAGGTTCGATCACCCGACCTCTCTCAAGATTTTCAATTTAGTCTAATTTTTGCTTCAATTAATTCCCCTAATTATGTAAGTGATATGGGGACTATTTGTGCATTTTTTTTAAGGACCTAAGGTCTTTTTGTCCTACCGAAAAAATTCAGCGTTCCTAAGGTCTCTCTATGGTCTTGAGTTTATAGTCCTATATGCATGATATGCAGATTATTATAGACCTCGCATGATTATTATACAGACCCAGTGAAATGAAATATAGATTACAACAATTAAAAACATTTTGGGTCTTCATTTTCCTCAAGTTGCCTTGTGCCATCAATATGATCTTTTTAATATGGTCCTACACACAAACTTGGCAAACGCTAAATATCGAAGTATTTGTCATAATCAAAACAGGGTATGACCAATGAGGTCAACAATCTCCCCATTTTTTATGATGACAAATACTTGCCTACTTCTCCCCCTTTTGGAAACAACAAAAATGGCCTGAATAAATATTTAAGTATATAGGCAAATAGGAATACACATTCATATACAAGAGATAAGTTGGGAAGTTTTTTAGAAATTTCGGCAACATGCCATTTGAAAATAGAGCATTTCCCAAAAATCTCTATATACAAGTGACCTGATTGAGTAATATATTTTCCAAGATATCCACAACTACTCACTCAAATAGTTCAGTATTCTCAAAACATAAATATAACTATCAATCATGCAAGAGATATGATAGTCATGCATTTTAGTCATGCATTTCATACCACAAACAAAATCATAACATATAAAGCAATGACAGGTTTAGCAATTAAGCACACAAACTATATAACTAGTTATTAAAATGGTTCAAATGACATAACAAACATGATTAGACTAGAATTATCCACAAACCATAGCAATTTAAATTATATCATAAGACCCGTAAAAGATTTGATTTTAAAACATACAGCATATGATACCAAATAGAAGGTTTGAGCATAAAACAGTCTAACTAGTTCGTATGCATTTTCATGTAAGATCCATGAACCAGTTTTGCAACATCCTTTGTAAATTTTTTTTTTTAAACAAACAAAAAAATTTAACTTCATGACTTAGAATTTTAAAGCATAGATAGCACAACTCATGAAAGCATTTAACACACAAGCAAGAAATAAAACATGTTACATTTAAAAAGCATTTCTTGTATAATACAGTAAATATATAGACATTAAAAATATATCCCCTTTGACATTTGCAAAAAGTACTAGGGGTTGCTTGTTGGAAAAATAAGATTTTAATTTAAAGCAAGCAAGTACAAATTTTCTGGTATGTCCATTAAGCACATACTAAAATATAACGAGAAAATCACAACCACAATGATCTTAAAGATGTCAAACAATTTAAAGCAAGGATCACATGGCAAACACAAACAACGTGTGGCAAAGAAATATATATCAACTTAAGATTTTCACAAAGATCATTTCGGTTAAGCACATGTCATAGTGAGTTCACAATAGATTTAAGCTAAAAATATTTGTGAGCAAAAAAAAATAGGAATTTATGCTTAGTTGCCCTTTCAATTTAAATTATAGCTTAGATGAAATAAGCTACTTATACTCATCAAGATTGATTTTTGTATGTCAAGAGTATAACCCTTTTTTTTAAAATCTCTTAAACTAACCATACTGATTATTAATCAATTATATTTGTCCCTATTAGTATAGTTGTCCCTATAGACCATAGATGCATCAAAGAATATATATTAAGGCATGCTATGTAGTTCATGATGCAAGAACATTCCATATCAAATCATTGAACTTCAAGAACAGGATATAATGTTTAGGGATTTTCAGAAGAGCCTCAGTATTTCAAAAAGTGAAGTGATGCATATAAGCCATTTATGTTCTTTTTATAGGGATTAAGTTGAGCTCCCCTAATCATTGGATGATTATGTGAGGATGAAGTTTAATATTCAATTAGTTTTCACTCATCCTTTCATAAAATATTTTAAAGTTAATTTTATCATAATCATTTTAACACAAGGTTTTGGTTTGAGAAAATTCCTGTCGAAATTTCGGTAGCATGCAGTCTGTAAATCGGACATTTCCCAAATTTTCATGTATCAAAACCTGATAGATTCAAGCAATCAATTCAAAATAATTCAGTTTGAGCGTGCGAGAACCTATATCCACTACTAGCATGTAATACACATCCACTACATCCGCCATGCAGTAGGCATTCAACACAAGCATGCAATCCAGTAGTATGATCAACTCAGGATATTCAATATAGCTCAATAGTAGTTTGTGCTAGGAAAATACATAAACTATCCATCAAAGAAATTTTAACCATTTATTGAATCATGGATAATGCTGCAATGCTATATACATATAGGCATAAAGGCATAAACAATATAAGGATATGAGAGCATTTTAATTTATATAACCATGAAGAATAAAAGCTCCCCCTGAGTTATGCACTCAACCATCTAATGCCTTTTTCATTTTCTAATTTCTTTAGCCAAGAGTTATAATATTTTCAATGATTTTAGCTTGGCTTTGAATGTTTAGGCTTAGAGGACCAAAAAGACACAAACAATATTTTTCAAGGTCATAAGTCAACCTTGCCTCTTTTCTTATGAATCTTAATACGTGTGAGAGGCATAGGATTAAATACTCTTAAGGATTAAAATTTATGTTAAGTTTGAAGAGTATTCATTATGAGTGGACATTTTCAAAAATGTTTTCATGCTTAGTAATGATGTCTAGGTATGTACAAAGAGTGTTTAAGAGAGTATGAATTTTGAAAACAACCCTTTGAACAGTGGCATGTATCCTTTAGATATAATTATAATTATGAAGCAAGGATACAGCTAGTGAGTAGAAGGGATGTCTTATGATAAGCACTCAATATATATTAGTTAATTAAGATCAATAGTGCTTTAAGCCTAGAGTAATGACTACTACTTGTTTAAGGCTTTTAAGTTCAAGGATGGGTTTAGGATTAGATGATATATATGGATCCCCTCAACCACAAGCTTGAGCTATGGACAATGTATACTTAACCTTAAGATTTTCATATTTATGTGTGAGTTAAGAATTTTGAATTATATACTCGGCATAGAAGCCTTGTCCATTTGGAAGTGGATGTGTATACAAAGCTTCTACATTTTAAACCTAAGCCACTTCTTAAGCCTATTGGAATGACTAACCCTTAAACCTAGGAACTAAGGATGGATTAGATGATTTTATAATATTAATTTAGATCCATTTTTCCAAAGGTCCTATGGGGTTTGCCTTGCTGTTTATTCATTTCATTTCTTTGTCTAAGCCCCTAGCACCTTTAGGTGGACAGTTATATTTCATGTGCCCTATCTTTCCAATGTATAAGTAAGTTTTGTATGCTCGTGAAAGACTGTGCTTATTTATTCTGTTTTTACTTATTAGGGCATTTTTATGACTGTGGGACTTAAAGTATGAACCCTTTTTCAAAGATTTATTTCTTTTAATTCCTAAGGGTTTATCATCTCTCATTTCTCCCTCCTAGCAAATTATTTTTAATATTTTCTTTAACTTTTTCTTCTTTAAGGTGTCATGATAATCTTTTAATTCCTCTAATTGTTTAGCCAACCTTTTTTTTTGAATTTTCAAAAATGTTTTACGATAAGACATTCCAACTAGAGACTTATGAATTTTAAATGAATCCTTTTCTAATTGTCTGCTCAATGACATGCTTTCATCATAAAACTCATAGCATGATTCAATACAAGATTTATCTCTATAACTATCATATGAATCAATGCATACAATATCATTATCAGAAACAGTCGATGACTCATTATAAGATATATTAAAAAAAATTTCATAAGAATCATCGCATGCATCAACAACGGAACTATCATGAAATTCAACAAATGATTCATCATTTGACATATCATAACATTCAGCAACAGAATCATCTATAGAGGCTGAGATAGGAACGTATAACTCTCTTTTTATTAATACAATTGCCCTATTATTTACCACTTCCTGAGTGGTGGTCTCATTCTCTTGGGACTCTCCATATCTCTTTTCCAGCTCAACCCAGATCTCCTGTGCACTACTACATGCCATAATCTTGTGAAGAATATCAATATCTAAAGCAAGGTACATTTAAGTCCATGGCATGTGAATTTGCTTGCATTAAATTAATATTATTTTCTACAGGCCTACAAATTCCTTTGACAATCACCTGCCACACCCTCCAGTCAATTGATTTTATAAATACGCTTATTCTAAGTTTTTAGGTGGTGTAATCAACACCACAAAATATTGGAAGACTAGAAGGTGATCATCCCTCTCCGAATGGGGATACACCAATGTGAGCCATCCTGATCTTTAGAAAAAACATTTAAGTCAATGCTACGAGGTTCTAATACCAATTATTAGTCTTGGTGTATTCCTAAGAGGGGGGTGAATTGTAGATAAAAATTTCCTCCTAGGTTCAACTAATCCAGTAGGCAGTATTTCACAAACCTAGGGTCTTTCAATGTATTCACAATCCCAATCAAATATTTAAATGAAAAGCATAAACATACAGGTGCAGAAAGTAAATTACGAAAAATAAAATCAACACCAGATATCTTATCGAGGTTCAGCCAATACTGCCTACGTCCCTGCCTCTAACTTGCAAGCTCGACGATTTCATTAATGCTTACTTAACGGGTGAAGCGGTACCATTTACAACTAGGTCAATTAGCGTGGCTGACCTCAACCTACACCTTACTATGATGGTGCACCTAACTTTCCTAATCGAGTCTAAGCCAATCTGAGACTATTCAATAGGGCTAGTCTCCCTCTTCAAGCCTACGCCTGAAATACAACAAATGTGAAATACAATTTTTGCATACATGAAAATATGCTTCTCACACTAAGCAGATATGTACTACAATATGTACAGTATAATCAATGCACATCAATATGTATGAACTATAAGCTCGGTGCTCTTCATGTGCAATCAACACTCAATAAGATGTATAATCTCAAATATGCGCAGAGTGTTTTAACAAGCTAATCTTTGAAAGCAAAGTATATCAAATCCCAATATCAGATTAGTGTTCTAAAGATGCTAGCAATGATATTCAAACGAACTCAAAAATATTTTCTCAAATGTATCTAACACAAGAGTTGTTTGAAATCTAGCTTCGTAAAATATTTTTGCACACAAAAGTATAAGCCCAAATGAGAATTGCAATGATAATGCAAACTCACTTAACTATATTATTTTTCCCAACCAAAGATTTATCAAATGAAACCGGGGGAAAAATCTAGCTCAACCCTCAATATGAAAATCAAGTGTGTAATATACAAGTGAGGGTTTCTAGCACAATATAACAAACAATAAACACCCATAAGGCAAGATTTCTCAAAGCAATGAAGATATTTGAGTGTTATGGGGTTGGAATGAACAAATAGGATTTAAGAAATTTGAGAGAGTTTTTGATTAATCCTATTTTCTAATCACCACTAATCTAAGAAAATGAGCCCTTCTGTATAAATAATGGCAAAATTATGACCGTTGGGGGCTTTATAGGTGTTATTAAATTTGTTTTAAAAAAGCTTAGCAAAATTAACCCTATTTAACCGAATTAACTGTGGTAAAAAAATAAGCAACTCGAGAGGTTTCAGGTGGCTGAACCATGGTTCAGTGGCCTGAATAGATTTAGTCCAAAAAAGCTACTTTTGGACGTTCGAGTGCCCGAGTTCAAGCTTGATTGGCTGACCTAAGGCCAAAATCATTATGTCCGCAGTTCGGGTGGCCTGTCATATGTTCGGTAGCCTGAACTTGTAAATTTGGTTGCCCGAGGGTATTTTGAACACGAAGGTTCGGGCGCCCGGGTTGGTGAAAAGTAACCTGACATAGGTTCGGTCGATCGAGAAAGATACGTGCAATTTGGTTCGATCTGTCGAACAAAAGTCAACATGCTGACTTGCCCACGGTTTGGTTGCCCGAGGCGTTTTGAACACCATAGGTTCGGTCACCTGACCTCTCTCAAGATATTCAATTAAGTCAATTTTTTTCTTCAATTAATTTCCCTAATTATGTAAGTGATATGGGGACTGTTTGTGCATTTGTTTAGGGACCTATGGTCTTTTTATCCTACCGAAAAAAATTGGCATTCCTACGGTCTCTCTAAGGTCTTGAGCTTATAGTCCTACATGCATGATATGCAGATTATTATAGACCTTGGATGATTTTTATTACAGGCTTAGCGAAATGAAATATAGATTATAACAATTAAAAACATTTCGGGTCTTCATTCTCCTCAAGTTGCCATGTGCCATCAATATGATCTTCCTAATATGGTCCTGCACACAAACTTGGAAAATGTTAAATATCTTAGTATTTGTCATAATCAAAACAGGGTATGACCCATGGGGTCAACACATGGATCTCCTGCCTCTAGGTCGCAAGATAGAACCCTAAATTCCAATCTTATCCTCTACAATAACTGACTCATATTCCAGTCTACCCATCCTCTACTCTCATCAAAATTCATTCCTATACTCTAGTATTGTATTTCACCTTTTACTAAAGTTTGCAGAACCTAGCAACCTCGGCTCTAATAACAAACGGTAACGCCCTGATTTTTCATACATTATATATATATATATTAAATAATCAATAACTCAATCATCTGCCACGTCACAAATTCTGATAAAATATCAACATAACCCAACTCAAAATAGGGTACTGGGTAATCAATTCATTATATACACACATTCCTAACAACGGAAGTCAATATTACATATTATCCAAAATCCAAATAATCAGAGTTCTACACATCCATACACAGCCCAAAAATCCACAACATTCTCTAGGGGATTACACAAACAGATTCCCAACACAAAACACTTACCCTGACTATTAGGGTACCAACTCCCCTCTATCACAGAGCTCTATCTCCCGGTCTGTTACGGTTTCCTGAAATATTAAAATATTTTGGTGAGACAACTCTCCGTAAGACGAAATAAATTGTTTATAGGGTGTGGCACATGAGTTTAGTTATATCATAATACACCCATTTTAGTGATTATATATTTTGAGAAAATATACAGATATGTACTCATAATCATATAACTATAAAACATAATTTTATAAGCTATAATTCCATTTCTGAAACTCAAACACATGAAACAGTATTTATCAACGAAATTTCCTGAGAAAAGAAGAGATTACACGCCCATACATGTAGTGCCTTGCTGCTCCGATATCGTTTGTAACCTTACCCGATTAACTCAGGTGCAGCTACAACTGATACTTATCAAGGCACTCACCTTACTCAGCAAGCTCTCAGGCAGAGAGTTTTACTTTGCCCTAATTATTTATGCAATCAAACTTACACTATTTCATTTCTCATATTCATTTCACAATCTAACTCACGAGTGTCCTCGATAACCAATACATGTGATGTCTGTAACTTATGGCTACCCTAAGAATATTCTCCATGTCATGCTTCTGCCCATAATTAGGGTTGTGCAGCCTGAAGGCTGGATCTAAAACGTGATTGGCCTACCCGATTAGATCAAAATAAGAAATCCATCAATTCGTCTGTAGTACGATTGGCTTGCCTATCCCTGGTCTAGACCTAGGGGCAAAACTACCCTTCTCACTGGATTAATTGACTGCCACGCCACACTCTCCACAATACCGTGTGGTTGCACTTATCATCCCACTAGCAACGGTACCATGCTTTCAAAATACTCCAATCCATCAAGGTTCTCATTTCCACATTTCAATATTCGCATTTTAGTATTCATATTTCAGTATTCACATTACAGTATTCAGATTACAATATTTACATTTCAGAATTCCATTTTAGTATTCACATTACATTATTCACATTTTATCTCATGTTAGTATATAACTCAATTCAATATTTTTGTACCAACATATCTTATATCATGTATATCATCGTTTTAAATAAACACATTTATATCTCACATTTTATCATAACATTGTAAAACATATATGTATATCATATTTCATCATTTCCTAGTAAAACCATTTCTGCATATTTTGTTTCGTCATTTCTATAAAACATATCTTTCTTTCTCATATTTTCTTTTTGGTATCAACATATCAATATATTTCATATTATCATTTCATTACAAAACATATACATATACATACATACATATATATATATATATATATATATATTCCATTTTATCACAATCCCAATATAAAATATTATTCACGTTCCTCATGCTACACAATTTAATATGATATTCATATCATAATAATCATAGACAAAATATCATATTATCATTTTCACTTATTTACTCAACCAGTAATTTCCAAAAATAACTATTATAATTTATTCCCCTTATCTGCTTATTGAGAGGCTTGCTAAAATCCCTAAATCCACGCCTGCGGTGTTCAGAACTCAAAACCCTGAAATCAAATTTTCCCCAATTCAATTAACTCAACCTCAAAATTACAATTATTTTAACATTTCCTAGGCTCACACACTCCCATTAATTGGTTAAATTCTAAAAACATGGGTTTGATCCACTTCCCATATTTAAATTTAATTTCTAACATATTTAAAAATACCAGTATAATCAAATCCCTGCAGTTTAATCTAATTCTAAAATATTCCCAAAAATTTGATATAGTCCAATACCCCAATTTTAATAATCACCTATTATAATTTAACTGGTTGAATTTCTAAAATAATTGACATAATTTGCACTCCTCAACTTAGCCTTGGAGTGGTGCTTAGGACCACCAAATCAAAATCTATTCTAGCTAACATGACGAGGATCGAACCTAGGACCCTGCGGTGGTGTCCAAACATCAATTTAGCTGGAGATTAAAGGAAAAATTGAGGTGAGAGAGAGAGTTTACCTTACCCCAAGAGTGGTGCCTACGACCAAATCCACTCCAGTTAAAATGTTAGTGGCGGAGAATGGAATCCAGGGGTATTTTTCATTCTCTGATCGGCGCACGTTAGGCCGAGAAAATCAAGGAGAGAGCAGGAGAAACGGAGATGTGAGGAGAGAAAGAGATGAGAGAAACAGTGAGAGAGAGAGAGAGAGAGAGAGAGAGAGAGAGAGAGAGAGGAGAGAGAGAGAGAGAGAGAGAGAGTGTGTGTGTGTGTGCGTGTGTGTGTGTATGTGTGTGTGTAAATTGACGTAGGGGGCATGTGTGTTCTCTGCACATTTCAAATTCCTGAAGCTTCTTTGATATTAACTTATATATATATTATAATATATTTATATTATATTATATTATTTGATTATTTAATTTTAATTGAATTGAATTTATTTTATTTTTTATTTTTTATTTTTTTTAGGATCATAATGCTAATCAAGTGTAACTATTTTTGGGACCATTACAACATATCCCTAAAAAGTGACTTACTTCAACCAGAACTCACATTTTCTGAAATTTGTATACAACTTTCTTTCTCTCTGCACCTGAAGCACTATCCTCAAATGTTTTTCATGCTCTTCTGGGCTCTTTGAATACACCAAAATATCATCAATAAAAACTACCACAAATCGATCTAGGTACTGATGGAAAACCCTATTCATCGGGTTCATAAACACAGCGAGAGCATTTGTTAGTGCAAACGGCATAACCAAAAACTCATAATGGCCATACCGAGTTCTGAACGCTGTCATCCTCCACTCTGACCCTTACCTGATGGTACCCAGATCGTAGATCAATTTTAGAAAATGTTTCTGTCCCCTATAGCTGGTCAAACAAGTCATCAATACGAGGAAGCGAGTATTTATTTTTAATGGTCACTTTATTGATTTCCTTATAATTGATGCACAGTCTCATAAAAAAATCCTTCTTTTTCACAAACAATATCGAATCTCCCCAAGGTGACATGCTGGGCCTGATGAATCCCTCATCAAACAATTATTGTAGCTAATTTTTCATCTCTTTTAGTTCTACCGGTGCCATTCTGTACATCGCTTTAGAAATCGACGTTGTTCTTGGAGGTAGGTCAATAGCAAACTCTACCTCACGATCAGGAGGCAGTCCTGCTAAATCTTTAGAAAACACATCAGTATAGTCCCTCATTATCGGGATATCCTTTAACCTTAACTCCCCTTCCGGTGCTTCCTTTACATAGGCCAAGTATCCCTGGCATCCCTCTATAAGCAATCTTCTTGCCTGAATGATTGATAATATCTATGGTGGGGTATGCACACGTGTCCCCACAAATCAAAACTCCTGCTCTCTTGGAAGTCTAAATACCACCTCTTTATTATAACAGTCAATACTGACATAGTTAGCAACTACTCAGTCCATTCCCAAAATTACCTCCAAACCATACATATCTAGGAGTACCAGATTAGCTAGCAAAGACCTCCCCTAAATACTGACTGGACAATCTCTCAGTACCTTCCTACACAACACAACAGTCTCAGTCGGCGTAGTCACTAACAAACTGATATCTAACGGCCGAGCTTCTATCCCACATAACTTGATAAACTTGAGCTATGAAATAGTGAGTTGCCCCTGAATCAAATAAAACAATGGCTCTATATGACGAAATTGAAATCATACCTGTCACTACATCTCTTTCCGCCTCCATATCTCCTAGTGTCAGAACATAGTCCCGCGCCAGAGCAATATTCCTCTACTGGTCTCCTCGGGGTGCCTAGTGGTCTCCTCGATACGGTCTAGAAGTAGGTGCATTAATTAGCGGTGCCCGGCAGTCCCTCACTATGTGCCCAGGTCGATTGCATTGATAACAAATCACCTCTCTGACTCGTAATTCTCCTAGATGTCTCCTGTGGCAACTAAGGCAGGGAGGGTACACTGGTCTGCCTTGTATAGCTCTGCCTCCCATCCCCTTTCTCTGACCTCCTCTACCACCATGCCTCCTCCAAGGCCCCTGGCTAGTACCTTTCTGAAATTCTGGAAGCGTGGGCCTCTTCCTCTGGCTCTCTTCCCCAACACCTCTCTGTAAGTTGGTCTCTATAACTGTAGCTTTATCTACTAGTTCTGAAAAAGTTTGGGCTTGAAAGCCCACTACCTGCTTATATAAACCCTGCCTCAAGCCGCTCTTAAAATTCCTCACCTTCTTTTCCTCTTCTAGCACCATGTATTAAGAAAAACGAGACAACTCAATGAATCTGGCAACGTACTGTTGTACTGTCATGTATCCTTGGGTCAAACTCTGAAACTCTGCCGCTTTAACATTTCGGATAGTAGCGGGGGAATACCACTTGAAGAATATTTCCCTAAAGCGGCTCCATGTCATAGCTATAAGCTTAGGCCTCTATTCCTCCAATAATCTCACTGATCTCCACCAGCGTTTAGCCTCTCCTGTCAATTTAAATGTAGCAAATGATACTTTATACTCTTTAGTGCATGAGAGAACTGCCAACGTCTCCACAATCTCCTGGACCCAATTCTCAGCCACGAATGGGTCGGCCCCTCCAGAGAATGAGGGGGTTTCATACATGTAAAATGTTCAATCATGCAGCAACGTTCCCCTGAACTCCTAGCCATCTCTGCCATCACCTACTGGGTGACACTACACAGCACTGCATCTGAATCACCGCCACCCACATTAGAAGGCCCTGCATCATCACCTCAAGCATTCGTATTGTTGTTCCCAGGGTCTATTATGAAAATGGAGGAAACAATCTTGGAACTTTATCATTATAACACAACTAATACACTCATCAGACTATGAACCATAACATATCCTCCTATACCAATCATCTTAACATCTTTATTTCCTAATTTAAGATTCAGTCTTACCACTTAGAAATAAGAACCAGTGATGGTTTACTATGTCTTTCCTAAAATCATCACCCTAGGAAAATTACAGAAACTACCACAAAACTTCCTGCCTTTTGGCTGCAAGATAGAACCCTAAATTCCAATCTTATCCTTCAATAATAAATGACTTAGATCCCAGTCTATCCATCTCGTACTCTCATCAAAATCCATTCCTATACTCTGGTATTGTATTTCGTTAAAGTCTGTAGAACCTAGCAACCTAGGCTCTGATACCAAACTGTGACGACCTGATTTTTCAATTATTTTTTTTCATACAATAATAAATAATAACATTCCATCCTTTACCACATATCCTTGATACCATATATCAATATAGCCCAACCCAAAATGGGATACCGGGTATCTGACCATCAATATGCACAAATCATGTAGCAGAATACATAAAGTGTCTGGTTCCCAAAATACAATACTAGAGTGCTATAACCTCTAATCACATACATATACATCCCCAAAAATCGACAAAATACTCTGGGGATTATACAAGTGATATCCCTAACTCTAAAACACTTAACTTGAATACTAGGGTAACATGACCTCCTCTATCTCAGAGCTCTCTCTACTCGTCTGTCCTAATTTCTTGAAATGTTTAAATTTTGGGTGAGACATATCTCAGTAAGATGGAATAAATTATTCACAGTGTGTGGCAACATGAGTTTGGTTACTGTTGGCCTTACAAGGCTTAACATCTTATTTTGATGCAAACAAACAAGTGGAACTTAACATATTTAGTTAAGTGATGATTTCAGGCCTCACATATGTGAAAGCAAGGTCAAAGTGCTCACAAGGATCAAATGAAGCTTAAAGACTCAAAAGCATGGTTTTAGAGATGATATGTTAAAGCTTGAAGTCAAGATGGAACCAAAGAAGCAAAGCAAGAGAACTCGATGAAAAACTCAAAGTATCTCAAACCTTGCAAACGAGAAGAAGATCAAAGCATAAAGACTCAAGTATTTCAAAATGTCAAATGTTCTAGAAGTCTTTATGTAAGTGCTTCATAGTTTAAATATCTTTTGAAATATTGTTGAAGCTTTTTTAAGGGAAATACATGTACTTAGAGACCTATTTTAAAACCTTGGAAAATGTTTTATGAAAGACCAAAACAAGAGAGCAAAATTAAATTTCAAAAACCAAAAATCAAAAATCAAAAAAAGGACTCGCCAGCCGATTGACCAGAAATACTCTGGGTTGAGTCAGCCGACTGACAGAAAATCAATAGTTAAATCAACTGTCCAGTCGACTAACTCAATGAACTGAAAACATCCAGTTAACTAACAGTACCCAGCCGACTGACCCATTTTGAACTGTGTTGCACCAGCCGACTGACAATTTCCTGATTTTAATTTCTGGGAGACAAAAGGGTGTCAGCCACCTATCCAACCGACTGACCTTGTGAAAATATACTACCCAGTCGCTTGTCCAGTCGACTGACTCCACGAGTTTTGATTTTTTAAAACTCCAACGGAAAAATTTCAAAAATTGGTTTTTCAAATATGAACATTATAGAAACATGGTGGACACTCCAAGTCACTTGGGGAACAAGGAAACTAATCCTAAATTACCTATAAATACTCCTTTAATTCTAAGAATTCAAAACAACAATGAATCTTACAGCACACTTACATCAAATCTTTCAATCTCTCTCAAAGTTTCATATTGCTCATACTCTTACTAGGGGAAAACATCTGAATTGCTGCTGAAACATCAAGCTAAGGTTCTTATACTGAGTATTCTCAATCACAAGGAACCTTTGGTGAAATCCTACACTAGAGCTTCAATTCTATTTCTTATTGCTATTTAAATTGTTGAAGTACCTAAAGCTAAATTTTTACTAATCTACTATGTTTTGAGAGTGCTATTGTATGAAACTTGTATCTTGTGTTTTCTTGTAGTTCTTGGATGATTCAAGGTGTTTATATCGTTGGCTAAGTGAGGGGATATCGCTTAGAGAGGCGGGCTCTAGCCTATTTGAATGAGTGACCGAGTGAGGGGATATCACTTGGAGAGGCGGGCTCTAGCATAATCGAAGGAGTGTTGTGTAAATGGTGTTGTTCCGCCCAGTAAAGGAACTGGTTTTGGTGAATCCTTTGGTGGTTTTCCAAATTCAAGGATGTAGGCTAGGTATAAGCCAAACCTCGTAAAAATTCCAGTCTCACTCTCCGTTTCCTTTACTCTTTATTTTCAGCACATATAAATTGCGTGGATGATTTAATTTCTTAATCATATATACTACATATATTTGAAAATCAAGTAAACTTAAAATCTAATTTTGATTTGCGTTGCGGAAACCGAAAAGGGGTACGTTGGTTAAACCATACTTTACATAAACCATAAGGGAGTACGTTAATTGGTTAAACACCCAAAGATAAATTAACTAAGAGTTTATTTGAATTCTGAATTTTGGGAAGAGTGTAAATGCTTTGTTGAAAATCACTTTGAGAAAGTTAATTCGTTATCAAAAGAATTGCATTAATCACAGGGCTTGAATCAAACTTTTATAGGGCTGCTAACAAACAATAGCTGAAATCTTGTTTCTTATATCTTGGTTTGAATATTGTGTTTGATTGGATAATTGGTTTGGTTGATTGATTGGTTATTTGAATGTTTAAGTAATTGTGTTGTTGATTGTATAAAAATAAAACTAAGTTTTTGTGTGATTAATAAATCAAACAAACAAGTCAAGAATTGGTTAAAAGAAATAAAAGAGGTTAAGGAGTCTTAAAAGGAATTAAAAGAAAAATTTTTAAATCCAATTCACTCCACCTCTTGGGACTGCACCTTAGTTTTCAGTTATATCATAATACATTCATTTAAATAATTATATCAACTGGGAAAAACATACAAATTTGTACACATAATCATATATATATTTATAGTTTCGTAAACTTTCTTTTCTCTGAATCATATATCAACATGTTTTCATAAGCTTTAATTTCTCATCATCATATTTCAACATGCTTTCATAAGCTTTCATTTCTCAGAATCATATTCTAGACAATGAGTATCCACTAGTATATAGCACGACACGTCTGTAACTCATGGCTGATCATTTTTCATTTCATTTCTCACATTCATATTCTAACCCATGAGTATCCACCAACATATAGCACAACGCATCTATAACTCATGACTGTTCATATATTGTAACATACAATTATCCCGTCTGTAATGAGAAACCAACCTGAGGATATTCACATCACATCATCATGTATTCACCCCACATGACCGAGTTGTTCGGCCCGAAGGTGGGACCCAACCATGGTTGGCATACCAGGTTAGATCAAAACTGAAATTAGGAATAGCTTCCCAAGAGTGGGGGTGAATTGGCTTTTAAAATTTTCTTTATAAAGTCTTTAATTTCTTTTAATATTTAACTAATTCTTAGACTTGTTTATCTATTTTGTCAATCAATCAAGAACTTGGTTTCTTTTAACCAATCAACAAGCCAACTAATAAAACATTCAATCTTCAACCACAATTTGTTTGCCAAATATAAATTCACTACAGCACCATTAGATTGAAGGAAGATTCAAGATTCAATACGTTCTAAAATATAAACACAGTTCACTCAATCTCAAACTTTATACCATTCAATCACAATATATTTATAGTATATATAATTTTCAGCTTTTGTATTCTGTTTAGCCCTGTGGTGAATGTGAGTTTAAACAAAGCCCGGTATATATGAAATTGCTTCTTCAATATGATGTTCAATATAAAATCCAATTACTTTTTCCAAACTTTAGACTTCAAATAAACTCTTAAGTTAATTTATTTTTGGGATGTTTAACCATGTAACGTACTCCCATTTGCAAAGTATGGTTTAAACAATGTACTCCCTTTCTGTTTCCGCAATTCCAAATCAAAATTAAACCTTAAGTTTGTTTGATTTCCAAATATATGTAGTTTGTATGATTTTCAAATTTAAACCATCCACACAATTGAAATAAGTACCGAAAATTAAGAGTAAGGGAAAGAGAGAGTGAGACGGAGATTTTTTCGAGGTTCGGCTTATACCAAGCCTACGTCCTCGCCTTTGGAAAACCACCAAAGGATTACTAAACCTGTTCCTTTAACGGGTGGAACAATACCTTTACAACACTCCTTGGTTAAGTCTAGAGCCCGCCTTCTCCAAACGATATCCCCTCGTCCAGTCACTCCTTACATAGGCTAGAGTCTGTCTCTCTAAGCAATAAGCCCTTGCTTAGCTAACGATCCAAACAATGCTTGGAATCATCAATCTACAATAAATAATTCAAATAGATACGTACAAATAATGCTCACACAAAGAGCTGATTAGTACACTTTAGAAACTAATATATTTCAAATTCAAAATATCAAAAGAATGAAGTAAGAAGCTCAATATAAATATCACCGGTTTACTTCTCTTTGATGAGGATCAAGAACTTAAATTAGATACTTCAGAGAAGTTGTAAAAGCTCAGAGATTTCTCAGAAATTTAGCAGTAATTCAGAGCTTTAAAACAAATAGCAAGAAGCTTTGAGTGAAAGAGATCTTGAAAGAATTTTTTCAATGCTTGGTATCATCAAAACAAGAGGTGAAAACCTTGTTAGGCTAACAAAAACTATGTTCGCATCTGTAGTACGACTGGCCTACCCAATCCTAGTCCAGACCCCAGGGGGTAACTTTACTATACACAAGCCCAATCAACTGTCTCGCCACACTCTATTCAAGACGTGTGGTTACACTAACTCAATATCTAGCAACGGTACTGTGCTCTCTATATATCTATGGTCCATTAGGGTTCTCATTTCCACATTTTTGTATTCATATTTCATCATGTTTATACATCTCATCATATTTGTATGATTCTCATAATTTATGTATAATTCTCATCATTTATGTATAATTCTCATTTCATCATATCCGCATAACACATATCTGTGTATATATCTCATCTCATATATGTATATATTTCATTTAACATTTCTGTATAAAACTTCTCTGTGTATATCACATATCATTATTTCAGTATTAAACATACATGTATTTCTCACATCACCGTTTTAGTGTAAAACATATTTGTATTTCTCATTTCATCATTTCTATAAAATGTTTCTATATATCACACATTTTATCATTTCTCAGTAAAACATATTTATATATCACATTTCATCATTTCCTAGTAAAAACATATTTATATCATAATCTCATATCATCATATCTATACAAAACAATATTGAGTTTCTCATATCTTCATATCCGAATAAAACATTTCAATATATATCATAATATCGTTTCTCAGTGCAAATCACGTATTTTAGTTTCAATCACATTCTTGGTATAAATATGTTATTTCATATTCCTCATGCCACACAATTTTTTCTGATAATCGTAATATAATAATCATAGGAAAAATATTCATATTCTCAATTTCACATACTTTAATCAACCAGTTAATTTTTCAAAAATATTTGTTATAATTTATTCTCCTTACCTGCTTACTGAAAGGGTGCTTGCTAGGTTCTCTAAACCATGCCCGCGACGTTCGGAACTCAAAAACCTGAAATCATATTCTTCCCCAGTTCAATCAACTCAATCCCAGAATAATGATCACATTCACATTTTCCAAGGCCCATATACTCCAAATAACTAATTAAATTGTAAAACAACTGATAATTCATCCCCCTTACCTCAACTTAGGAGTGGTGCCTGGAAATCTCAAATCAACAATCTGCTCCGATTAACTTGCTAAGGGTCGCTCCTAGGACCCTGTGGTGGTGTCTAATCATTGAATTGGGCTGTAATCGAAGCGAAATAGCACTCCAGGCCCCACCGGGTTCGGGGTGCTAGAAGTTCACCCCCTCAACAACGGTCTACTAGTTGGTTAGCGTGCAAGGGTCTAAGTATTGTACCCTCGAAACGAAATATTTTTATTGAGCGAGATACTCATGTAATTTTGTGTTTAATGAATGTTGCTTTACATGCTCATAAAACATATTATTCTTAGTTTGAATTAAAATTGTCAAACACAAGGAGAGTGAGGGTGAGGGAACAGGGCATTCTACTTGTACTTATTGCTCATTAATGGAATCGATAGCCTGATCAAACCCTAATGACGTAAGCAAGTTGCCGAATTTCATAAATCTTGTGTTATGTGTATTATGTTTTTGATTTTATTTCTCATTTTTCTTTCATTTGGTGGGTTTGCCACAATTTTTCGTAACAACAACTAAATTGGATAACTAAGGAGGGCTTCAATGAAAAATTTGAACCTCATCCCTCTTCCCATACACTACTTTAACAAACAATGAAAACATATCAAAGAAAGACTTATAGAAACGGTTTCTCCACATAATATTTAAAACCCACCAATCAAAAGATGTTTCATTAATGTTTTGCTTAAAAAAATGCTATATAACTCGATCATTAATACTCATACCAAATTATACATTTCAGTTATATGAATTCAAGTGCTAACGCGACATCTTTTGAAAGATAGGTTTTAAATTTTATCAGAGAAAAAAAAATAAACCCTATGTTGGGAGAGTTTTACATTTTAAATGTATATTTAATTAATTTAGATAAAATTTAAAATAAAACTATATTTAAATTTACATAAATTTATTTAAATCTAAATTTAAAATTCAAAATTTATATTGGATGACCTAAGGGTAGATTATTAATATTTTTTTAAAAAAAGTGGGCACTACCAATATGTAAGCCGGGGATGAGTGCCGGGCGGCACTTTCAAATGTGTGGGGATGGCAACAGCAACATATATACCTAGCTAGCTAGTTCAGCAGTTTGTAAAAAGCAAGCGTGGGCGCATGCGAATGGGTTATAGGGAGACAAAAATCACAGGTAAAATTGCGACATGTGATGGCGTCCATGCGCAGTAGGCCCCCATGACAGTCTTCACGAGATTTTCCCCGGTATTGCTTTGACATGACACCAAATTCATGTCTATATTTATATGAACTTTTGGCTTTGGTTTAAGATATATATATATATATATTTGTAGTTGAAAGTTTGCTAGGAGTGGGCATCATCATTCTGCGACTGACCGCGCGTGCATGCATGCCTGCAGAAATAAAAAAAAAAAAGGGAAAAGATATCCATCAATCAAAAACAAGCACGTACACCAATCAACCTGGCTACCAGCTGCCTAGCTAGATGCATGCAGAATTAAAAGCTTCTCGTTTTGAAATTAACTATTGCCCTTCCTTTTTGTTTTAAATCCTTTACTCCTGAGCTTGATATATTGATCTCGATCGACCGGGATCAGTTTCAAACTTTCAAACATGAATGAAGACGAGATAATTCAATGCGCACGTATGCCTGTGCTTGTCCCGTATGGGCCGTGTGGGGGTGGGGTTTGGAATTTGTAGCCTGAGCATCCCCTGCAGCCCACGCAGTGTTTGCTGCAGCTGGACAGCGCGAGGGCGCATGCTTGTGCTTCCCCCCAGGTGGCCTTGTGTATAGAGATGCATGCAGAGTTGAAACTTAAAATCAACAGGGACGTCTTGGATTTTCAAAACTACTGTAAGATTAGATATGATGTGCACAAGTGCATGTGGGTTCTGATCAGACAGTAAACTGTTTTGTCTAAACATGGTTATTAGTTTGATTTGATTTATGCATGATAATTTTCAACAATTTTTTAATAAATTCAAATCAAAGGTCTAAAACTCATATCCTCAAATACATTTAATCATCTTTGCTCACCAACACGGCCCAAATCATGTGAAATGTAATGCTTATTTTTTATAATTTGTGTCCTAAAATTGTTAACATAAGTGGGCTACAATAGTTTACAAATGTGGCCGCACAAGTGTGTAAAGGTGACTATACAAGTCTACAAAGGTGGTTACACAAGTCGACAAATATGACTACACAAGTCTACAAAGATAGCTGTACAAGTTTACAAAGGTAACTGTCTAAGTCTACAAAGGTGTGTTGCAGAAAGGAGAAATCAACAAAGGTGGCCAGTGCTCTATAAATGGAGATGCCTATTAGGAGTTCTAATCATTCCAAGCATCTCCAACTCCAACTTAAAAGAGAGTAAAATCAAGTACTCTCCTAAAAAAGTGTCCTTATTGTAGCCTGTTGTTTTTAATAAGATTTATGTACTCCTAATTCAAGAGAGAGGTATCATTGTTCTCCTCTTGTAATTAGAAATAAGTTGTATCATTATTTTTCATAGTGGATTCCTTCTACTCTTGTCCATAATTTTTCCCTTGATTTATTTAGGGATTTTCCACATAAATCTTGGTGTCAATTCATATTTTCTCATTTCTTATTTTAGTCATGTGATACTGTTGTAGAGACCCGGAAAAATTTAATTTATGAAAGTAATAAAAGAAAGAAAAAGAAAAAAGGAAAAAAAATTATAAAAGGGGTATCAACAGGAATTCGTTGACGAACCCAAGGTCTTCGTTGACGATTCTAAGTCTCGTCAACGAAGTACACATGTCTCGTCGACGAGGGGATACCAAGAGAGAAAAAATTTCAGGCCCTAAAATCTTCGTCAATGAACTCACCGATTTCATCGACGAACTTCCTTCTCCGGTTCTTCGACAAGTCCATGTGTCTCGTCGACGAAGCCACGTGGACAACTTCCTATATATGACCGAAAATTAGAATTTTTAGCAAGATTTTCTTCTCTCTTCTCTCTCTCTCTCTCTCTTTAGAATTTGGCCAACCCACCTTCTCTCTTCAAATCCGGCTTTGTTTTACCCCATTTTGACGATCGGAAGTTACCACAATGATCCTGGAGTGATTCTCTGCAAGATTGCTGGAGGGGATTGTTGATTTGAGATTTTTTGGGTGTCATCCCAAAATCAGGGTAAGTTATTTCAGGGTTTATGTGGTTATTTTGGATATGTGAACCTAGGAAATGTGTTAGATGGTAATATACTGGAGTTTGAGTTTATTGAACTAGGGTAAATGCAATTTCAGGGTTTGGAGTTTTAGACGCTATAAACATGGTTTAGGATTTTAACAACCTACTTAGAAATCAGGTAAGAGGATAAACTAAGTCAAATATTTTCAGAAAACTTAGTATTGAATATACAGTATTTAATTTAGAAATGTATATATGTGATTAATATAGTTTTTAGGAATACTGATGTTGAACTGAGAAAGCCCTAGAAACAGATCTAATATGTTTTTCAGTAAAATATGCTTTTCCCATATAGATAGCATGATATATTGACATGAGTATATATTTTACAGCATTAATAACTTGTCTGAATATTTTATGATTCCACAGAACAAGCGTGATTTAAAAAGAGTTTATTTTTAGAAAAACTATAAGAAGTACATAAATTATGTTTTCAGTATGTTATGATATTCAACCAGCGCAGATGCCATGATTATTCAGTTGGCGCAGATGCCGTGATTATTCAATTGGCCCAAATGCCGTAATATTTCAACTGGCGTAGATTCTGTGAATAGATTTATATGTATACAACAGTTTAATCAAAAATATTATTATGTCAGATTTTACACAAGATCATGAAACAGTATATATAGTATTTATGAAATATATTATATGATAGCAGAACTCGGATGGTTTAGTTTAGTTTCAGAGCCCAGTACCGTAACTATTCAAATCAGGTAGCGCTACCATACATCTCAGATAGAGTGTGAGAGTTGGATAGTCGATTGAGCATTAAGGAAGAGTAGTGTGCCCCCCTGGCAATCCGGACCAGGCTGGGTAGGTCAATCATACTTACAAACTTATCAATTTTAGTTTAGCATGGTAGGCCAACCATTGCTAGGTCCCGCCTATGGGCCACACAACCCATTCATGTGGGGGTAATACATGACGTCAACTAGCTATCCATTCAGGGTATAATCTCAGTAACACAAATATAACAGATGATTTATATGTATACAGAAATTTAGTATAACACAGTATATTATGTTAAAACATGATTTATTTAGATTTTATATGGAACAGTTTTACCAGATTTTTCAAATGCAAGTTAAGTTATGCTCAAAATTTCCTTACTTATCAGATACAGTTTATCATGTACAGTATATGATTATAACACAATAATACTCATGTTGTAACACACTGATATTAGTCTGTTTCCCTTACTAAGAGGTGTCTCACCCTAGTGTTGACTCTATGAGTCCAATCCTGTTTTGATAATGATAAATCACTTGGTATTTGATCTGTGCATTGAGATTGTGAACAGGAACAATATTTAGTATGCACGAAATGCTAGAAGGTCATGGAAGCCATGAAGACTAAAGTATATACATCTTGGAAAAATCCATGGAACTAAAAGAGTTGAAGAATGAAGATGCAAGCGGCAAGTTCAAGATCGTCATGGGAATGGGTATTTAGAACTGAATGTATTTACATATTTCATATGATTTAATTCGAAGCTCAAAATATACCCTAGACTGACCTTATGACTCATGCATCTCATGACGAACATCTTTAAGCGATATTTATGGACTTAGATATTTTTTAAAATCCCAAAAAATATTTTATAAAAGAGCAAAGAAAGGGAGCAAAAACAGATTTTTGAAACTAAAAAGAAAAATCCAAAAAATGTTTTGTTCAGAAGACCGAACTTCCTGACTAGAAGACTGAAGTGTCAATTTCAGAAGACTGTAGTGTACGCTCAGTCGTCTAAAGATTCAACTTTAGAAGACCGAAGTTTAAGCTCAGTCGTCTGAAGAATTTTTTCAAAAGACCGAAGATAAAGTTCAATCGTCTGAAGAATTATTGGAGGAACACAGAAATAGGAAGAAGCACACCAGAAGACTAAACCCTGACTTTAGTCGTCTAAACCCGCAACTTCAGAAGTTTGAACCCCAACTTCAGTCTCTGACCCTGTGTCCAAGTTCAATTTTTCGAAACTTTAAGGAACTTCAGTCGTCTGAGCCCTAATCGTCACTTGTCTGAACCTGCGGGAAGATTAAAAATTTAATCTTTAATGAGAGAACATGCGAGTTATTTTTACATCAAGTTGATCCACTGGTTAGAAATCACCCTAAGGGCAAGGTTACCTATATAATCAACATATAAACCCTAGTGCCCCCAAGAAAAAGAACTTTTGGCATACGATTGAGTGAATTGAACGTTTAGCACAACTTGGGAGAATTTTGAACACTGCTGAAATTTTTGCTTGGGATTTCAAAGGTTATACGTCAAATCTAAGCTAAGGCTACATTGATCTACAAAAGGCATTCTAGCAATTGTTGTGCATTAAACTTGGTATTGAGGTTTGGTAAATCGGTTTGTTTGTTAGTACTTATTCTCAAAGAGTTTTTCATCTCTACATCTCTTATTGAATATTATTAGAGAGACTGATCTTGAGTGTTCATATACATATATAGATTGTTTTGACAAGATCACTACTTGAGAAAAGTTTTGCCATTGGTTCAATATTCTTTGATTCAAGTGTGTATTCATTTAAAGATTCGATATTTTCGATAGTACAAAACCACTTGATTAAATATCCATAGAGTTCATAACTATATATATTATCGTGGGATATTTTATGAAAAATTTTATATTGGTTTTTGACCTTTGGAACACACATCATATATATATACATATTCTTATACAAAGATCATATTGTGTTTTGAATATTTGGAATAAAGCTTATTAATCTTGATCTTTTTAATATTCAAGACAAATTTGTAATAAGATCACATTTGGTATTTGTGCATCTAGAAAGTTGAACTAGAACCCTAAGTTCGCCAAAGCATTTACTTATACAATTATCTTGGGAGATTTCATAAAAGGGAAATTTGGTGAATCATATCATTCATATAACGATTATATTGTTACATACATACTAAGCTTCAAGTTTCATCAAATGGATACGAGTTAGGGTTTTAATTGTACTCACTAGCTTTGTTAGAAGTAATATTGAGTTGTTTTGCAGATTTGAAATTCTATATTGTAATCACGATTCGGATTGTGAACCAGGTGAGGAGGAAGTTGTGCCTCTTGTAAGCAGCGGATGTAAAGGAAGCTCCGTCCCGGTTAAAGGAGCAGGGATTTAGTGGAATCTGTTGGCCTAGTTAGGCTTATAAACTCTTGGTTTTTATGATAACAAAGTAAAGTTATCTAATGTGTTTTCAAGTGATATTATTTCAGGAAAAGATGATTTGCTCAAATTTCACATACCCTGACATGAAAGCTTACAAGGATCAAGGAATAAAGAAAGTCACACATGAATACCAGAGATCCATAATGAAAGCTCATAGAAGTCTGAAAGATTAAAGAGCAGCATTAAAAAGACTCAAAGTAAAGAAGTGTCAAATGTGTTTATAGAACAAGCTTTGTAAGTACTTCAAAGTTGATTCAAATATGAATTTTCATTTTGAAGCTCATTAGGCAAAGACATACTTAAGAAACCTTAGTTTTAAAATCGTGGAACATGTTTTTCAAAGTTAAAACAAGTTAAAATTCCAAGGTCAATTAAACAAAAGAGAGAGAAATCAAAAATGACTTGAAAAGAGAAACAACCAGCTAACAAACGATTGTCTGCCTAGTGACAGATGACTAGCATGTTTTTAAAGCATTTTAAACACAAGTCAGAAGCCTGACAGACGATTGTGAAGCAATTGACATACGACTGCCAGTGACCAGTGAGTCATCTGTGTGTTATGCCAGTCGACTGCCACCATTCTGTGTGTTTTGAAAAATAGATTTGTTTAGTGACAGACGACTTCCACCATAAGGAAAGCTGATTGCTACCTTTCTTTTTGAAAAAATATGTATGACATACATGGACAGACAACTGCCGGTGACTACATAGTCATCTAGCTCACGACATTTTTCAAAATTCTCAATAGGCATATTTTTGAAATTTAAAATATTTGAAGCCCAAACTAATTTACAACTTGGACCCTACTCTAAGTAAACTTGGGGAACAAGCAAGAAGCCTTTCTACATCTATAAATACCCTCAAGGTTCATTGATTTAGACACCAAGAAATCAATTCAACTATCATACTCTCTTAAAGCTTACTGAAATTTTGAAAGTTCTCCATTGCTCTCATCACTCACGAAAATCTCTGAAGTCTTGCTGAGTTTCTCACTGTGATTATGCATTAATTGTTGATTCTTTCATCTATTGAAAGATACTTACGGTGATAAATCTTTAGAGCTTCATATTGAATTTTCATATTCTGAATTTACTGAAGTACATAGTTTTTCAATTTGTACTAATCAGCTCTTTGAGGAGCAAGTTCTTGTACGCCTTGTTTTATATCTTTGTAACAGATTGACTGACGGTTCAAGTGCTGAATTGTTGGACCAAACAAGGGGATATTGTTTGGAGAAAGCGGGCTCTAGCCTTACCCAAGGGGTATTGTAACTGGTATTGTTCTACCTGGTAAAGGAACGATGATAGTGAATCCTTTGGTGGATTTTCCAAGGGCGAGGACGTAGGCTGTGTTGAAGTCGAACCTCGTAAAACCCTGTGTTCTTCTTTCTCTTCCTTACTCTTTATTTTTCAGAAAAAGATACAATCTGTGTGGTTACTTTAAAATTCATAAATTATGAGTGTTTGTTTGTTAAATAGACCAGAAGGTAATTTGTTTTGGATTGATTAGCATTGATTGCCGAAACTGAAAAGGGCTACATTGGTTGATCATCCTTGACTCATTAATCTAAAAGTTTATTTAAAAGCTGAACATTAGGAAGAAGTATAATTGTGATACAGTGCTTATACAAGTTCAGCAAATTTTCATATTGATACAGCCTATTATTACAAGAATTGAATGGTTGATAATTTTACTTTGATTGTGATTACTCTGAAATAATTTTGATTGTATTTGAGTATTGATTATTGTTATAACACAAAAAGTATTAAAAAGGAGGAATAAAATTTTTAAATCCCAATTCACCCCCCTCTTGGGAAAGCTATTCCAATTTCAGAATCCTTGAGTGGGTTGCTCAAGGTGAGGACGTAGGCTGGGTTGGCTAAACCTCGTAAAAACTGTGTTTACTTTCTCTCCTCCTTTACTCTTTTTAGTTTCCGCAACACATTTCATTACTTATCTTGCATGTGTGTATTTTGAATAACCCCACACACACTTGATAATTAATTAGGTAAAATAGGATTCATTGAGATAATCATTTGAATAAGTTTCAAACCCCCACAATTAATTTGTTAAATATAGAAATAGGGATTAAGTGATATATAAAATTAAAGGCTTTTTGAAAATACCCAATTCACCCCCCCCCCCTTCTGGGATTACACCTAAATTAACACCCAGCATTACAAACATTTCACGAATCCCCGATAGACATGTGGAGCGAGCTCTGAGATAGAGGAGTTCGTTGGTACCACCCTAGTTGCAGGGTAAGTGTTCTAGTGAGGATCAGGATGGATTTTTGGGTTTAATTCTAGGATTTGTAGTCCTTCTTGGGATGTATATGTGTATATATAGAAACAATAAATTTCTAGTATTGTGTATAAGTTTAAGTATATCATGGTTTCTGCTGCTTAGTTGACATGTTTGTATAAACAGGTGATTTCTTGGTACCTATGGGTTCGGATTGACTTTGTTTACGTTTTATGGTATCAGGGTATGATTATTGTTATAATGTGGGAAATATATATATATAAAGCAGAAATGTGGGATCATTACAATTGTTTCTACCCATTCAATTTCGTAACAGTGGTATTAGGGCCTTGGGTTACGGTCTTTGGGTTGGGGTTACTATTCACGATTACTATTCACACGTGTCACCGGATACTTTTATAGTATTGTGAACGTATACGAGATTTGTTCAAGTATACAATTCCATTCATTTACGATTCTGTTCACATATATGGTATTATCACGGTAAAAAAGTAGGAGCCAATTTAGTGGAGGAGCAGATCTTATCTGCTACAATGACAGCAAAGTACGAAATTGAAAAGTTTGATGGAGGTAATTTCTTCCTTTGGAAATTGAAATAAAGGTGGTCCTGAGAAAGGACAATTGCTTAGTGCCAATTGGAGATAGACCAACAGGGATAACTAACAAAAAATGGAACGAGATGGATGACAATGTTGTGGCTAATCTTCATCTAGCATTAGCAGATTTAGTGTTATCAAGCATTGCGGAGAAGAAGTCAGCAAAAGAAATTTGGGATGCACTGACAAAACTCTTTGAGGTAAAGTCAAGATCTTCTTAAGGAGGAGACTCTACACTCTTTGTATGAGTGAGTTCATATCGGTTACGGACCACATCAACAATCTTAATACATTGTTCTCCCAACTGATAATGTTAGGTCATAAGATTGAGCCAACCGAACGAGCGGAGCTTCTACTCCAAAGTCTGCGAGCTTCTACTCCAAAGTCTGCCAGATTCATATGATCAACTCATTTTCAACATTACAAATAATATTCAGTCATATAATCTTGTCTTCAATGATGTTGCGGCGGCTATTCTAGAAAAGAAATCTAGGCACAAAAACAAGGAAGATGGATCTTCTGGTTCTCAACAAGTTAAGGCACTACCGATGACGAGAGGAAAATCAACAGAACATGGCTTTAGTGGGAGTCACAATCATGGTAGATCAAAGTCAATGAGTAAGACAAATTTTAAATTCTTCAATTGTGGCAAAAGGGGGCACATCTCGAAGGATTGTTGGTATAAGAAGAAGAATGCAGGGAAAGCTCATGAGGAGAACACTTCTCAAGGAAGCGCTGTGAGTACCTCCAATGATGACGAAATCCTATACAGTGAACAGAAACTATCTCTAAAGGTGGTAAGAAACTCACTAATGTATGGATCATGGATTCAGGAAGAACCTAACACATAAACTCTCGCTGAGACTGGTTCCACTCTTATAAACCTATTTCAGGTAGGTCTGTATTCATGGGTAATGATCATGCCTTAGAGATCGCTTGTAATGACCTGCCTATTTTACCATATATATTTTTTTCTTCCTTCATATATAGCAACATACATAATAATTCTGATATCCTGCTAAATTGCTATAGTCAAGATCAACTCAGACCCATAGGTGCCAAGGGTAAACCTGTCATACATCTCTGATAACTAAACAGTGGAAAACATGAATTACATACATGCCATGCATAACACCAGAAACCATACCAGATTTCTACTGAATCTGTCATATGTATACAAACGTCCAAAAGAGGACCCAAAAAGTATCCTAGGGTCATAATCCAAAAATCAATCTAACCCTAACCCAACTACTTACCCGTCTAACAGGGTAGCTCGGTCAACCTCTACTGCAGCAGAGTTTTATCCGCCCTTTGACCTGAATTTCCTTAAATGTTTGTAATGCTAGATTGAGACACCTCTCAGTACGGAAGATAAACTAACATCAGTGTGTGGCAACATGAGTATTATCGTGGCATAAACAGGGATTGTACTTAATTGTATAACATGTAAAATTGCTTGTATTGTTTCTGAATAAAACATCATTTGACATAACATAATATAACATACTAAATTTATGTACATATGAATCATCTTATATAACTGTACAATACTGAATAATACCCAGGATGGATAGCTAGTTGATGTCATGTCTTACCCCCACATGACAGGGTTGTGCAACCCGAAGGCGGGACCTAGCAATGGTTGGCTAACCATGCTAAGTCAAACATAAGTCTGTAAGTACGATGGGCTTGCCCCACCTAGTCCGGACTACCAGTGGGACACCTGCACTACCATGAAGCCACATCGAATTTCATCTCCCACACTCAATCTGAGATGTGTGGTAGCACTAACATAAACATAATCTTAAACATATAGCTATGGTACCGTGCTTCGTGAAACTAAACTAAGTAATCCAGGTTCTGATAACATATAATACATTTCATAATACTGATACATAAATGTTTCATGTTTCATAGAAATATCTGACATGTTTCTTGAATCTTGACCCAACATGCATGTTTATGGCATCTACGCCGACATAAATCACGGCATCTGCACCGGCATATCATAACATATAAATCACAGCATCAACGCCAGCATATTATATCGTATAGATCACGACATTTGCGCCTATATAAAACATAACATACTTAATCTTGATATTTCTGCACTATTAACGTATTATTTAAAAACCATAGTTCCTGTACTGTTTTTATGGTTTTTTCTGAAAACAGTCATAACATGCTTATTTTGGAAGAATCATAATATTCCGATATAACACAAATTTCATAGAAAATCATACTCATGCCACACAAATGTGAATATTATTCTAAATATAAAATCTGAATTGAAACCATGTTTTATGCTAAAATGTATAAAATCTATTTCCCTATTCAACAACAGTATTCCCAAACACCGTATTATATCATACGCAATTTTTGAAAATAAATAATGTATAATAATAAATAATTTCATGAAAATTTTGACTTAATTTATCCTCTTACCTAACTTACTGAGAAGCCCATAAAATGAATCAAACCTGTTATTGTGTGTGTTCCCAGCTCAATACCCTGAAATTACATTTTCCCCACAAAACTCTAGTATTATCTCACCTAATACATTTTCCTCAGTCCAAAAATATCAAATACCTTATAAAATTTAAAATAACGAACTTACCCAAATTTTGAGATGGTGCCCAAGTTGGCCAAATCAACAATCTACTCCAGTAGACTTATAGAGAATCTTCCCAGAAGTAGCGTGGCGGCTTCCAATCATCGAACTGGGGAAAAAAAAAATAGAAATCTAGAGAGAAGGTAGAGGATACAAAATTCTAGAGAGAGAGAGAGAGAGAGATGACATGCAAATTTTCTCACAGAAAGTGTGATTTTGGCCTTATATAGAGTGTTGTCCACGTGGCCTCGTCGACGAGCCATGACACCTCGTCGACGAGTCCAAGAAGGAAGTTCATCGATGAGCACATAACCCTCATCGATGAGTTTTAGGCTCTGAAATCAACCCTCTCAGTAAGTTCTCATCAACGAGACACGTGTCCACGTCGACGAGCCCTAGAAGACTGTTCATCGATGAGCGCTTTGCATTTGTCGACAAGACCCTACTAAGTCCCCTTTGAAATTTCCATTTCTCTCCTTTATTTTATTATTTAATTGCTATAATTCTCCATGTCTCTACATTCTTCCCTCCTTATAAAATTTCGTCCTCGAAATTACTATCTGAACTATACACTATCCCTTGAGGAAAAATTGGCTACTTATTTTATTACTTACCCTCACTTATGGCGGAGGAATACCGTGGTTACATTCAGGATCCTAGGAGATTACAAATATACACATAAAAAAAAAAATTCTCCCAAAACCAAAACACTACCTACTAACAGAAAATTATTACATGTACTGACTAACCTGCACAAAAGAAACTTAACATACTTATTTGCATTTTTCATGATCACTGTTGGTCCCCACTAAATAGGTGCGGGTATTTCTATCGTATTTTTTCTTCAAGCTCCTAAAAATCTTCTTCCACTATGTGATTCCTCCACAGTACTTTTACTAATAAAATTTTCTTGCTACATAATTCTTGTTCCTTCCTGTCTAAGATCTGTACTAGTATCTTCTCATAAGTTAGTGAATCTCCAAGCTCTATCTCTGCATAACTGATCACATGGGAGGGATCTAGAACATATTTCCTCAACATGAAAACATGAAATACATCATGTTTTATGGATAAAACTGGTGGTAAAGTTTGCTGATAGGCAACTGATCCTACTCTCTCAAGTATCCCGAAAGGACCAATAAACTTAGGGTTCAGCTTACCCTTCCTCCCAAACCTCATAGCTCTTTTCAGTGGCCCTATTTTAAGGAACACATGATCTCCCAAAACCATTAAATTCAAATTTTAACAGCGGTAAAAATTTTACAAACCCAAGAAGTTCAGTCGACCAAATTTGAGGTTTGGTCAACCATATCACTAAGTTCGATCGATCGGGGCATTTTTGAACTAAGGTTTTGGTCAACCAAACTAAGGCGATTTTGAACCCTCTGAGACTCCCTATGAACTGTGGAAAGGTAGAAGGCCTAACATAGCTTATTTTCATGTATTCGGATGCAAGCGTTTCATACTAAGTGATAAAGATGATTTAGGCAAATTTGATGCAAAAGAAACTAAACGAATATTCTTAGGATATACAAAGAATGGAAATTTGTAAGAAATCATCCTAGAGATCAAATCACAAGAGAACCATCACGAGGTGTATCTACTGGATCTTCATCGAAAAATCTATGTAATCATTATGCATTCTTATCTCAAGATGAACCTAAGAACGTTGAAGAAGCTCTAAGTGATGATTCATGGATAGTGGCTATGCAAGAAATTTAAATCAATTTTAAAGAAATAATGTATGGAAATTAGTTCCTAGACCTAATGACCACTTAATAATTGGAACAAAGTGGGTATTTAAGAATAAAAAAGATGAAAATGGAATAGTAGTAAGAAATAAAGCTAGACTTGTGGCTCAAGGATATAATCAATAAGAAGGTATAGATTTCGATGAGATTTTTACTCCCGTAGCAAGAATGTAAGCCATTAGAATGTTGTTAACTTATGCATCTCATAAGGAATTCAAATTATATCAAATGGATGTAAAGAGTGCTTTTTTAAATGGGTTTATTAATGAAGAAGTTTATGTAGCACAACCTCTTGGTTTTGAGGATTTAAATAACCCTGATCATATGTTTAGATTAACAAAAGCATTATATGGGTTAAAACAAGCTCCTAGAGCTTGGTATGAGAGGTTGAGCGGATTCCTACTAGAAAATGGATTTTCAAGAGGAAAGACCGATAGCACATTATTTATCAAATCCAAAAATAAAAACATGCTTATCATACAAATTTATGTTGATGATATCATATTCAGTGCTACAAACGATGAATTATGTAAGGATTTTGCAAAATGCATGCAAGATGAGTTTGAGATGAGTATGATGGAAGAGTTGAATTACTTTCTAGGATTACAAATTAAGCAAGCCAAGAATGGAACTTTAATAAATCAATCAAAGTATATAAAGGACATGCTTAAAAAATTTGACATGGAGAGTAGCAAGCCTATAGGAACTCCAATGAGTACCTCCATAAGTCTAGATAAGGATGAAAATGGTAAACCAATTGATGAAATATACTATCGAGGTATGATAGGAAGTTTGTTATACTTGATAGCTAGTAGACCGGATATAATGTTTAGTGTTTGCACGTGTGCCCGATTTCAATCAGCTCTTGAGGAATCTCATCAAATAGCCGTAAAAAGGATTTTAAGATACTTGATAGGTACTATTGACTTAGGATTTTGGTATCCTAAGGACACTGGATTCGAAATGATTAGTTATTCAGATGCTGATTATGCTAGATGTAAAATTGATAGAAAAAGTACAAGTGGTACATGTCATTTTTTAGGACGATCTCTAATATCTTGGTTCTCTAAGAAATAAAACTTCATAACCTTATCTACTACTAAAGATGAGTATGTGGCAGTAGGGAGTTGTTGTGCACAAACACTCTACATGAAGCAATAATTAAAGGACTTTAACTGAGAACATTCTGTTATACCTATTAAGTGTGATAATAAGAGTGCTATAAACATTTCTAAAAATCCAATATCACACTCAAGAACCAAGCATATAGGCATTAGACATCATTTCTAAGAGATCATATGCAAAAAAAAGATATCATAACAAAATTCGTAAATACAAATGACCAATGGGCGGATATTTTTACCATACCTTTTCCAGAAGATAGGTTTATATCAATAAAAAGAGAACTTGGCCTATTACACAATACGGAAGTGGTTTAGAAAGAATACAAGAAGAAGAAAATTTGAAATTTTTGGGAAGTCAGGCAACTGAGCTCAGTGACCCCAGTCAATTGGCAAGCCATTGACTTGCAGGAATTCAGTTTCTCTATCAGTTAGGCGACTAACTTCTAAGACCGTAGTCAACTGGATCATCGGGGCTTTATATATTTTGAGCTCGTAACCCTAATTTCTTTCATTCTAATCAACTATACTTGGCTCCTCAACACACTTGAACTTATTTTATTCCATTCCCCTTTGCTTCTAAACCAGAAATCTTTCATTAAAAGAGTGGAAATGATCTTCCCACGTATTCCCTATACAGATTTCTAAGGTTTTCTATTGCATTCGTTCATCAAAATGCCACGAACCAAATGTGTAGCAAATCGAGGTCCTACCTCTGGAAAAGAAGAAAACAACATTGACCAATGGCTTGTTGCTCCTCACGCCAAACAAAGATATAGGAATCATCTTCGAGCAACCGATCCAATACTTGGCAAGATCATCGACACAACTTTTTTTACAGCAGAATTTTTGAATATTCTACCAATGTATAGGGCAATAGGTTAAAAAAATCTTGTGGTTTATCAAGCAAAGGGCCTATACCCAAATCTCATTAAGATCTTTTATGCGAATATGGTTAAAATTCAATCGGTACTCACTACCGAAGTAAGAGGACAAAGAATATCGTTAACACCACAAACCTTGGCCCCCATTCTTCGTATTGACCAAAGTGATTTTGAGTGTCTTGCATTCTCACATACTTGGATCTTGGATCAAGGATTCACCCCCAAGGAATTTTTACCATTAATTATGGTCGAAGTACCAGATCAATTTAGGAATCCTCCTAAGTATACACAGTTGAACCTTCAAGCACAGATTCTTCAAAAAATCATAACATACAATATTGTACCCCAGGTTGGATCACACGATTACATGTCATACGTTAATTGCTTTGTCATATGGCGCCTTTTGAAAGGGAAGAAACTTGACTTGTCCAGTTTGATTCTGAAATGGATGTGGACAAGATTGGAAGCATGACGAGTTACTCTTCCATATGGTGGCATCCTTAATATCATGTTCTCTCATCTTAGTATCATCAATCCAAATGAGTTGTTCATAAAGAGAACTTGACATGATCTTTTCAACTCTATGACCCTAAAATAGATGAGATATAAGAAACATGAGCAGGGTTGGTTTATGAGAGGAAGAAGACCACCTAGGCAACCACCTGAGCAAGGTCCACCTCCTGATCAATAGCTAGAACCTCAGATTGATGCTCCTTCATGGTTCATACCATTTCATCATCAGTTTACTACTTTTAGTAGTGACGTGCGCTTTGGACTTTAGTCTCTTAAGGAAAGTAATACCTCACTTCAGCCTAATATTTCCTCAATTGATCAAAGACTTAGCCGTTTGAAATAGTATCAGGCTAGTTCCTCACGTTATCCTAGTTATGATGCATTTGATGAGGAATCTAAGGAAGAAAAAAATGAAGGAGATGATTAAAGTTCTGGAGATAATGATGGTGCTGATGCTGATGCTTGATGTTTTTGTTGCTATAATGAGTATTTTAGTGCTATATCAATTTTTGTTGTGCATCTCATTGCTATATATATATATATATATATATATATATATATGTGTGTGTGTGTGTGTGTAAATCAGTTTGTTATGTTTCGGGTTGTATCTCAGTTTTTTTTTTTTTTTTTTTTTGGGTATGTATTTCAAGATTACTTATGACACTATGTACACCTATGGTTCTATATGAATATCATTTTGGGTATGAATTTGTGTCTACTTTGGACTTGCCCTAGTTATTTCTTTTCTCTTTTTGATTGATGTCAAAAGGGGGAGAAGGGTTGAGCAAAATTGAGAGTAAAGTTGCAAATCGAAATTAGGAAAGTTGCAAAACTAAGAATGATATATGAGAATGCTGATTTATGATGATATGCTGATATATGTTGAAATGCTGATACATGAAATGAATTTGATATATTATTGACAAATGAGATCTTTCAATATGAACTTTCATGCAATTTGAATATGATATGTTGATATATGTTGAAATGCTGATATATGAAATGAATCTGATATATCATTGACAAATGAGATCTTGCAATATGAACTTTCGTACAGTCTGAAACTGAAGTTGATACTATTTGAAACACTATCATATGGATGATTATCATACTTTCAAAACATTGTTAAAAATATGCTTATTGTAAAGGGGAGCCTTGTCAAGGTTCACGTCCTTTTGCTCCTTATTTGTCATAATAAAAAAGGAAGAGATTGTTGGACTAACATGACTTACTAATCTTATTTTGATGATAACAAATGAAAGGTAATTTAACATGTTTTGGTGAAAGTGATGAAACTTCAAGAATCAAGTTTTTTAAACTCAAGTTCAAGTAATCACGAAGCTCATTGCAAGACTACATGAAAAGGAAATGAAAGCTTAAAGGACATGAAAGCATGAATTTCAAAGTTGACTTGATGAAAGCTTAGAGAATTGAAGCTTAAAGGTAACATGGACTCAGCAAATGACAAGCATGAACTCCAAGCTTAGAATATGTTTAAGTCTTAAGAGAGTCTCTATGTAAGTACTTCATTCAAATGATGATATGGTTGGATTTGAAGCTTATTAGGAAAATCATTGACTTAGAGACCATATTTTGAAAAACCCCAGAAAATATTTTTCAAAAGTTTTAAACTACTTTGGGGAAAACAAAAGAGCATAAAAGAATTTGGAAATAAACTTGAAAATCATAAAAGTTGTCTGTCCAGGCAATTGACATGGATGGCCCCGGCGACTGACACTTATATAGAATGAATTTGGGAAAACCTAAGAGGACCCAGGTGACTAACTTTTGACAACCCAGTCGACTGACACCTTACTACCTTTGAATGTTTAGTGTTTTTAATGACCCAGATGACTAACCCTTCGTGATCCAGTCGATTGACTCTTCGAAAATTCAAATTTTAAAGTTAATGGGAAGTTTCTAAAATTAAGTTTTTAAAAGGTATTCATTATGAAAACTTTGGAAAGACTCCAAGTCACTTGGGGAACACGAAATTAACTTTTTTACATCTATAAATACCCCTTAAGACAAAGTTTTTCAAAATACCAAGCAATGCACAACAATCAAAGCTTTTTTACTTATAATACTTTTAAAGCTCTCTTACTCACATGCTTGTTGAATTTCTCTACTGAGTTTTGCTGTGAAATCCTCACAAATCTCTGAGCATATACTGAATTCTTTCCATCAAGAAAGAAGCTCACGGTGATATACTTCTAAAGCTTCAAATTCTCTCTATTGTTATTTTGAATTGAAGTATATAGTCGTGCTTTATTGTTGTACTAATCAACTCTTGTAGAGAGTGTCTTTGTACACCAAATTTGTTTTTGTTTTTGTAGACGGTTCAGGTTTTTGAATCATTGATTGGACCGAGCGTGGGGCATCGCTTGGAGAGGAGGACTCTATCTTATTGAAGAAGGGATTGTAAGGTTGCTCCTACCCTTTAAAGACATGTGTAAGGTTGCTCCTACCCATAAAGGATTGGAATAGTGAATCCTTGGGTGTGTTGCCTAAGGCGAGGGCGTAGGCGGGGATAGACAAACCTCGTAAAACTCGCGGTGTCACTCTATTCCTTACTCTCATTTAATTTTCTACTCATATAAATTGGGTGGTTGGATATTTAATTTTCTGCTCCAATAAACTACGTGGATTGGATATTAATTAAGCTGAAAATTAATATTGGGATTATAGAAACCAAAAGGGAGTACGTTGGTTGATCAATACTTATCGCGGAAACCGTAAGGGAGTACGTTGATCGATTAACACCCAAGATTCATTAATTAATTGAAAGTGGTTTTTTTAAATTCTAAGTTTTGGAAAAGTGGTTGGAAATTTTTATTGTGCTTCATATTAAGAAATCAAGTCTATTAATACAGGGCATTTATCAGCTATATACTTAAACTCAACATTGACTTACTTAATTGCTGAATCTTGGAAGCATTGCTGAATTATTCTGTATTGTGAATCTTGCCTTGGTTATCTTGGTTGGTTAAATTAAATTGTTGAAATAATTTTTTTAAAATTCACAAAGCATTCAATTTGATATACTCATACTCATTCATAGAGGTTATAACTTAATTAGTTTTCCACTGTACTTGTTATTAAAAATCAATCTTGCATGAGTGATTGCTGAAATCAAAATAAGTTGAGAAAGAATTAATTAAAGAAGGTATAAATAAATTTTTAAAATCCCAATTCGCCCCCCTATTAGGATTACACTTTCCTTTTCAAAAATTATCAAGTCCTTTGACGAGACTAACAAAGAAGAATGTGAAGTATGAATGGATTGATGAATGTGAGCAAAACTTCCAAGAATTAAAGCAGCGACTCATCATTGGCTCGATACTGAATATTCCATCAGGAGAAGGTGGTTTTGTGATTTACAATGACACGTCTCGGATAGGGCTTGGGTGCATATTAATGCAACAGGGGAAGGTCATTTCATATGCTTCTCAGCAACTCAAAGAGTACGAGAAGAATTATCCTATGCACGATTTGGAATTTGCAGCGAGTGTATTTGCATTGAAAATCTAAAGACACTGCCTGTATGGTGAAAGGTGCGAGATTTTTACAGATTATAAAAGTCTTAAGTACTTCTTCGCGCAAAAATAACTGAACATGAGATGGGGAAGATGGCTACAACTAATAAAGGATTATGATTGTACCATCAATTACCACCCGGGGAAAGCCAATGTGGTAGCTGATGCATTAAGTCGAAAGTCACGGAATGCATCGATCTCAGTAGTGGTAATTCAGCATCAAATCAAGATGGATCTGGAAAGATTTGGTGAGGAAGTAGTGCAGGGAAATCATCAGGCTTTCATCGCTAATCTAGAAATCCAACCGACCTTGCTGGAAAAGATTAAGGATGCACAGATGAAGGATACAGAGTTAGTGAGCATTATAGATAAAATACAGAGTGGACTGAGGGCGAATTTCAACATATCAGATTATGGGGTTTTAAGGTTTCACGCCAGATTATGTGTACCCCGATGATGCTACGATTAAAAGAACCATTCTGGAATAGGCTCATCGCTCTCTTTATACAGTGCATCCAAGGAGCACCAAGAGGTATCAAGATTTAGGAGAATCTTTTTGGTAGAACAACATGAAGAGATGGAGCAATACTTACATGTCAGCAAGTGAACACTGAGCATCAGAGACCAGAAGGGCCTTTGCAACCCCTCCACATTTCTGAGTGGAAGCAGGAGCACATATCCATGGATTTCGTAACAGGGTTGCCACCAAAACTTCATAGGCAAAACGCCATTTGGGTAGTTGTTGACTGTCTAACAAAAACTTCCCAATTTATTCTGATCGAAGTTAACTACTCCATGAATAGGCTTGTAGAGTTGTATGTTCAGGAGATGGTTAGACTACATGGCATGCCAGTGTCCATCATATCAAATTGAGACTCACGGTTCACATCCCAATTGAAAAGGAAGGTGTACTCCCAAAAGGGGATGAATTGGGATTAAAAAAATTTTCTTTAGAAACTTCTTTAGTTAATTCTTTCTCAACCCTTTTTAGTTTCAGCAAACACACATGTATGATTTGAATTTCAATCACAAGTCCAGCTAAGAATTAATTCAGTTTTAATTCTTTATGAATGAGAATACCAAATTAAATACTTTGTAGGTTTTTCAGGACTTCTTCCAACACTTTAAATCAACACCCAATGAATTAATTTAATCAATCAAGATAATATATCAATTCCATCAATGCTTCCACGATTCAACTTTTGAATATGTCAATCCACTCAACAAGTTGAGCTTGATTTCTCAATATAAAACACAATAGAAAATTAAACCAAGCTTCCAAAACTCAAATATTGATGTTAAATATGTAACATGAATTATGCAACCAATCAATATATTAATGAGCTTTGGTATTGATCAATCAACGTACTCCTTTTGGTTTACACAATAATATTGACCAATCAACGTACTCTCTTACGGTTTCTGTAATTTCCAAAAGCAAATTAATTTTCAGCGATTAAATAATCAATCCACGCAATTTATATATGTGTAGAAAATTAAATTCACAACCACGCAATTTGTATATATATGCTAAAAATTAAAGAGAGTAAGGAAGAGAGAGCGACACCAATATTTTACGAGGTTCGGCTATCCCCGCCTACGTCCTCGCCTTAGGCAACAGACCTAAGGGCTCTACTATACTGCTCCTTTTATGGGCAGAGCAAACCTTTTACATCACTCCTTCAATAGGATAGAGCCCTCCTCTCAAAGCAATTCCTCATGCTCAGATCACTCCTTCAACTATGGTGGAGCCCCCTCTCCAAGTGATACCCCACACTCGGTACAACGATTCAAAAATCCTGAACCATCAAGAAAATTAAGAAACAAATTGGTGTATAAAGACACTCTCAACAAGAGCAGATTAGTACAATAGAAAACAATATACTTAAATCAAATAACAATATATAAAGATGAAGCTCTAGTGTATATCACCGGGTTGTTTCTTAGATTAAAAGATTCATAATTTGTGCACAAAGATCAATGAGGAAATATCAACAAGACTCAGTAGAAACTTTAGCAAGTATGTGAACAAGAGAGCTTTTGAAGATTGTAAGCAATAAGGCTTGATTGTTGATTTTAATTCTTAGTATCTAAAATCCCTTGTCTTGGAGGTCATTTAGAGAGTTTAGAAAGTGTATTTCATGTTCCCCAAGTGACTTAGAGTGTTTCCGAAATTTTCATAATGTTTAGAATTCAAAAATTCAATTTTGGAAACTTCCCGTTACTTTTAAAAATATGAATTTCAAAGGGCCAGTCGACTAGACTCGAGGGCTTAGTTGCCTAGATTTTAAATTTCAACGAATTTTGGAACTCAGTAGAGGGTCAATCGACTAGGCTTTGATGGGTCAGTCGCCTAGACAGGTTCTTTCTGCTGTTCAGTCGCCTAAACAGATATGGTCAATCGCTTGAAAACTTCGACCACCCTTCAGTATTTTGGTCATAACTTTTTCTATATAACTCTAAATTAGTTTTTGGTATCAATAGAAAGTTAAGAAAAAATCCTACAACTTTCATGTTGATCATTTTTTAAGATAAAAATCCTTTGATAGAGAAAATTGCACATCAATCTAGATATAGAAAAAAGAACAGAATTAGGAAAATTATGTTTTGGTGCTTTTTATTCCAAAAATAATTTTAACCTTTTTGAAATAACTTTTGACTTTATAAAAATATTTTCCAAGTATTTTAAAAGGTATCTAGGTTCAAGTAATTAACCTAAGAGTTCCATGCATCCATATTGAAATGTTTTGAAATGCTTACATAAAAACTTCTTAAGACTTTGACACTCTAAGCACTTAAGTCTTCATGCTTGTCTTTCTTTGAGTCCATCTTGTCTTCAAGCTTCAATATACTTTAAGTTTCATCATATGTTTCTATCTTTGAATTGTTCAAGTTTCATCATGGGCCAAGCATTATCTTCATGTGAGCTTCTTTACAAATATTTAAGCTTGATCCTTTAGAGACTTGATCTATTTTTATAAAAGCTTTTGAGCCCTGAAACATATCTTAGCAAAACATGTTAAGATCATTTGCTTTGTTATCATCAAAACAAGATTCGTAAGCCTTGTTAGGCCAACACTAGTTTTGGAAAAGTTTACAAAAGTTTTGGGATCTCAGCTGACTTTTAGCACAACTTTCACCCTCAGACTAATGGACAATCAGAGAAAACAATTCAGATACTGGAGAATATGTTGCGGGCATGTCTGTTGGATTTTAGAGAAAGTTGGATTCAGTATTTGCCACTGATTGAGTTCACTTACAACAATAGCTACCAAGCCAGTATCGAGATAGCACCGTATGAAGCGTTATATGGTCGGAGGTGCCGATCTCCATTGTATTGGGACAAGGTTGATGAACGGCAATTTTTGGGGTTAGAGATTATACAACATACTCTTGAGAAAATCAAACTCATATGAGATAGAATTAAAATAGCTTGGAGTCGATTTGGGTTAAATGTTAAGTTAACAAATTTTGAGCACGAAATTTTTATAAGGAGGGGAGGATGTAGTAACCCAAAAAATAATTAATTAATTAATTATTAATAATTATTAATTAAATAATATAATATAATATAATATATTATAATATTATAATATTATATATATATATATATGAGTATAAGATGGATTGAAATAAACCCCCCCCCCCAAAATAAAATTTTTGTCTCTCTCTCTCTTATCAATTTCTCTCTCTTAATTTCTTTTCTCTCTCTTCGCCAAATTGAAAAATGAACATCATTTCTGGGTCCTACCTCCGCTCCTCAATGTTTTAACCGAAGAGATTTCGTCGTTTGGACGTCATAGGCACCACTTTAGGGCGAAGGTAAGGGAAATAGATTATATCAATTTATTTTGAAAATATATTCCTAACCTAAATTTATTTTGTAAATTCAATTATTCCCATATGTTTGGGGTAAGTTAAACTGCGAGATTTGATCAGATCGGGTTTATGGGGAATATATTTAAATTAAGTTAAACTGCGGGGATTTGATCAAATCGAATTTTTGGAAATATATTTGAATTAAATTAAACTATGGGGTTTTGATCAACTCGGGTTTTTTGGGAATATATTGGAATTAAATCAAATAAGTAAAATTGATCATACCTGCAACTTTATTTAAATTTACTATGTATATATATTTATAAGAATGCCCAGGTAATTTATGAAATTATAATTATTATACAAATTGTGTGTTATGAGAATAATTTATGATATTGCATAATTAAACTTGTTGGAATTTTTATGGTATTATATGGTAAAAGTGGTGGTATTACACTGGTTCTGAAATTTTTGAGAATATATTGAAATTGTGAAATGACTATTGATAATTCTATTGTGAAGTTTGTACTGAGAACGATGGAGAGGGATGCTCAGTATGGAAATTTTTTTGTGAAATTTGTACTGAGAACGATGGGGAGGGATGCTCAGTATGAAAATTATGTTGTAAAGTTTGTATTGAGAACGATGGGGAAGGATGCTCAGTATGAAAATTATGTTATGAAGTTTGTACTAAGAACGATGGAGAGAGATGCTTAGTGTGGATATTCTATTGTGAAGTTTGTACTGAGAACGATGGGGAGGGATGTTCAGTGTGGAAATTCTATTGTGAATTTTATACTGATAGCAATGGGGAGGGATGCTCAGTACGGAAATTCTATTGTGAAGTTTGTACTGAGAAAGATAAGGAGGGATGCTCAATATGCAAATTATGTTATGAAGTTTGTACTGAGAATGATGGGGAGGGATGCTCAGTATATATTTCATAATTAAATGTATGGAAACTGTGGAAATTCTGTTGTATTATGTAAAATACATATATGTAGATTTATGTAAACAGGGCTATTTATTGAGTCGAAGTATGTTTTGAGAAGAAAATATGTATTTTCAATTATATGGGTGTGAATACAGTTTATAAATGTTATCTCATTTAAAGTTAATTAATAGATGTATTTACCTTACACTAAAACTCATGATAGCCACACACTAAAAATAATCTATTCTGTCTTATTGAGAAGTGTCTCACCCCAATAATTATTTCACATTTCAGGAAATATAGGAAATCAAGCTTAGCGAGCTTCAGGGCGGGGTTTAGATAGTATAGTTAGAGAAAGTGTTTGTAAAATACTGAATTAAGCATGTTTCTATATCTCTTGGGTTGTAATATTGTTATTTGGAGGTACCTATATGTTTGTGATGGTTTAGTACTCTGGTATAGTATTTAAGATTTATTATGGTAATTAAATAATAAAAGAAAGGAGGAAGTAAAGGAAAATTTTAAGAAGGTTAACAGGGTCTCATCGACGAATGCAGAGTGTTCGTCGACGAACAGGCTTCTTGGGATCATCGACGTGAACACGTGTCTCGTCGACTAGAAGATACCAAAAGAGGTTTAGTGGAGCTTGAAGTTCGTCGATGAGGGATTCGTGTTCGGTGGTGAACTCCCTTCATGGACTCGTCGATGAGATGACGTGTCTCGTTGACAAATCCAGGTTTATAAATATGCCTAAATTGTATTTTTCAGCAAGAATTTGTGCAGAAACCCTCTCTCTCTCTCTCTCTCTCTCTCTCTCTCTAAAACCAATCCTTTCCCTTTTTCTCTACGATTCCGGCTTCATTTTTTGTTGGTTCGACAATCAGAAGCCGCCACGCTACTCCTGGAAGATTCTCTTCAAGTCTACTGGAGTAGATCGTTGGTTAGGCCAACTTGCCCACCATCCCAGAATTTGGGTAAGTTGAATAAATGAGTATTTTTAGTTGTATCAAGCTTACCTGAGTTTAGATTTTAATTTATATAGGAATATACTGGTGTTTTGTGGAATAAAATTTGAGTATTATATTTTTAGGAATAATGTGTTTTGGGACCCTACAGGCAAGGGTTGGAGACCCCAGAGAGTGGTATTGCAGGAACCCAGGTAAAATGATGTATGAATTATAGTTTAGGATTTGTGCATACGTAGGTTCAGGGGAAATATAGTTAATCTATTGAAATGTTTGTATTTATGTATTATTTCAGGATTTTGGGGATAGTACGCCGTGAGCATAAGGATTAAGTTGGAGGCGAGCCTCCCAGCCAATTAGGTAAGGGGAATATGCTATCCTAGGAATTTTAGTATAATTATCAGCGGAAATTTTATGTTTTATCATATTATTTTTATTCAGATTATAAAATATATATGTTTAGCAGAAAATACAAATTTTAGAACATGTGAATTTATTTATTTAAATTATGTGGCATGAGCTTATAGCATATTAGCACAGTATTTACGCGGCTACAAATATCTTGATTTACAGTGTATATATATAGACAGATATATATATATATATATATTTACCAGACAGTTATATACAGATAATATACAGACAAGTATTTTACAGTAATTATAGAATGTCATGTTTTCCAAAACCATAACACTCAAACATTATAGTTATTACAGTGAGATATTATAATATTTTCATATTAGATTTATAGTGTTATGGTTATTTTGGAATCATGATGAAAATAGTAGGATATTTATAGAAATAGTATATACAGTATCAAACCCTGATGAATCAAGTTATGTTCAATTAGCAGAGCACGATACCGTTGCTATTTTAAAATCAGAGTGCAACCACATATCTCAGATAGTATGTGGATTCTGTCAAACCGTGTCTGGAGAGTTTGTAGTCTCCCTAGTATTCTAAGTTGAGGAGACCGTTTAACGAGGTAGTTACCAATTACGTGCCTAGAAAAGGACACAGTTTGGCTGAGCTGAGGATTGGTAGAGTACAATTGACTTAACTGGTAGGCCAACTAGGATTAAGTCCCGCCTACGGGCCGCACAACCCTATTATAAGGGGTTAAATCATGATGTATAGTTTTTCAAGGTAAACATTTCAGTTATGTATATGTATACAGATTCACAGAATATCAATAATATAGTATGACACTAGAAGTATAAAATAGTAGAAAACTCAGATGTTATAGTTATATTTTAAAATATGATAAATGCAAGTTATATTGTATATTGATTTATCAGCTTTTACAATTTCAGTTACTGTCAAAATAATATTTATGAAACTCAGTTGCCACACACTAGTGATAGTATATTTCCTCTTACTGAGCGTTGTCTCATCCTAGTGGTTTAATATTTTTTAGGTGATCCAACTAGGTGAGCAAATCAGACTCGCAGATAGAGAGATCTTTTGTACTGCCCTATTTTAAAGGGTAAGTGTGTTTAGGGGGATGTTTTTTTGGAGTAGTTGGAACTGGGGTGTTGTGTAAATATGTATATATGGTTTGAAAGTACTGAATTCTGGTATTGTGAATATGGATATATGACTTTATGTTTTTCGCTATGTAGGTGTGTCAAATTGTGTATAGGGACACCTCAGTGCCCATCTGGGGGCCGCGATGTTATAGCAGGTATTACATAGGTATCAAAGTAATTTATATTTTATATGGAAAAAAATGGGGTAATTTTTGGGTCCTGACAGTACGATTGCACACCCAACCTAGTCTGGACCTAGTGGGTAACCTGCTCCTGCAATATATCACTTCAAGGGCCAATCGGCTGCCATCCGCCTACACTTTCTTGATAGTGTGGCTACACTGAATGTAATACTAGTTACGGTACCATGCTCTGAATCATAACCAGTCTATGAGGGTTCTGCTACCATATAATACAATTCATATAATAAAATTGTAACATGATCTCATTTTCATAAGTCTGTATAAAATCTATCATGTCCACAATTCTGTATAAAAGCTGCCATGTCATATCTCTATATAAAACTGTCATTTCATATCTCAGCATAAGCCATCTGTACTCAGTATAAAGCCGTCTAAACTCGACATTAAGCCGTCTAAACTGTCATTTCATTACTATATAAAAACCATCATGTTTAATCATACAATAATAATTATTCTCATGCCACATGTTTTTAGTGATAATTCATGATATAATAACTGCTTGGGAAAAATATATTTTACTGAGAAATAAATGTATAATCATCTCTAGGATTTACTTAACTCAAAATACCTGATTTTTCTTAAATACACGTATATATAATATACCAAATTATCATTTTCCTATGCCTGATTATTTAAAAAAATCATATATAACAATCCTATAATCATAGACTTCATTTTAATCGGTTAAATTTCCAAAAATATCTTACATAATCTATTCTCCTTACCTTATCTCTAGAGTGATGCCTACGATCCCCAAACAATAAATCCACCCCGGTTAAACTGCTTTAGATCGAAGTTAGGATCCTAAAATGGCGTTCATCCTTCAATTTGGCTGAGATCTAGAGGGAAATTGGAAAGAGAGAGAGAGAGAGAGATTTCGCAGCCCTAAAGAGAGAGAGGGAGAATGAGAAATTTTCTAAACAAAATGAGCTTAAGTCCCTTTTATAGGTTGCTACCCCCAGACAAAATCGTTTAACTAAATCGTTTTTCACTGTTTTACCTTTATTGGCCCTCGGTAATTCAAAACCATCGATGGTTTTCTTGAACTCCACTAAACCAAATTCCCTCTTTTTACTTATTATTATTATTATTATTATTATTTCGAGCCTTTGCATCCTCCCCTCCTTATAAAAATTTCGTCCTTGGAATTTGCTAACCAATTCTTATATCATTATTTGGAAATTACTGACATATTTACCCGACTCTAAAAAGAGTCCGCAGCCACCCACATAGCGGCTCCATCCTAAATTTATTAATATCTCTCACTTTTAGCGGAGGAATACCGTGGTTACAACAACGGTTTCTGGGAGATTACCAATAGCGAAACAAAACTATCCCATAAACCATTCATAATTTAAAACCAAAAACAATTGAGTTATAACCAACTACCCTACACTATACAAGTCAACAACTAAAACAATTATTTACCTGAACTATCACATTTATCTGGCTAATGTTGGGCCCTGCTGAATAAGTGTGGGTACTTCTGATGCATTTCCTCCTCTAGTTCCCATGAAACTTCCTCAACTGCGTGATTACGCTAGAGTACTTTAACCAATGGAATTTTCTTGGTATGTAATTCCTTCTCTTTCTGGTCTAGGATCTGAATTGGCACTTCGTCATAGGATAAAGTATCTCTAAGCTCCAGTGACTCGTAACTTATTACATGCGATGGATCCAGGACGTATTTTCTTAACATAGACGCATGAGACACGTCATGGATCCTCGACAATGTCGGGGGTAACACTACCTTATAGCCAACTGGACCAACTCTTTCCAGTATCTCGAATGTCCCAATATACCTAGGGCTTAGCTGGCCCTTCTTCCCAAAAATACATTATCCCTTACACCAAACTATAGCTCTCGTCCGTGAGTATCAACGTAACTTTTCTGTTGATTTTGAGCTGTTTTAATTCTTTTCCTGGTGAGTTTGATTCTCTCAGAAGTCTGCTGTATAATTTTCGGCCCCAAAATCCACCATTCACCAAACTCATTCCAGTATAACAAAGATCAGCACCTCAGACCATATAATGCTTCATACGGTGCCATCTCGACACTGGCCTGGTAGCTATTGTTGTAAGCGAACTCAACTAGTAGTAGATACTGTATCCAACTCCCTCCAAAATATAGCAAACAAGCCCGCAACATATCTTTCGGTATCTAAATTGTTCGCTCTGACTGTCCATCAGTCTAGGGATGAAATGATGTACTAAAAGTCATCTGAAAACCCAAGGGCCTTTGTAAGCTCTTCCAAAACTGGGATGTGAACCGTGGGTCCCAATCTAGTACAATGGACACGGGAGTGCCATGAAGTCTAACTATCTCCTGAGTATATAACTTTGCCAACCTATTCATGGAGTAGTTAACCTTGATTGGAAGAAAATAGGCAGTCTTTTTCATACAGTCAACAACTACCCAAATGGCGTTTTGCCCATGCAATGCTGGTGGCAACCCCATGACGAAATCCATAGAGATGCGCTCCCACTTCCATTATGAAATGTGAAATGGTTGCAATGGTCCTGTTGGTCTTTGATGCTTAGCCTTTACTTGCTGACATGTCAAGTAGTGCTCCATGAATCGAGTAATTTCTCTCTTTATATTGTTCCACCAGAAAGATTCCAACAGATTCTGATACATCTTAGTGCTTCCTAGATGCACAGTATATAGAGAACAATGTGCCTCTTCTAGAATAATTTTTTTAATTTCAGTATCATCGAGTACACATAGTTTGGTGTAGAACCTCAAAACTCCATCATCTGAAATATTAAAATATGTCCACAGTCCACTCCGCACTTTATCCATAATCTTCACCAACTCTGTATCTTTCATCTGAGCGGTCCTAATCTTTTTCAACAGAGTTGGTTGAATTACCAGATTAGCAATAAATGCTTGGTGATTTTCTTCCACCAGTTTCACACCAAATCTTTCTAGATCCATCATGATCTGATGTTGAGCTACCACTGCTAATACTGATGCACTTACTGACTTTTGACTTAATGTATCAGCTGCCACATTAGTTTTCCCTAGGTGGTAACTGATGGTACAGTCATAATCCTTTATCAGTTCCAGCCATCTCCTCTGTCTCATATTCAATTCCTTCTGCGTAAAGAAATACTTAAGGCTTTTGTGGTCCATAAAGATCTCACACTTTCCACCGTACAAGTAGTGCCTCTAGATTTTTAATACATACACCACTGTCGCCAACTCCAAATCATGTGTCGGATAATTTTTCTCGTACTCCTTGAGTTGCCGAGATGCATATGCCATGACCTTCCCCTGTTGCATCAAAACACACTCAAGCCCTTTCTAAGACGCATCACTATAAATCACAAACACATCATCTCCTGATGGGATAGTCAAAATCGGAGCAGTGACGAGTAGTTGCTTCAATTCTTGAAAAATCTGCTCACAATCGTCAGTCCACTCATACTTTACATTTTTCCTCATCAACCATGTCAGAGGACCCGATAGTTTAGAAAATCTTTCCACGAACCGGCGATAATATCCTACCATGCCCAAGAAACTTCTGACTTTGTGAACAATCTTCAGCCTCACCCAATCCACTACTACCTCTATTTTATTCGGGTTTACAAAAACACCATCCCATGGATATCACGTGCCCTAGGAATGCAACCTTCTCCAACCAAAATTTACATTTCCATAATTTAGCATAAAATTTCTTTTCTCGTAACACCTAGAGTACCAACCTCAAATGAGTTTTATGCTCCTCGGGACTCCTCGAATAGAACAAAATATCATTGATAAACAGCACCACAAACTGATCTAAATATTCATGGAAGACCCTGTTCATCAGGTCCATAAATGCAGTAAGAGCATTTTACAGTTCGAAAGGCATAACCAAGAACTCATAGTGACTATACTTGGTTCGGAAAGCTATCTTTGGAACATCCTCTTATTTGACTTTCACCTGATGATACCTAGATAGAAGATCGATCTTAGAATAGACCTATGTTCCCTGAATCTGGTCAAACATATCATCAATACGGGGAAGTGGATACTTATTTTTAACTGTCACTTTGTTTATCTCCCGGTAATCGATACACATCCTCATCGACCTGTCCTTCTTTTTAACAAATAGAGTCGGTGCTCCCCAAGGTGATACACTAGGTCTGATAAATCCCTTTTCCAATAATTCCTGCAACTGTTCTTTTAAATCTTTCAACTTTACTGGAGCCATTCTGTAGAGTGTCTTAGTGATTGGTGCCATCCTTGGAAGTAAATCAATGGCAAACTCAATTTCGCGGTCGAGAGGCAACCCAAGTAAATCCTCTGAAAAGACATCAGAGAATTCTCTCACAGCTGGGATATCTTCAAACTTTAATTCTCCCTAGGGTGTTTCCTTCACACAAGCTAGGCACCCCTGGCCTTCCTCTAGAAGTAGCCTTTTTGCCTGAATAGCTGACAGTATCTATGGTAAGGAACACATGTACGGCCCAACAAACCTGTACTCCTACTCCCTAAGAGGTCTAAACACTACCTCTTTCTTATAACAGTCAATACTGGCATAATTGGGAGCTAGCCAGTCCATACCCAAAATCACATCAAACCCGTGCATGTCAAAGATCACTAGATTGGTGGGTAGCATTCTCCACTTAATACAGATCAGATGATTTCTAAGCACTTTTCTACATACCTATACTGTTCATGTTGGTGTGACCACAGATAAATCAACGTCTAATAGTTGAGCTTCTATCCCACACAGTTTGATATATTCCCAGGATATGAATGGATGTGTTGCTCCTAAATTAAACAAAACAACAGCTTTAATTGAAAACTTAGAAATAGTACCTGTCACCACATCACCTCCATTCTCTGCGTCTCCCAGTGTAAGTGCATAAGCCCGCACCTGGGCGGTGTTCCTCTGCTAGCTACTTCAGGGTGTCAAGTCGTTTCCCCGAAATTGTCTAGGAGCAGGTGCATTTCTTGGTGGTGCACGACAGTCTCGTCCGATGTGGTCAGGTCTACCGCACCGATAACAGGTACCCAATCCACTCCTGCATTCCCCCGGATGCCTTTTATTGCATCTAGGGAAAATAGGGTATGATGGGTTACCCTGAAATGCTTGATTTCCCATCTCCTGTCTCTGGCCTCCACTGCTACCATGCCTCCTCCAAGGCCCCTGAATCGCACCTGCGTGAGAACCAGGATGCATGGGCCTCTTCCTTTGGCTCTACAACCCTGCACTTCTCTATTGGCTAGTCTCTACTATGGCGGCTTTATCCACCCGCTCCGAGAAATCCTGCACCTATAAGACCGCTACCTGCTCGTAAATATCTTGTCTCAGACCCTTCTCGAACCTCTATTCCTTTTTGGACTCATATGAAATCATATATGGGGCGAAACAAGACAGCTTAACGAACTTGGCTACATACTGCTACACAATCAAATGCCCCTGGGTTAGGTTCAGAAACTCCTCCGCCTTTGCATCCTTAGTGGAGGTGGGGAAGTACCAATCAAAGAAGATCTCTTTGAAGCGATTCTAGGTCAGTGTTGCAGGTACTGGCCTTTACTCCACAGGTAGCTTCACAGCTAACCACCATCGCTGGGCCTCTCTTGTCATCTTAAATGTGGCAGAGAGGACTTTCTGCCCATCAGTGCAGGGCAGCACTGCCACTATCTTCTCAATCTCCTGTACCCAATACTCTACAATAGTTAGGTCGGCTCCTCCTGAGAAAGCTAGGGGATTCATCCAGGTAAACTGCTCTATGGTGCAGCCTTAATCAGTTGGTGGGCAATCATGTTCCCTAGAGTTCCGTGCAATCTTCGCCATGAACTGCTGAGCTATACTACACAGTTTTTTATTAGAATTGCTGCCACCCACACTGGAAGTCCCCACATTGCCACTACGGCTAGAATTTATGTTGTTACCCCTAGGGTCCATCTTGAAAATAGAACATAACACAATATTAGAAATCCTATATCATAATTTGACCGATACATTCATCTAACTAAGAAACCATAAAATGCACTCTATGCTCATACTAAAACACTTGGACTTTCCCCACAAAAAAAAAAATCCAATTTAACCTCCAAGTTTCAAATTTCAAGGTTTAGTCTAACTGCTTAGAAAACAACTCGATGATAGTTTGCCATGGCTTTCCTGAAACCGTTATTTCAAGAAAATCACAAAAACCGTCACGGAATTCCTGCCTCCAGGCTACGAGACAAAACCCCAAATTCCAATCTTAACCTTCAGTAATGACTTACTAAAATCATAATCTATCCATTTCTATCCTCATCAAGATTCATACCTATACTTTAGCATTATTATCTGCTAAAGTTTATAAAACCTAGCAACCTAAGCTCTGATACCATAACTATGACGACCCAAAAATTCTACTGCTCTGATACCACAACTGTAGTGCCCCGAACCTGGTGGGGCACGAAGTGCTATTCCTCATAACATATGTCTCTGATACAATATATAATGACCAGTACCCAAATTGGGGTACCAGGATACCTATCCATAACTCATATTAAACACAGCGAAAGCATAAATATCACAATAACTATACTAGAGTTCTAATATCACCATAATTACTTGCATATATCCCCAAAATCCATAATACATCCCGAGATACACAAAGTATATCCATATACATAACTGTGTCTCACAAATACTTACCTTGAACTACACTATCTAGTCTTGCCCTGGAGCTCTCTAGGTTTGGTTCCTTGGATTTCCTGAAATGTTGAAATTATTGGGGCGAGATACTTCTCATAAAGAAAAAATAGATTATCATCAGTGTATGGCAGATAAGTTTTTACATAAGCAAAACATAACCATTAATTTAACTTTAATTGAAAAAGGCATTTATATACCATAACTCACACCTATACAGTTTTAAATACATATTTTCTACTCAAACATACTTTAACTTAATAGATAATCATGTTTTCATAAATCTACATATATATACATGAAAGAATTTCCCTGATGGAACTATCATATAATATCATGTATAATCCCCCATGATTGGGTTGTGCGGCCCGAAGGCTGGACTTAGCCATGGTTGGCCTACCAGGCTAATTCAAAATTGTTATGTCTGTAGTACGATTGCCCACCCAACCTGGTCTGGACCCAATGGGTAACCTGCTCCTGCAATATATCACTTTAAGGGCCAATCTACTGCCATCTGCATACACTTTTCTGATAGTGTGGCTGCACTGCATATAATACTAGCTACGGTACCATGCTCTGAATCATGACTAGTCCATCAAGGTTCTGCTAATTCATATAATAAAAATGTAATATGGTCTCATTTTCATAAGTCTGTATAAAATCTGATATGTTCACAATTCTGTATAAAATCTGTCATATCATATCTCTGTATAAAACTGTCATTTCATATCTCGACATAAGCCATATGTACTCGGCATAAAGCCGTCTGAACTTTCATTTCATTACTATATAAAAACCATTATGTTTAATCATACAATAATAATTATTCTCATGCCACACGTTTTGAGTGATAATTCATGATATAATAACTGCTTGGGAAAAATATATTTTACTGAGAAATAAACGTATAATCATCTTCTAGGATTTACTTAACTCAAAATACCTGGTTTTTCCTAAATACATGTATATATAATATACCAAATTATCATTTTCCTATATCTTATTATTTAGAAAAAAGCATATATAACAATTCGGTAATCATAGACTTCATTTTAATCGGTTAAATTTTCAAAAATATCTGACATAATCTATTCCCCTTACCTTATCCCTAGAGTGGTGCCTACGATCCCGAAACGACGAATCCACCCCGATTAAACTGCTTTGGATCAAAGCTAGGATCCTGAAATGGCGTTTATCCTTCAATTTGACTGAGATCTGGAGAGAAATTCAAGATGGAGAGAGAGAGAGAGAGAGAGAGAGAGAGAGAGAGAGAGAGAGAGAGAGAGAGAGAGAGAGAGAGAGAGAGAGAGAGAGAGAGAAATTTTCTAAACAAAATGAGCTTAAGTCCCTTTTATAGGCTGCTGCCCTCAGACAAAACCGTTGACGAGTTGATCTTTAACCAAACCATTTTTCACCATTTTACCTTTACTAGCCCTTGGTAATTCAAAATCGTCGACAATTTTCCTGAGCTCCACCAAACCGTTGACTGTTTGGTCTGCACCAGACCAAATTCCCTCTTTTTATTATTATTATTATTATTATTATTATTATTATTATTATTATTATTATTATTATTATTATTATTATTACTATTATTATTATTATTATTCTTTCGAGCCTCTACAGAATGAGTATGGGTGGACCAGTTCAGAATTGCAGGTGTGGTGGGTGGAGTTATTGCCGCTAGCTGAGATTGTGCAGGGGAAGAAGATAGCAGGGAAAGTGGAGCCAGAGCTGCAGGAGCGTTGTCCGTCAAATGGTAGGAGAGGAGGGTATCTGTCCAATGCAAGACACCGTTGTTATGGAAAAATCTTGTGTGTTAGCACCTAAAACTAACAAAGAAGATACAGTGACATGAGCAGATGAATAAAATGGAAAAATTATAAACATAAAATACCACATGCTTAGATAAGTAGAAGCGAGATGTAACAAGGTATGATGACCCAAAATATATATATGATTAAAGCATAGTAGTAATAATAATAATAATAATAATAATAATAATAATAATAATGGTCATTAAGTTAATATCAATATAGAAATGCTTTCTGTAGGATCCTTGATTCCATGTTTAATGCCTAAGAAAGATCTTATCTTAGCGAGTGCTCAGAAACCATTGCGGCTCAATTGCTCATTGGAGGTCGTTCTGGTCAAAATGGAATTTCATAGGATAAACAGGATATACACTGTTTGTATACGTAAATAAGCACATATACATAAAATAATGTTTTGACAAACATAATTTGTAGAAATACATGGTAAAATAATAATAATAATAATAATAATAATAATAATAATAATAATAATAATAATAATATAGGTATTCTATGTGGGGCCCACAAGACTATGTGGGGCCCACATGAGTCCTAAAGTCGTGTGGGATTCATATAAGTCCCGGAGTTATGTAGGGCTCATAAAACCGTGTATGTACTATTGGAGTTATGTAGGACCCACTTGGGTCTCAAAGTTGTGTGGGACCCACAAGACCATATGGGGCCCACATAAGTTTTTAAAATTCGAATTTAATTCTTTAAAAAAATAATACTAAAACATAACTTAAAAATAATAACAATGATAATAATAATACTTTAAAAATTTTAATTAAAAATTTTAATTAATTAATTAATTATTAATTAAAGGGGAGTGGTGGCAAGCACTCCCGCATGGCCTCCATCTCTATCTCATACTCAACCCATGCTTAGCACATCCCTTGCCCATTCTTTAATTTTTAAAAAATTATAATTTCACCCCTCTCCCTACACTTTCACAAATTTCATTTCTTCCCCAAAATTTTCCTATAAATAAGAAGCTCTCAACCTTCATTTTTCACAAAAAATTTCTAAGGAAGAGAAAGATTAGTGAATGAAAGAATTAGTGGCGGAGAAAAAAATTTTGAGTAAGTTCTCACTCACCCACTCTTTCCGATCTCATTTCTTAGAGATATTCATTGTGTTCATAGCACAAGGTAAAAGAAGAGGTAACTAAATTTGATTATATTAGGATTTTTATTTAAATTTTATACCTGAATTTATTTGTAAGTAAATTTGATTATGTTAGATTTTTATTTAAAATTCATACTCGAGTTTATTTGTAAGAAAATTTCGATTATGTTTGTTAGTTTCATAAAATTCTCTTAAGTTTATTTTTACGCATATTTAATTATACTAGTTTTATCTTTAATATACTTACATTTATTTTTGAGATAAGAAATGTTCTAAACCTCTCGGATATTTTACATCATTAATTTCTACTCAAGAAAATATTTTTAACACAAACATTGTGTGGCATGAGTTTATTTATACATTGCATATTTCACGAAAATATGAGTGAAGATTTCATGAGTTGATTTTTTTACGTTACGTATTTCACGAAAATATGAGTAAAAATGAGATTTTCATGATATTATTTTAATTATACAAATTATATATATTAAAAATATTTTTAAAACCTCTTATGGTAAAGAAAGTTCAAAGTTACAGATACTCGGTACCGCAACTTAAAGTCTAAACGGATCAGAGTGCACCCACGCTGTTTACAGAGTGGTTTTATATGGTAGTGGATTTTTCCTGAGTGCACATTTAGGTCAGACCAAAGTTTAATAGGGAAAATCTCACTTAATGATGATGTACGTTGATTTAGTTTGGCCGGCCAGCCAGTTAAGTCTAGTCTTCGGACCACACAAACCAGTCATGGGAGTAAACATGACGTACGATTAACGGACCTAAGGGTGGTCTTTACAGTATATGTATATACATATTTAATTACGTGTACAAAGTTATTGATAATTTGAAAGTAAAGTATAAGTTTATATGAACATAACCATTATTATGCCTAAATAATAATCTAAAGAAAATGTATAAGGAAAATATATATATATATATATATATATATATAAAATTAAAAATTATAATTACAGTTTTTAAAGTTAAAAATTTAATTTAACAATTATAGTATATGATTATAAATTTTTACTGTTATAGTTGATGGCAAAAGTTTTTATGTAGAAATTTTTAAATTTACATTTATTTTAAAAGTATTTTTGAAGTTATAGTATTAAATATTATTTTACAAAATTATGAAAGCTCATTTTGGCTACAAACTAATAATAATCTTATTTACTTACTAAATGTCGTCTCATCCCAATTATTATTTTACATTTCAAATCATTTTGAGAAGCGTACCAAAAATCTGGCGTAGCAAGTGTATGGGCGGGAATAAAAAGAGTGGAGTAGGAAAAAAAATTTTGGCAAAAATATAATTTAGAATATGTTTGTATATTTTAAAATTTTAGAAATTTGTATTTTAATAGTTGAGACATATATTTGTAAAACTAATTAGTATTCTGGTAATAAAAATAATTTAGATTTATTTGCATTCGCTGAAAAATTTATACGCAGGAACCCACTCAGGTTTGAGTCCTTACAATTGGTATCAGAGCATAGGATATAGATTCTACATACTCTAGCATAGAGATTTTACCAGAGTTAAGTTATAAAACATGATTTGCGTAAGATTAGGTAGTTTATGATATTTCTTTTAGTTTGTTATATTATTATACATTAATAATAGATTTATGATTTTAAAATAACATTTGATCATTGTTTAAGAATATATCCTAAAGATAGTAACATTGGAGGAAATGAGATTAACGTGAAGGCTCCCAAAAAAAGGTAACAATCCTAAATTCTTTAAGAAAAATGATAGTATTATTGAAAACACGTTAATTAATTTAAATATGTTATTTATGTTTGTAAAAACACGTACCCATATTGATGACTCATAATTAATTGTTAGATTAGATACATTAACAATTTAAAATTTTCATATATATATATAAATATAATAAAATAATAATATCCAAAATTTATTTATTTTCGCTGTTATTATTTTTACTAAAAATATAAAAAGTAACACATTAGACCCTGCTGGGTTTGGAGGTGTTATACATACAAATAGATATGAACAAACAGTTTATTCTGAAATCTAAATTTATCCAAAATTTCTTTACATGTGCAAGTTGGATATGAATATATATTTTTACATTACATATTCAGTTCTCATCAAAACATTCAAACTTAATTTATGAATATATATTTTGATGAAATTTTTAATTTTAATTTTGTATTAGTTTATAAGGAATTAAATACAATTTAAATGTTACTATATTATATTTAAATTTTTTTTAAAAAAATCCCTTAGCATGTGCAAGTTAAATATGAATATATATATATATACATACTGCATATTCAATTCTCATCAAGTATCCAAGTTTGATTTAGGAGTACAAATTTTGACGGAATTTTTAATTTTTATTTTGTATAAATTTATAAAAGTTAATACAACTTAAATTTTACTATATATAAAAAAAATTTATGTAGCAAAAAAAAATTCCATTAATGAAAGCAGTATAAAAATTCACTAATCTTGTTCAAATAACTAACGAATGTCAAATCATCGATCGGTCAAACATATCCAACATATATTTGATCTAATAATAATAATAATAATAATAATAATATTGGAATATATATATATATATAAGGGGTATTCTCGCAGTTAAAAAATATATAAATAAAAAATAGCCTCATGGGTGGAAATCATCGGCTATAACTCACTTACCCCCGAAACAAGACCTGGGCATGAGACCACTTGGGCATAGTGGGGATTCGAACCCGCGATCACATGGATGCACGGTCGGTTCCTTACCACTAGGTCGGGCACCCAAGTGGTGACCTGGGTATGAAATTAATTATAGTTAAAGCATTAATAAAGATGTAAAAATAAGAACAGAACCTTGAGTCCGCAAATTTTGCAATACACGTCACTCGCTCGATTTCCGGAGCACGCATCACTCTCTCTCGATTTTCGTAACACATATCGTTTTCTCTAGATTTTTGAAAAATGCGTCACTCGAGGCACACGTCGCTCTCTCTCGATTTTCGCGACACACATCGTTCTCACTCTATTTTTGCAAAAACGCGTCGCTCAATATCTGTGACACACGTTGCTCTCTCTCGATTTCCACAACATGCGGCCATTCCCCTATAAAAAGGGTCTGCCCTCCTCGAACTTTAAGCATCACAACTTTCTACCATCTTGAACAACCGCATTTCGGTTTGCAAAGATTAGTTCTTCCCAACTTTTCTCTTGGTTGTCTCATTACTCGAAAATGTTGCCAAATCACCCAACTCCTCAAGTTGCTGAGAGCAGCACTAGATTGTCAATCCAAAGATGGAAACCCAGCAAGGCACAGCTGGATATTTTAGAGGAAGCCTTCCGTAGCAATCAAGGGGAACTACCTTCTATGGAGCGGGCTATCTTGCTTGCAACACGACTCCGACAGTATGGTCCAATCGAGCCAAAAAATGTACGTTTTTGGTTTGAGAACCGTAGGCGTAAGCGGGGATCAATTGAAGAAGCCACTATTTCAACTACTGCCCCACCAATTATCCATCTTACCTCTTCCGCCACTACCGCCCAGAGCAGTGCCCCTGCCATTTTCCTAACCACTTGTATCCTCATCCCTATCGACAATATTTCGTCTATGAAACTTATAACTAACATCACACCAATGAACCATAACCCTTACAATGGCAGCATCGCAGTCACCACACTAAGGATTTGTGATAATGTTGGCCTACTCCACCATTGCCAAGAGATCCAAAATGCATTGAGACTCATGTATAGGCCACTGATGACTCGTTATGAGCATCACCACCAAAGGCCACAAAGGGAATAGGGCAGCTCTTCCTCCCTTGCTGAACAAATGGGCGTTCTCTCCCTTTTTCCGACCCAAGCCAGCGACATTACAAGAGGTCAACTCTGCCAAGAAATAACCCAGGCAGTTAACAGTGACAACGTTAGCACTTCGATAGATGTTGACGTTGAGTTAAGACTCTAAAGGCTAGATTTCGTTTCATTTTGTTTTATATATATATATATATTTAATTTATTAGGACATGTATAATATATATATATATAATTATCTTTTTCCACATCTTCTAAATTTCTTTTCCATTTCAACCCCTATTAGACTGACAATTCATACTTCAATTCCCAAAATAAAATATTTCGCCAAATTGACCATCGATTTATTCTAAGATTTAGTCAAATTATTCATCAATTTACTCTTTCAAATTAGTGCAACCAATTATACAGTACTCATTTTAACTTAATAAATTTCGAGGATGAAATTTTCATAAGGAGAGAAGAATGTGATGATCCAAAAATATATATACGATTAAAGCATAATAATAATAATAATAATAATAATAATAATAATAATAATAATAATAATAATAATAATGGTCATTAAGTTAATATCAATACAGAAGTGCTTTTTGTAGGATCCTTGATTCCATGTTTGATGCCTAAGAAAGACCTTATCTTAACGAGTACTCAGAGACCATTGAGGCTCAGTCCCTCCTTGGAGGTCAGCCTAATCAAAATGGAATTTCATATGATAAACAAGATATACACTGTTTGTACACGTAAATAAGTACATATACATAAAATAATGTTTTGATAGACATAATTTGTACAAATACATGGTAAAATAATAATAATAATAATAATATAGTTATTTTATATGGGGCCCACATGAGTCCTGAAGTCGTGTGGGATTCACATGAGTCCTGAAATTATGTAGGGCTCATAAAATCGTGTAAGAACTATTGGAGTTATGTAGAACCTACTTGGGTCTCGAAGTTGTGTGGGGCCCATAAGACCATGTGGGGCTCACATGAGTTTTCGAAATTCAAATTTAATTCTTTAAAAAAAATAATATTAAAATATGGCTTAAAAATAATAACAATGATAATAATAATAATAATGATTTAAAAAAATTAATTAAAAAAAGTAATTAATTAATTAATTAAAGGGGAGTGGTGGCAAGCACTTCCACATGGCCTCCATCCCTATCCCATATTCAACTCATATTTAACTCATCCCTTGCTCATTCTTTAATTTTTAAAAAATTATAATTTCACTCATCTCCTCACACTTTTACAAATTTCATTTCTTCCCTAAAATTTTCCTATAAATAGGAAGATTATGAGAAGAGAAGGTAAGTTTCAGTTGTTATTTATTAGTTATTTATAAACAAATAAAAAAACTTATTATTCACAAATCATCAATTAATAAGAATTTTTAAAAATATGGAGACCTACGTAATTTAACAAACCAATTTCAATTCTGAATTCTTAAAACTATCTCCATAATTTTTCAATTTTTCAAAATATAAAATTGATAAAGTAAAATAAATATTAATTTTAAATCTTATCTCCCCAACTTCTCGTTTTTATTTTTTTTAAATAATAGAAAATTCAAGGACCATAGTTTGTCCTTGCGCACACACAGTAGAGCATATATTAAAATACAATAGTGGAGAAATATTTGCAACATTCCTAAATACACCAATTGTCAAATGTTGGTCAACACTTGGACCTATATACAGTGGAAGATATGATATGAACTATAAAAACTCGTTAATTCACCCATACTCATAATAAATAAAAGGGTTAGAGCACAACCACATAATTATATGGGTCATAAATGAGGGATATATGGGTGGAATGGGCATACCCACTTAACCCATCAACCCATTTAAATTTCCAACCTTGATTAATTTACTTTAATTTATCACATTTAAAAATATACTATAAGTAAATAACTAATATTATAATTTGAATTTCTACATATGTAATATAATTATGTATTTAAATATTTATATAACTAAGTACATAACTTGACTTGACTTTTAAACTAATTAACATTTATACAAGATCGTAATTGCATAATTGGTTCGACTTACACATGTTCGTAATTATGTCGATATATGATCATAGTATTGTCTATACTCATTATTTGTAATTAAATTATATAATTATGTACTTAATATTATAATTAATATATCTACATGCATAATTTTATAATCATGAACAACTCAGTTACAATATTTAGGTAATTATACAATTATGTGTATGTAAGTAATCTGATTTATTTTGATTTTTCAAACCAATTAATATGCATGCATGTACATAGTTTACATAATTACTTCAATTTAGATATGTCCGTAATTTTATTAGCATGTAATTATATTAATTATTGGCTATACTTATTATTTGAAATTAAATTACATAATTACATAATTTTGTAATTATTGACAATTATGAATGTATACAATTAGTTTGATTCATATGCATACATGTTTGGTTCGATTTAAATATGTTTGCAATTATTTAGTTAATTAAACAAGACAATTACATTGTTAATACTATAATTTGAAAATGTATGAATATAGGTTTATTATCATGGACAATCCCATTTGAATGTATACATAATCACGCAATTATGTATGTACATAATTGATTTGATTTGGTTTTCCAAATCAATTAATATGCATGTATACGTAATTACGTAATTGATTCGATTTAGATATCTCCAAGATTATATAAATATGTAATTATAGTATTAGTGTAGAGACCCGAAGAATTATGGCATTTTAATAATTAAAGATGGAGGAAAAGGAAATTTTAAAGGAGGTCACAGCAAGTCCTCGTCAATGAACGCAAACTTATTGGGATCATCGACGTGGACACATGTCTCGTCGACGAGAAGATACCGAGAGACTATTTTTCAGCTCTGAATTTTGTTGACGAGGAATAGGCATTTGTCGACGAACTCCCTTCTTGGCCTCGTCGACGAAGTGATGTGGCTCGTCATCGAGTGCAGGTGTATAAATAGCTTAAACTCGAATTTTTCTACAAAAATCACGCGTAAACCTCCCTCCCTCTCTCTCTCTCTCTCTCTCTCTCCAGTTCATCCCCTCCACCTTCTCTCTAAGATTTTGGGCCGGTTTCTTGCCGGTTCGACCATCCGAGGCTGCCACGACACTCTTAGGGAAGTTCTCTTTAAGTCTGTTAGAGTGGATCGTTGGTAGGATTAACTTGGATTTCATCCCAAATTCAGGGTAAGGTTTTTTATTTAGTATTTAACTTTCCCATAGTTATAGAAAATGTAATACTCGAAAAAATACTAAGGTTTTGTTTAGAGAAATATTGTTTTCAAGGTGTTGAACGAGAAACCTTGTGAGTGTAGGACTAGACACTGTAGGGGCTTTTCAGTAGTCAGATAAGGGAATAAATTAAAGTAGTAATTTTTCATAAAAATTATTATTATTTAATAGTAGGTTTATGTTCAAAAAATATATATTATATATAAGCATACTTATGAATATATATATTTGGGAAAATACTGCTATTACGCATGAATATGTATTTTTAGTATGAAATGTTAGGAAATATAATTTCAGAATAGAATTCATGATTTTATTCAGTATTGTGTGGCATGAATATTATTTTATGCAAATTGTATTATGTTAAGTCAATTTTACAAGGAAAAGCATATTTGTAGTTATTTCAGGAATAACATGATAATATAGTAAACCATGATTTTAGAATATATGATAAACAGTATATTTATTTAGATCAGTATGTATGTTATGTTCGGAGCAAGACCGTGATTGATACCTAGTGCAAGACTGTAGTTATGAATGTATTCGGCGCAAGGCCGTAATTATTATGTTATTATAGAATTCAGAAAAATACTATCAATCTATTTATGTTCAAATAGTATATTATCATGTACTATATGTTGTCAGAACTCGGGTGATAGTTTAGATCAGTTTTCAAGAGCACGGTACCGCAGCTACACAGTCTAGTTCAGTTTAGACTTGTGATAACTTCCCTTGCTAGTAGAGGGCGTGGGAGATGGATAGTTGATGTGACTTTCAGTGTAGAGTTATAGACATCCACCTGGCAGTTCGGACTAGGGTATGGCAGGCCCATCGTACTTACAGACATTTTTGACTTGGCAGTGGTTGTCAAACCATTGTCGGGTCCCGCCTTTAGGCTGCAAAACCCATCATGGGGGGTAATACATGAGATCACCTGGCTATTTATCTTGAGTAAATTTCAGAGTTACTAGTTATATCAGATGAGTTTATGAACAATATGATTCAGTATAACTATGAGATTGTATGTTATTCAACTATGATATTATCAATGTTTTCAAGCATGCAATATGTACTGTATAATTATTATAGCACCTAAATATTCATGTTGTCACACAACTGTATTTAGTTTATTTCCCTTACTGAGAGGTGTCTCACCCCAGCTTAAACCATTTCAGGGAACCCAGAAAGACAGGTGGACTGAGCCTCGCGTCGTTGAGGCAGTTGTACTACCCTGCTAGGAGGGTGAGTCTTTTGAACTAGGGTCGGTAGGTTTGATGTAAGATCCTAGTTTTATCTTTTGGTGTTTCTGAGGATTGTATATATACATTCACATTACATGGTGAAAATGTAGACAACTCTGGTATATTGTGTTATAGGGTTGGGTGGATGAAATTTATGTTTACTGCTATTTTGGTTTTCACTATGTATGACAGGTGTGTCCCCGTTACCCATGGGTTCGGGTAGACTTTATTATGTTTTAAATTAATGATAATTAATATGGTTGATATGTGGTAAATTAAGTAGGTCGTTACAGTTTGGTATCAAAGCCTAGGATGGGTCGTAAATAGGTCAAATATTTTATATAAATGGGTCATAAATTGGTCAATGGATTATAAATGACCCTACCCATTTTGATCATACCCATCTTGACCCATACCTACCCATTTAACATGTTTAGATATGGGTTCCAATTATAGCGCCCTAAACCCGAGAGTTGGTGTAGAGACCCAGTGAATTATATTAATTAAATAATAAAAGGAGGAGAGAAAAAGGAAATTGTAAATTTGGAATTCAATAGGGTCTCATCGATGAATGCAGCGCGTTTGTCGACAAACATGCTTGATGGGATCGTCAACGTGAACACGCATCTCGTTGACAAGAAGTTACCGAGGGGCTATTTTCAGTTCTGAATTTCACCAATGAGAAATAAGTGTTCGTCAACAAACTCCCTTCATGGCCTCATCAACGAGGTGACGTGTCTCGTCGACAAGTGCAGGTGTATAAATAGCTTGAACTCGGCTTTCACCGTAGAAATCACGTGAAGAACTTCTCTCTCTCTCTCTCTCTCTCTCTCTCTCTCTCTCTCTCTCTCTCTCTCTCTCTCTCTCCTTTTCGGTTCTCCTTCCTTCTCTCTAAGATTTTGGGTCTGTTCTTTGCCAGATTAACGATATGTAGCCGCCACGCCACTCCTGGAGAAGTTCTCTTCAAGTCTACTAGAGTAGATCGTTGGTAGGGCTAACTTAGACTCCATCCCAAGTTCAGGGTAAGGCTTTTTATTGACTATTTGGCATTCCTATAATTGTAGAAAAGTTAGCATTTGAAGAAATACTGAAGTTTTGTTTGGGGCAATGTTGTTTTCAGGGTGTTAAGTGGGGAACCCTGTAGGTGCAGGACTAGTCATTTTAGGGGTTTTCCAGTAGTCAAGTAAGGGAGTAAACTAAAGCAGTAATTTTTCATGAAAATTATTTTTATTTAATAACAGATTAATTTTCAGGAAGCATGTATTATGTATGAGTATATTTGGGAAATACTGTTGTTACACAGGAATATGTTTTTAGTGTAAAATGACAGAAAATGTAATTCTAGAACAGATTTCATGTTTTTATTCAGTTTGTGTGGCATGAATATTATTTCACGCATTTTGTATTATGTTCAGTCAAATTTACAGAAAAGGCATGTTTACAGTTATTTTTAGGAATAACATAGATAATACAGGAAATTATGATTTTAGAATATATGATAAACAATATATATGCTTAGTTCAGTATCTATGATATGTTTGGCGCAAGGCCGTGATTAATAGCCGGCACAAGGCCGCTGTTAAGTATGTTATTTGGTGCAAGGCCGTGATTATTTATGTTATGACAGAATTTAGAAAATGCTATCAATCTATTTATGTTAAAACAGTATATGTTCATGTACTATATGTTATTAGAACCCGAATGATAGTTCAGATCAGTTTTTTGGAGCACAATACTGTAGCTATACAGTTCAGTTAAGTTCAGACTTGTGCTAACCACCCCTGCTAGTAGAGGGGGTGAGAGATGGATAGTCGATGTGGCTTTCAGTGTATAGTTATAGATGTCCACCTAGCAATTCGGACTAGGGTGTGGCTGGCCCATCGTACTTACAAACACTTTTGATTCGGCAGTAGTCGGCCAGCCGTTGTTGGGTCCCGCCTTCGAGTTGCACAACCCGTTATAGGGGGTAATACATAACACCAACTAGTTATTCATCCTGGGTATATTTCAGTACTACTAGTATAGTAGATGATTTTATTTACACTGAGATACAGTATGATTTAATATAACTATGAAATTGTACGTTTATTTAGTTATGATATTATCAATGTTTTCAGGCATGTAATATATACTGTACATTTATTATAGCACGCAAATATTCATTTTGCCACACAATTGTATTTAGTTTATTTCCCTTACTGAGAGGTGTCTCACGCCAACTTAAAATATTTCAGGAAACCTAGATAAACAGATAGACCGAGCTTCGTGCCATTGAGGCAGTTATTCTACCTTTCTAGAAGGGTGAGTTTTGAACTAGGGTCAGTAGTTTTTTTATGTAAGATCCTAGTTTTATCTTTTGGTGTTTTTGAGGATTGTATATATGCATCTACAGAAATATGGTGGAATGTAAGTAACTTTGGTATTGTATTTTATTGTTAGGTGGATGAAATTTATATTTGCTGCTGCTTAGGTGTCCGCTGTGTATGATAGGTGTGTCTCCGGTACCCATGGGTTTGGGTTGACTTTGTTATGTTATAATTTAATGGTAAAGGAATTAAATGCGGTTGATTATATAGTAAATTAAGTAGGTCGTTATAGTTTGGTATTAGAGCTTAGGTTATAAGGTTCCGTAAACTCTAGAATGCAGCGGTAACAATACCAGAGTATAGGATAAAGGAATTTGAGGTATGATTTTCTAGTATAGATGCAGGACTTCTGTGATGGTTTGTGTGTCTTTCCTGGGGTGACGATTTCAGGAAAGTCATAGTAAACTACTGTCGAGTTAGGTATCTAAGTTGCAGGATTGAACCTTGAATTAAGATTAGGGATGATAAACTAGTTAAGGATATAATATAATAGTTATATGACATGTTATGGTAATAGGGTCCTAAGTTAAGTTTATTGTCTTTTTAAGATGGACCCTGGAGGTAGTAGTGCCCACGTTAGTGGTAATGAGGATGTGGAACCCTCAGGCACTGGTGGTGATGATTCAGATGTAGTAGTGTGGTTTAGTAAGTCATGGCTGAAATTGCTAGGAACTCTAGGGAGCAGGGAGGCCTGTCTGCAGGCCATAGTAGTTCGATTGAGAATTTTATCAAGATGAATCCTCCGGCTTTCTTAGGAGGAACTAAACCTGCAATCGATGAAAACTGGATGCAGGAGATTAAAAAAGTGTTTGCAGTGCTACAGTGTACTGAGGAGCTGAGGGTGTTATTTGCTACGTAGAAATTGACATAAGAGGCTGAGAGATGGTGGACGGTGGTGAAACTCCTAGAGAAATAGAGAACAATGCCTATAGAAATGACATGGGATTAGTTTGAGAAAGTATTTTTTGACAGATACTTTCCAGCCTCATCTAGAGAAGCCAAGATAGAGGAGTTCCTGAATCTGAAGCAGGGACCACAAATAGTGTAGCAGTACGCGGCGAGGTTTATTGAGTTATCTCGCTTCGCCCCGTACATTATTCTAGACGAGAAGAAAGTAAGACAACTTGAAAGAGGTTTGAGGAGAGAATTATATAAGCAAGTGTTGATACTGAAATTGTAAGATTTTGCTGAGCTGGTAGACAAAGCAGCTATGGTAGAAGTCGGAGAGTAGTTGGAGGTTGAAGAGCAGAAATAGAGAAAGAGATCCATGCCTTATGGTTCCTAGCAGGGGTCCAGTCGGGGTTTGTGGAAGAGAGGTGGCTACTACAGGGATCGGAGATAGGAGTTGGGGAGTCGTGGGTTTCAAGGTATGTAGTCTTCTCCAGCTTGTGTGACTTGTGGGAAGAGACACCCGAACACCAAGTCAACATATTGACTTGTTCGGTCGCCTGAGCTGTTTTACACGACATAGGTTCGGTCGCCCGAACCCTCTTAATATTTTCTATTAAGTTCATTTTTAGCCTGAATTGATTCCCCTAATATGAAGAGTGATGTTGGGGACTTGTGTACTAAATGTATGTACCTAAGGTCCAACTAGGGTTTGTTATGAGCATATCTATCTACCATGCATGATGCAAATTATTACAATTCATATGGTGTACAGTCCATAATAAAATTACATCCCAGAATGAAGAAAATGAATAAGATTTACAAATATAACACAACATTCTTCATTCCTCGGCACGAACACCGCACGCCATCACGGTATGTCTTTTAGTTTGAATACACGTGCACAATGAACCTGCATGCAAGCCTTAGTACAACCATTAGTACCAAGAGTATTTGTCATGATCAAAACTGAGTGTGACCTACCAGGTCAATAGGCTTTCCTGTAGTCAGGTAAGGGAGTAAACTAAAACAGTAATTTTCCATGAAAATTATTATTATTTAATAGTAGACTAATTTTCAGGAAGCATGTATATGTGTGAGTATATTTGGAAAATACTGTTGTTACACAGGAATATGTTTTTAGTGTGAAATGTCAGAAAATGTAATTCTAGAACAGATTTCATGTTTTTATTGAATTTGTGTGGCATGAATATTATTTCACGTATTTTGTATTATGTTCAGTCAAATTTATAGAAAAGACATGTTTACATTTATTTTTGAGAATAACATGGATAATACAGGAAATTGCAATTTTAGAATATATGATAAACAGTACATATGTTCAGCTCAGCATCTATGATATGTTCGGCGCAAAACCGTGATTGATAGCCGGCGCAAGGCCGTAGTTAAGTATGTTATCCAGTGCAAGGCCATGATTATTTATGTTATGACAGAATTCAGAAAATGCTATCAATCTATTTATGTTAAAATAGTATATGTTCATGTATTATATGTTATTAGAATCCGGATGATAGTTAAGATCAGTTTTCAGGAGCACGGTACCGTAGCTATACAGTTCAGTTCAGTTCAGACTTGTGCTAACCACCTTTGCCAATAGAGGGGGTGAGAGATAGATATTCGATATGGCTTTTAGTGTAGAGTTGTAGACGTCTACCTGGCAGTCCGGACCAAGGTGTGGCGGACCCATCATACTTACAGACATTTTTAACTCGGCAGTGGTCTGCTAGCCATTGTTGGGTCCCACCTTCGAGCTGTACAACCCATCATTGGGGTGGGGGGGGGTAATACATGACACTAGCTAGCTATTCATCTTAGGTATATTTCAATACTACTAGTATAGCAGCTGATTTTATGTACACTAAGATACAGTATGATTTAATATAACTATAAAATTGTACGTTTATTCAGTTATGATATTATTAGTGTTTTCAGGCATGTAATATGTAATGTGCATTTATTATAGCACGCAAATATTCATGTTACCACACAACTGTATTTAGTTTATTTCCCTTACTGAGAGCTGTCTCATCCCAGTTTAAAATATTTCAGGAAACATAGATAGACAGGCGGACCGAGCTCCATGCCATTAAGGCAGTTATTCTACCTTGTTAGACGGGTGAGTTTTGAACTAGGGTCAATAGGTTTTTTATGTAAGATCCTAATTTTATCTTTTAGTATTTTTTTAAGATTGTATATATACATCTATAGAAATATGGTGAAATGTAAGTAACTCTGGTATTGTATTTTATTGTTGGGTGGATGAAATTTATATTTACTGCTGCTTAGGCATTCGCCGTGTATGATAGGTGTGTCCCCGTTACCCATGGGTTCGGATTGACTTTGTTATGTTATAAGTTAATGGTAAGGGAATTAAATGTGGTTGATTATATAGTAAATTATGCAGGTCGTTACAGTTGGCCCGGGGTGTTATTTGTGAATAAAATAGACTCTGATACCATAATACCTCCACCCGCCCTAACAAGGGAAAACCAGGTGGTCTTGTCATAATTGAAAGTAAAGCCATACAAAGGAAGAAAACACCTCAATTATATTACCAGAGTTCTAACTGTCCCCAAATATACATATAAACTTTCTTTCAATATATTACAACCTCAAAATATCAAAACATAATAGCTGGTCTCTCACTAGCTCTGACTACTAATATCAATAGTCTAGTCGTAGCCCCGAGGAAAGTTAGGCACGATTCTCTGTAGGACCTGAAAAATGAGATGGATAATAGGGTGAAATACTTCTTAGTAAGGTAGATTAGACTATCATCAGTGTGTGGCTAACATGAGTTTCCTTGTGAATATAAAACTTCCATTATTTAATTGTAGTTGAAATGACATTTTAAAACTGTACCGATCTATAATACTAAAAATACATAATTTCTGAATAATGTACTGTCGGCTCAATATAGCCCATTAATAGTAAATTTGCCCATATATGCATAAAAGAAATCACCTTGTACTGCTGAAGTAGCATCGTCATGTTTTCCCATCGATATGCTTCCCCCCATGACGAGTTGTGCGACCCAAAGGCTGGACTTAGCATATGGCCAGCTGACCATAGCTAAGTTGAAAAAAGGTAGTAAGTATGATTGTGCCTACCATATACTATAAACTGCATCGGGAGGGTCACCCGGAACTATATAGGGAGGGGTCACCCGGAACTACATAGGGAGGGGTCCCTTGGAACTACATCAAAAGTAGTACTGTACCTAGGCCACAAATCGACTATCCCGCATCACGCTTCCATCCCCATGTGATTGCACTCACTGCCAACACATAGCTACGATACCATGCTCATAACATAACATCTGATATCCTCAGGGTTCTTAAATCATATATGGCAATTTATGCAATAAAACTGTAGTCATCAATTCGTTTTCATAAAACTGTATAAAACATAAGTTGTTTATAATTCTGTAAAATATCTGTCACATACTATCTCGGTATCAAATCGGCATATCAAAACTCGGCATCAAGCCGTCATATCAAAATCTCAGCTTATAGCTGCCATATCACATCTCAGCATATAATCGTCATATCACATCTCGGTATATAATCGTCATATCACATCTCGGTATATAGCCATCATATCACATCTTGGCATATAGCCGTCATATCATACTATATCATAATTGTATAAACATTCTGTTCATTTATGCCATTTTAAATCGTTCTCATGCCACACAATTTTCATTTGATAACTCAAAAATATACATATAAGTTGCTGAGAATCGAGGTATGAGCATCTATAGGGTTTAATTTAACTCAAACTATACATTTTACTGAAAATAAAAGATGTTCAACCCATTCACGTTAGTTTTATATACTGTTTCTGTAAACATATATTGCAATTTAATTGATTCATATTTCAAAAATAACTGACATAATCTAATTCCCTTACCTATTCCTGAAGAAACTGCCTAAAACCTTCAAAAGCATGAAACCTAGCCACTCAAATCTGCCCAAGATCGACGGCCTACATGCCGAGAGGAGGGAAAGAGGATCAAGGAGTACCTGAAGGTGATCCGAGAGGCTTAGGAGAGAAAGGGGGAGAAAAAGAGAGAGAGAGAGAGAGAGAGAGAGAGAGAGAGAGAGAGAGAGAGAGAGAGAGAGAGAGAGTCTTCCAAAACTCTAATTAGAGAGAAAGAGAGAGCAATTGAGAGTTATAAAGAAAAATTATGTTACTTAGCCTTTAAGTAACTCAACCCGCAGGAAAAATGTCAATGGTTTTTTTGGGCTTTACAAAATCGTCGATGGTTTGGCACTTAAACTACTCTCTATAGTTGTAATCGTTGACAGTTTTTCAAGACTCCCTAAACTTGTGCCAAACCAATTTCCCTTTTTTTTTTTTTCCCTTTCTCTTCTTTTTTATTTATTTCTTTTATTTTCTTAACTCGGATAACTACATTCTCCCTTCCTTACAAAATTTTTTTCCACGAAATTTACTAACTAACTTTCATCACATTCATTGGATTATCACTGATCTAGTGATCCGACTCTAGGAAAAGCTGTTGGCCCACCCACATAGCAGCCCCATCCCCAGTTTATTAATTACCCTCACTTATGGCGGAGGAATAACGTGGTTACATATAATGTCTCGGGAGATTACAATAGTCATACAAAACTCTCCCAAATACCATCCATATATTAAAACCATAAATGACGGATAAACCAAGCAACCTACTCTAAACACTCTCTATATACAAAACCAAACACTTACCTACTATCATACTTACTTGTTTAGCCCTTAGCCTCTCTGAATAGCTGTGGATACTTCTGATGTATTTCTATCTCTAATTTCTATGAAGCTTCATTGACTGCACGATTATGCCAAAGTACCTTCACAAGCAGAATTCTCTTAGTACGTGGTTTCTGTTCCTTATGGTCTAGAATCTGAATCGGTATTTCATCACATGCCAAAGTGTCCCCGAGCTTTAAAGACTCATAACTGATCACGTGCGAAGAATCTGAGACGTACTTCCTCAGCATAGACATGTGGAACACATCATGGATCCTAAATAGTGCTGGGGGTAATGCTATCCTATACGCCACCGAACCAGCTGACCTGATGTATCTAGGGCTTAGCTTACTCTTCCTTCCGAATCTCATCACTCCTTTCATTGGAGCAATCCTAAAAAATATCACATCTCCTATCTTGAACTCCAGTTCTCACCAGCGTGTATCTGCATTATAACGACCTGCTTAATTTATCATATAATAATACGAATTGAATAAATAAGTCAATCTGAACTTGTGGTAATGGGGATACTATCATTCACAGTGGAACCTAGGCAGCAATAAATGTAAAACATCATCATCATAACCACAAAAGATATAATACCAGAGTTAACTATAATCCATAAATATGGCATTTACATACATCTCCCAAAATACAAAACATATATGCATATATAGGAATCCACAACTCAAATCTACTGTTCCTAGACAAAACTTACCCTCCTGATAGGGTAGTAACACACTAACTCAATAGTGGTCACGTTCACCGGTCTTTCTGGGTTTCCTAAAAATCATTTAATGTTCAGGGGTGAGACACTTCTCAATAAGGGAAAATAAACTAAATACAACTGTATGGCAACATGAATATTTAATGATAATATAGATATATAGTACATTTTCCATACCAGAAAACATTAATCATTTAATAACTGCATAAACATATATCTTCATATTATTAATAAATCATACTAATCATAACTGTCTGGTATATCTAATAATATTGAAAACATACCCAAGATGAATAGTTAGTTGATGTCATGTATTACCCCCCGTGACGGGTTGTGCAGCCCGAAGGCGGGACTCGACAATGGTTGACCGACCACTGTCGAGTCAAAAATGTCTGTAAGTATGATGGGCTTGCCACACCCTGGTTTCGGATTGCCAGTTGGACATCTACAATTCTACATTGAAAGCCACATCGACTATCCATTTCCCACCCCTTCGTGGGGTGGTTAGCACCAATCTGAACATAGATATCTGATCTATATAGCTACGGTACTGTGCTCTTAAACTGAACTAAACTAACATTCGGGCTCTGATAATATATAGTACATGATAGTATAGCGTTTAACATAAATGGATTGATAGCATTTTCTATAATTTCATAAATACGGTCTCGTGCCGAATATTTCATAAATACGGCCTCGTGCTGAACATTTCATAAATACGGCCTCGCGCCGAAATCATATGTCATACATGGCCTCACGCCGGCTATCAATTACGGTCTTGCGCTGAACATCTCATACATATCATTCTGAATAAATAAATCAATTATCATGTATTTTCAAAATCATAATGTACTGCATTATTTCATAACTCCTGAAAACATGTTTTACTCATAAAATTGTCATATCATAATACTTCCCACGTAAAATAATATTCATGCCACACATTGCTGTATAAAATTATACATTATATTCTGAAATCATAATTTCTGGCATTTCATACGTATACTTATATTTCAACATAATAGCAGTATTTTCCCAAATATGCATTTTCTCTATGATATACAAATATAATGCATGCTTTCCTGAAAATAAATTTGCTAATAAATAATACTAGTTTGCATGGAAAAATAATTGCTTTAGTTTATTCCCTTACTGAAGAAAACCCCCTAAAAATTCTGGTCCTGTAGTCTCAGGGTTCCCTGTTCAATTCCTTGAAAACAATAACTCCCAGAACTAAATTTTAGTATTTTCATGTGAAAATCATTTCCTATAACTATGAAAAGACCAAATTTGGCATAAAAAGTCTTACCTCGACTCAAGGATATATTTCAACTCGCTTCCACCAACGATCCGCTCCGGCAAATTTGGAGAGAACTTCCCTAGGAGCGTCTTGGTGGCCTTAGATCATCGATCCAGCGAACAACGGAGCCAAAATCGAAGAGAGAGGAGAAAGAAATCGTAGAGGAGAGAGAGAGTAAGAAATTTTTTGACTTTTCTGCTTTTAATCCGAATTTTAGGCTATTTATAGGGATAGATTCATCAACGAGACACGTCACCTCGTCGACGAGTCCCTGAAGAGTTTCATTGATGAACCTTCACCTTTCATCGACGAAATTCAGAATTTACAGAACCCTCCTCAGTATTTTCTCATCGACGAGACATACCCTTGTTGACAAGCCCAATTGCCGCGTCGTCGACCAACGCGAAGCGTTCGTCGACGAAGTTTGCTGCACCCTCTTTTCTATTCCCATTTTTATCTCTCTCTGTATTATTTAAATACCATTATTCTTCGGGTCATTACATACATAGCTCTTCTGCCAACTCTGTGCTGCTTTAATCATTTCCCTGATGAGCTTGACCTTCTCAGAGGTCTATTGAACAAGTTTCGATCCCAAAATCCGCCGCTCACCAACCTTATCCCAGTACAATGAAGATCGGAACCTTTGACCATACAATGCCTCATACGGCGTCATTTCGATACTGGCCTGATGACTATTGTTGTAAGCAAACTCAACTAACGGTAGATATTGAAACCAACCACCCCCAAAATCCAGTTACACGCCTGTAGCATATCCTCTAGAATCTAAATGGTCCTCTCAGAATGTCCATCAGTGTGTGGGTGAAATGCAGTACTGAAGGTGAGTTGAGCCCCCAATGCTTCCTACAAACTCATCCAAAACCTGGAAGTGAAACGCGGATCCCGATCTGAAATGATGGACACTAGCACCTCGTGCAACCTGAGTATTTACTAAACATAAAATTTTGTCAGCCTATTCATAGAATAATTGACTTTAATAGAAATAAAATGGGCAGTCTTCGTTAGTCGGTCAACAATTACCCAGATCGCATTCTGTCCACAAAGCATCGATGGTAAACCCGTGACAAAGTCCATGGAAATGTGCTCCCACTTCCACTCAGGAATGAGAAGTGGTTGCAATAGTCCTGATGGCCTCTGGTGCTCAGCCTTCACCTGCTGACATATCAGGAACTGTTCTACAAATATGGTAATCTCCTCTTCATGTTATTCCACTAGAAAGATTCTTGTAGATCCCTGTATATTTTTGTGCTCCTTGGATGCACTATAAGGAGAGAATGATGTGCCTCATCCAAAATGACTCGTTTGATTTCGGCGTCATTTGATACACATATATTTGTGAAAAACCTCAACACCCTATCTTTTGAGACATTGAAATTTGTCCTCGAACCACTCTATACGCCATTCACAATCTTTGTCAACTCTGCATCTTTCATTTGAGCTGCCCTAATCCTTTGTCGTAAGGTCAGTTGAACTACCAAGATAGCAATGAATGCCTGATGATTTCCTTTCATTAACTCCACACCCAACCTTTCCAGGTCCATTTTGATCCGATGTTGAACTACCACTGTTGAGACTGACGTGCCCACCGATTTCAAACTCAACGCATCAGCTACCACATTAGCTTTTCTTGGGTGGTAACTAATGGTACAGTCGTAATCCTTTATCAACTCAAGTCATCTCCGCTACCTCATGTTCAACTCCTTCTGGGTTAAAAAGTACTTAAGATTATTACGATCAATAAAGATCTTGCACCTTTCACCATATAGGTAGTGCCTCCAGATCTTTCACGCATAAACTAACGTTGCCACTTCCATGTCATGCGTGATATAGTTTTTCTCATACTCCTTGAGTTGGTGAGAAGCGTATGTGATGACCTTCCCCTACTGCATTAAGACACACCTGAGTCCTTTCTAAGATGTGTCACTGTAGATCACGAAACCACCCTCTCCTGATGGAATGGTCAAAATTGGGGCAGTGACTAGTTGCTGCTTCAGTTCCTGGAGACTCTACTCGCACTCACCAATCCACTTGAACTTCATGTTCTTCCTCATAAGCCATGTCAGAGGACCTGATAGTCTAGAAAATTCCTTTACGAACCGGCAATAGTATCCTGCCAAACCCAAGAAACTTCTGACCTCATGCGCGTTCTTCGGTCTCACCCAACCAACTACCACCTCTATTTTGCTCGGGTCCACTGAAACACCTTCCCCGAACACTATATGTCCCAGAAATGCAACTTGTTCCAACTAGATTTTGCATTTCTTGAATTTAGCAAACAACTTATTTTCTCTAAGTACCTGAAGTACCAACCTCAAATGAGCCGCATGCTCCTCAAGGCTCCTCGAATAAACCAGGATATCATTGATGAAAACAACCACGAACCGATCTAAGTACTCTTGGAACACCCTGTTCATGAGGTCCATAAATGTTGCAAGAGCATTGCTCAATTCGAAAGGCATAACCAGAAATTTGTAATGGCCATGCCTAGTGTGGAAAGTCGTCTTTGGTACATCCTCTATTTTAACCCTGACTTGATGATACCCAAATCGCAGATCAATCTTAGAGAAGACTTGTGTGCCCTGTAGCTAGTCGAATAGATCGTTAATACGGGGTAACGGGTAATTATTCATCACTGTCACTTTGTCGATCTCTATGTAGTCGATGCAAATACGCATTGACCCATATTTCTTCTTTACAAACAACACTGGGGCTCCCTAAGGTGATACACTCAGTCTGATAAACCCCTTGTCAAGTAGTTCCTGTAGCTGCTCCTTCAATTCCTTTAGTTATGCTAGTGCCATTTTGTATGGAGCTTTAGAAATGGGCGTCATCTCTGGAATCAAATCAATGGCAACCTCCACCTCACCACTAGGAGGCAATCCTAGTAACTTCGCTGGAAAAACATCCGAAAACTCCCTTACCACGGGGATATCCTCCAGTTTAAGTTCCTCCCTCGATGCTTCTTTCACAAACGCTAGGTACCCTTGGCATCCCTCCAGAAGTAGCCTCCTTGCTTGAATGGTTGAAAGAATTTGTGGTGCAAAGCGGACACACGACCCGAAAAATTTAAACTTCTGCTCTCCCCACGAGGTCTGAACACTACCTCCTATTGGTGGCAATCAATACTCGCGTAATTGGATGCTAATTAGTCCATCCCCAAAATGACAATAAAATCATGCATGTCAAAAACAATTAAACTAGCAGACAACATTCTCCCCTAAATATCCACTGGGTAGTCTCTAATCACGTTGCTACACACTACCACTGACCTTGTCGGTGTGACCACATCTAACTCGACAACATCTAACAACTGTGTCTCTACCCCGCATAACTTTATGAACCCCCGAGATAAGAAAGAGTGTGTCGCTCTTGAGTCAAACAATACAATAGATCTATTTGAAAGCACATAAATGTTACCTGTCACCACATATCCTACATTCTCGGCATTGCCATGAGTCAAGGAATACATCCGCGCCTGGGCCGTGCCCCTCTGGTAGTTCCCGCGTGGTGCCTGGTTACCTCCCCGATACTAATGCTGTCAAGGTGCATTATTCAACATTGCATGGTAATCTCGTGCCATATGTACGGCCTTACCTCACTAGAAGTAGCCACTTGATCCTCCCCTGCCCCTTAGATGCCTTTTGTCACATGTAGGGCAAATAGGGTATGCTGAGGTACCCTGAAATGTTCCATTGCCCATATCCCGTTGTTGGCCTCCGCTATTACCATACCTCTTCCAAGGACCTTGCCTCGTGTCCAAATGAGAACTAGAAGTCATAGACCTCTTTTCGAGTTTTGAACCCCCACATCTCTCTGTAGACTCGTCTCTGCCACGGTGGCCTTATCCACTAGTGTAGAGAAATCTTGAACCTGCAACACAGCCACCTGCTTTAAGATCTGCTACCTCAAACCCCTCTTGAACCTCCAAGCCTTCTTGGACTCGTCTAGTACCATATAGGGAGCAAAATGAGATAGTTCCACAAACCTAGTAGAGTGCTACTGAACAATCAGGTGTCCTTGAGTCAGGTTCAGGAACTCTTCCGCCTTAGCATTCCTAATGGAAGCTGAAAAATACCATTCAAAGAAAATCTCTCTGAAGCGATTCCAAGTCATCACTACCGGTACCAGTCTTTGCTCCTTTAGCAGCTTTACCACTTGCCACCATCTCTCAACCTCTCCAGTCAACTTGAATGTGGCGTAGAGCACCTTCTGCTCATTTTTGCATTGCAATACAACCAAGATCTTTTCAATTTCTTGCACCTAATTCTCCGCAATGATTGGGTTGACACTTCCCACAAATGTGGGAGGATTCATGCAGGTGAACTAATCGATGGTACACCCCAACTCAGTGGTGGGACGGTGTTGCCCTATGGAACTCCGCATGACCTCAGTCATGAACTATTGGGCAAAGTCCCGAATCGTCAATGTAGAATCATTGTCGTCCTCATTTGACATCCTTTTGTTGCTGCTTCTTCTGACATTTGTATTATTATCCTTGGGATCCATCCTGTAGAGATAACCGAGATGATTTTAGAATTTTAATATGCTAACATATCTAGTGCAATTCTAATACTAAAAGACTCACTTTAATAAATTTCAAGTATCGTCCTAAATCATCTCCCTTAAATTATGACATACTCTGCCAATTTCATATTCCCGTTCTAGTTTTCAAGTTCCTGCCCCTCCGCTCGGAAACAAAACCATTGGTGGATTGCCGTGGTTTTTTGAACCCGTCGACTTATTCATAAAATCACAAAATTTTGTCAAGGGATTTCTGCCACTAGGCTTACGAAGCAAAACTCAAAATTCTTATTCTGCCCATTCCTATCCTCGTCCTAATTTAACCCTATACTCTAGTAAAATCATCTAACATAGTCTGCAGAACCTAGCAACCTAGGCTATGATACCACTTATAGCACCCCGAACCCAATAATGGGACAGGGATGTTATTTGTGAATAAAATAAACTCTGATACCATAATACCTCCATGCGCCCTAACAAAGGAAAATCGGGTGGTCCTGTCATAACTGAAAGTAAAACCATAAAGCGGAAGAAAACACCTCAATCATATAACCAGAGTTCTAACTGTCCCCAAATATACATATAAACTTCTTGTCAATATATTACAACCCCAAAATATCAAAATATAATAACTGGTGTCTCACCAGCTCTGACTACTACTATCAACCATCTAATCCCAACCCCGAGGTAAGTTAGGCATGGTTTCCTGTAGGACTTGAAAAATGAGATGGATATTGGGGTGAGACACTTCTCAGTAAAGTAGATTAGACTATCGTCAGTGAGTGGCTAGCATGAGTTTTCCCGTGAATATAAAACTTTCATTATTTAACTATATCTGAAATGACATTTTAAAACTGTACGGATCTGTAATACTAAAAATACATAATTTATGAATAATGTATTATCGACTCAGTATAACCCATTAATAGTAAATTTGCCCATATATGCATAAAAGAAATCACCCTGTACTATTAAAGTAGCATCGTCATGCTTTCCCATCGACATGCTTCCCCCCCCCCCCAAATGATGGGTTGTGCGACCCGAAGGCTAGACTTAGCATATGGTCGACCGACTATAGCTAAGTCAGAAAAAGGTAGTAAGTATGATTGTGCCTACCCTAATACCCGAAATTGCATTGGGAGGGTCACTCGAAACTATATCAGGAGGGGTCCCCCAGAACTACATTGGGAGTAGTACTGTACCCAAGCCAAAAATCTACTATCTTGCATCACACTTCTATCCCCTTGTGATTGCACTCACTGCCAGCACGTAGCTATGGTATCGTGCTCATAACATAACATTTGATATCCTCAGGGTTCTTAAATCATATATGACAATTTTATGCAATAAAATTGTAGTCATCAATTCATTTTCATAAAACTGTATAAAACATAAGTTGTTCATAATTCTATAAAATATTTGTCACATACTCTCTTAATATAAAATCGGCATATCAAAACTCGGCATCTAGCTATCATATCAAAATCTCGGCTTATAGTCGCTATATTACATTTTGACATATAGTCATCATATCACATCTCGGTATATAGTTGTCATATAACACCTCAACATGTAGTCATCATATCATACTGTATCATAAATGTATAAACATTCTGTTCATTTATACCATTTTAAATCGTTCTCATGCCACACAATTTTCATCCAATAACTCATAAATATACATAACTGTTCTAGAAACATATAAGTTGTTGAAAATAGAGGTATGAGCATCTCCAGGGTATAATTTAACTCAAACTATACATTTGACTGAAAATAGGATATGTTCAACCCATTCACGTTAGTTTTATATACAGTTTTTGTAAACATATATTGCAATTTAATCTGTTCAAATTGCAAAAATAACTGACATAATCTAATTCCCTTACCTGTTCCTGAAGAAACTGCCTAAAACCTTCAAAAGCATGAAACCTAGCTGCTCGAATTTGCTGAAGATCGACGACCTATGTGTCGGGAGGAAGGAGAGAGGATCGAGGAGTACCCAAAGAGATCCGTGAGGCTTGGGAGAGAGAGAGAGAGAGAGAGAGAGAGAGAGAGAGAGAGAGAGAGAGTTCCAAAACCCTAATTAGAGAGAAAGAGCAATTGAGAGTTATGAAGAAAAATTATGTTACTTAGTGCTTAAGTAACTCAGCCCGCAGGAAAACTGTCAACGATTTTTCTGGGCTTTATAAAATCATCGACGGTTTGACACTTAAACTGCTCTCTATAGTTGTAACTGTCAACGGTTTTTCTAAAACTCCCTAAAACTGTTGACGGTTTGGTCCTGTGCCAAACCAATTTTTCTCTTTTCTTTTCCTTTCTCTTTTCTTTTATTTATTTATTTTATTTTCTTGGTTCGGATTTCTACACCAATAATGTGGACCTGCAATATTTTTTTAGACCCAAACATTAATATAACATTCTGTAATTAGTGAATTTTAAATCTTATATGGAGAACCAGTTCTTTGCAAGTATTAATTTCTCGAATGGGTATTCAAGGCTCTTGGGACAATCTACTATTTGGCTGGGATGATGAGCTACTCTATCCTTCTCTACTAAAACATCAAGTTAACTTTAATATCAATTGGATAGGAGCATCATATATTGGTTCATGTCATTGTTGAGTTATTTGATCATTTAGTATTGCTATTAAAAATTAAAAATACGTCTACCTTAGAAAACATCAATCGCAAGCTATTAAAGTTTGAAACTTACGTATTAGAGTCTTTTGAGCTGAATTTTGAAATGAGTGAAAAGAATATTAAGAAGGGATATAGAATGAGAAATGAACTATATATATATATATATATATATATATATATATATATATATATATTTTTAATACCAGGCTTGGTGTGACCCCTCCAATAGAAGAAAAAATAATTTTAATTTAAAAACTTAAAATAATTGAAAACTTGATTGAAAAAAAGTCTTTCCATCATAACAAAATTTTTTTGTTCTCATCAACTATTGCGCAATTTAGTGGTATAATTATTTACTTAATAGATCAAATATTTTTAAAAAGAATTAATTCCTAGATTGCTTAAAATATAATTAGAACAAAAGAAAATGTAAAAGAATGTAAATTATTTTTAAAAAGAATGTAAAGAATGTAAAAGAAAATATAATTAGAACAAAAGAAAATGTAAAGAGAACTTTTTTATATGTACATGAAACAAGACTCATGCTTGAGATGGTAGGACTTCATTCTTTACAACAAATTAAAACCCTAACCAACCACAAAATATTAGATACATCTCGGGATGTAATATGATTTTATCATCTATAAAAATATTATTTAATTTAATTAATTAGATGCATATAACAAAATAATATTAGATATTTGATGTATGACCGATCATATGTAATAATTTCTCCTAACCAACAAACATACACCATTCTAATCATGATTTAATGAATACTGTTCTGCAATTATGTGTGTATGAATATGCATGTATGTAATGGAATTGTGAGGCATATACGATGCATGTCCAAAGCCCCAGTGGAAAGTAGAACCTCTACCTATCTATTTCTAATTGGGAATTCGAGTGTAGGTCAAATCCCTGGTCCCTTTTAAGTCCAATCTCTGTCTTCTAATTTGTACTCCCTTAAGACCGTACCCTCTTTCCCACTCATTTCCCTATCAGCATTAAAACAAATGCATGCGTAACATATTAAAAAAATTGCTCTCCAGATTCATTTCAAAAAGACTAACATTACAAGAAGCATCCAAGCGTCTACCTCTCTGCAATTTTTGCTCTTCCTCCTCTTTCTCTCTCTTCATATTTCGCGAGCAAGCAACCGCTTCCTTCTCAGTTCTCGCCTTGAGATCTTCACCCTCTTCCATCAGAAGCTGCCTCCCACTTTCATTTGCCCTGCCCCCTTCTCCTTTAAATCTCTCTCTGTCCCCCACCTCCCTCTCTCTCTCTCTCTCTCTCTCTCTCTCTCTCTCTCTCTCACGGTGAGGTGGGTTTTGTGGTGTTGGACGGAGATGAGTAAAGCTGCTGGCTCACTGAGGACGCTCTGAAGCTCTCAGAAGGTGAATTTATGGAAAATTTCCTCCTTTTTTATCCTCTTTCAGTACTTCACTTTAAATGCTTTCCATGATTCTGATCAATCACCTTTTCACAGCCTTTCTCTGTTCCTGCAGTATATCTGTGTCCACTCTGCGCTACCTCCCTTTATTTCCCTCTCTTTCATATTCTCCGTTCCGCATTCAAATTACTTCTCTGACTCGCCCTCTCTGCATCAAAATAACCGATCCATGGATTATCCGGTGACTTCTTGTGATCCCCAACTGCCAAAGCATTTGCCGGTGGACCGGCCACGTCCCCTGATGCTGAAGGATTATCTCAGAGACGATCTCGGCTCCTGTTCATCCAACGGCTTCAAATCGCTGCCCCGGAGACAGTGCTGCACCACCACCGTTCGATACTTTCTCGAGATCGACGTCAAAGCCACCAGAGACTCCAAAAGCTCGAGCAAACTCCTCAGGACCAGATCGAGGGCGACGGCTTCCACAATCTCTGCTTTGCAGAGGGCTTCCGAGGCCGTGATCAGCGCCGTTAAGAGCCTTCCGTTTCCCTCCGTCAGGTCCCAGGCCGTACGGAACAGGGGCAAAAATGGCTTTCTTCCGAGAAGCATCTCTCGGAAGCTGTTGCGGCGGAGCTTCTGGAGAAAAGCCGAGAAACGCGAAGCCAAGATCGAACGGTGGAAAACGTTCCGTGATTTGCTCGACGAGAAACAAAAGCCGTCCGATCAAAACCCCCGCCCTCGCGCATCCTCCACAACGACGACGACCACCACCACCAGCGCCACTGCCTCCACGACGACAACTTCGACGGCCAGCACCAGCAGCGCGAGTAATAGTTGGTCCGACAGCGAATTTACCGCGGAGTTTTTGCAGTGTTCGAGCGGTAATTCTGAGTGTTCGACGGGTGAAAACGACGCCGTCGAGAGTCAAAAGTTTTTTCCGGAGGATGAGCTGGTCAGCCCACCCGTGGAGGCAGCTCCTGCTACCGCCGGCGGTGAAGAAAACAGAGAGGTAAGAAATTTTTATCCAATACTTCGCGCAGATAATATAAATCGCATGTCTGCTGGCTGGCTGGCCGCCCGATTAGTTTGTTTAAATTTTTGAAATATTCAATCTCGACCGTTCTCCGTCATGTTTTGTATATTTGCCCCTAGAAATTATTCTTGTCGCGCACGGTAAGTCTCTAAAATGAATCGCTGCAAAACAAGAAGAAACGGTTTAGGCTAGTGGATGATTTTTTAAAAAAAATAACAGCGGGAGGGGTCTCGTGACTTCCACGTGCGGGGTATATATCGGGAAGGAAAACTTCGGTACGCCCGGTGGATACGAATCTCCGATGCCAACTGGCCACCCATGCGCTGTCGACTTGCCGGATGCGCGGCGTCTTTTGTCATTCGACGTGGCGCACGAGGTAGTCGCAGTAGTACTAGATCGCTCCTCTTTTCTCCCACAAGCGCTCCCAAAATTACTATAAAGCCCTCCTCTGGATCTTTCTCTTCTTGCGTCGGTGGGTCAAAATGGGAATTTCGTCGCTTTTCACACGTGCGCGACCATTTTTGTCGGTGATAGGGTTTAGCTAATTTTTAAAAAATTTGAAACTCACTCGTGGGCTGCTGGGTGTCTGCCCTTTCGTTTGCATTAATTAGAAGATTTGGTGCAAGTATGATTATTTATTTATTTTTTAATTAAAGATTAGCAATTTTAATAAATCTGTCTGCCTTGTGTTCGAGCTGTCTTAAGCAAGAAGACTGCAAAAATTAATATTAATTAATTACCTTGAAAGACGTCTCTTGTCTCGTTGCGGGTTGACTCAGCCACGTCAACAGGTGTTGGGATTCATGTCTGTGTTTTTGTCCTTTTCCTCCCAATAGAAAACCCAATATCTCCAAGTTATAGAATATAAGCAAATATACAATGGCTTGAATTAAGTTTGACCACGCTATGTTTTTAGTATTCACTTAAAAAATTTGAACCAAAATCAAACTCAACTTTCAATTGGAGTTGGAGTTGGTGGATGAAGGCACACGCCTATTATTTTGATAGATTAGTATTGAAAATTTTTTAGGTATATCTATCATTGTATCAAAATGTTTATGGAAAAAATGTATGTGAAGTTGGGTTTCTAAATTTAAGGGGCCAATCATTTCTTAAAGTAGTCATCCGTCTAGCTGACATCTTTATTATATGCGTTCTTTCCATTCTACGAATTGACGTAGTTCCCCTGAGGGCCAAGAGAAATTTTTGATCATTTAAGGAATGTTGACATATAAGTAGTTAGGTGCATGGTTCAATTACTGCTTGCCCAGAAAAAGAAAGAAAACAGTTTGCGGATCCATTGAGGGTGATGTGTAGTTCAATACATAATTGGCTAGTTTAGGAAACAAACCAAATTTCATTTTTGTTACTTTTATTATATGAGTTGACTTGCAAACCATCCATATTCTTGCAAGTGAAATTTTCACCGTCTCATTGAATTGTGGCAATGTAATAACACAACTCGCAATAAGCGTGTTACTTTTTCTTCTAGCATGTGACATATAGAAAGCATTGTAGATATATTTGAAACTGACGAAGCTTATTAATTGTGACAGAAAGTGTGGCCACAGGAGGAAGAGAAGGAGCAATTCAGTCCAGTGTCTGTGCTGGATTTTCAATTTGACCATGATGATGATGATGATGATAATGATAATTGTGCATCCTATGGGCCTACCCTAGACCTTTTAAAAGGTATCTCTTTCTCTCTCTAAAATGTCGGAAAGTGAATTTTATAAGAAAAGCAAGGACTGTTTAAGCATTTATGTCATGATTTTAGAATTAAGCAACATGCTAAAGTAGCCATAAAGGTGGAAGTACCATATACGTGGTCAACATTGAATGAAATCATCATTAGTACTTCATATATGTAAGTTAACCAAAGAATGTTGTACTATTTGATCTCTAGGCACTAAGCAAATGCGAAACACTCGACGGGCTGAGAGCCTCGCTCAGCTGGATCCAGTTGACTTGGAAAAACGAATGGCACTATTCGAGCTCGACGACGAATTCTACGGAACAGCCCTGCAATCTCGCTCAATGTGCAGCCCAAATTGTTACATATTCTTCAACCAAGAAGAAGAAGATTTGGTTGAGCAGAAGGCCAGAGAGCTCCTTAAGCTCATTACAATTCCAGTGGGCAGCGTAAAGTTGAAGGCAGACAATGTTTTGGTAGACTTCTTCGTGGAGAAAATTTCTGGACACAAAAACCCATTGTCGAGGAGAAGTGATGGGTTTGGGTGCGAGCTGCTGAAGGCGGCCGAGAGTTGGATGGAAGAAAAATGCCGCGATTCATATGAGGATCAATGCTGGGAAGTAAGAGGGAGCAGAAAAGCATATGTTGAAGACATGGAAGAGGGAGGATGGCTGGGGAAGTTGGAGGAAGACAGAGAAGAGGTGGCTTTGGTAGTGGAAGCTGGAGTTCTGGCTTCTTTAGTCAGCGAGCTGTTAGTTGATATTGTGTCTTCTTAGGGTAGCATCTCACTACCTTTTGAGTTGAATGTAGGGCATTTTGACTGTTATATTATTTAAATCTTGACCCACAATTTTATTTTTTTTAGACCGTGGATGAAATTAAGAAAGTGTGAAAAAATCTAATTGCTGCATGTTTGGTACTTAGTGGAATTGATCAGAATAGAATCGAATTTATAAAGAATTGGGTAGGAAAGGAATTGAATGAAAATTTGAATGTAGAGTGAACAAATTAAGTGACCAATTTGACTTAATTTTTTTGGATATTATTTCATTTCTAAGTACCAACCATGCAGTTAATTTCTCCAAGTTTTTCATTCAAATTTTCTTTCCACTCCATTTCTATGTTATTTCATTTTGCATACCAAATATTATGGAAAAGTCTAGGGGACTTGTATCAGTAATATCCCCATTAAGGCCCTTTAACTTTTTATGAAACACCTTTTAGTTAAATTGTGAAGCATAGGCCAATTTAATCTTATGCTTCCACTCTTGAGTTTAGATAAAAGAGAAGCTTTAAAGGTTGAGGGGTAGTTTCTATATAATCTATCTCTATTAGCTAACTTATAGAAATTGAATTCAAGAGTTCTTATTTTGTCATTCCACTAATAACTTGGTCTTTTTTTGTTGAGAAGGCTTGTTTTTCTTCTCCATTTTGATTAAGTTACCAACTTTCTCTCTGTGTTGAGGTGGCTTGTTTTTCTTGCCCATTTTGATAAAGTTGCCAACTTTCTTTTTGTGTTGAGGTGGCTTGTTTTTCTTGCCTACTTTGATGAAGTTGTCAATTTTGCCATTTTGGTATGCTTTTGTCATCCATTCTACCAAGGTTGCCACCTTAGTCTTTGTAACCAAGTTGGCTTACTCTACTTGGGCATTGTGTATGCCAGGGTTACCAACTTGGTCTTTTTGACCATGCTAACCTACACTTCTTGGTCATTCTACTAAGGTTACCAACTTAGTCTTCTTAGGCTAGATGAATGTGCTTTTGCTAGTCATTATGCCAAGGTTATTAGCACAATCTTCTAGGCTAAGGTGGTTCCTTCTGTAGCGTCCTAACCCGCCACGTGGGCTCGAAGTACTAGTAAAATACATAAATACTCTCTGATACCACATATACATATACTGTAACCCGCCCTAACTAGGGAATCCCAGGTGCACCTGTCATTACTGGAATTGAAGCATACATCGGAAGAATTCTAAAGCATGAAACCACTTTACCAGAGTTCTATCTGTTCCTAAGTACACACATACATAATACTATATGTCCACATATTACAATCCCAAAATAACAAAATAGGACATCTGGTAGCTCACCAGCTCTAATATCAACTCCCAAGAGTCTAATCCCTAGCCCCGAGGTAAGTTAGGTACGGTTCCATAAAGGACCTGAAAAGGGATTTGTATAATGGGGTGAGACACTTCTCAGTAAAACGGATTATATTATTATCAGTGTGTGACTAGCATGAGTTCTTGTGTGAATATAAAACTTTCATTATTTAACTATATATGAAATGACATTTAAAATTGTACTACACTGTATATCTAAAAATACATAATTTCTTAATAATAAATTATCGGCTCAATATAGTCCTTTTATAGTAAATTTGTCCATATATGCATAAAATATACAACTTGGATTGTTGTATTAGTATCGTCATGCTATCATATACTCATACGACATGCTTCCCCCCATGACAGGTTGTGTAGTCTGAAGGCTGGGCTCAGCATATGGCCAACCGACCATAACTGAGTCAAAAAAGGTAGTAAGTATGATTGTGTCTACCTATGGTCATCCGGAACTGCATCGAATGCCCCCTTGGAACTTTCCTCGTTGGAGTACTGTGCTCATGTCACCAATCATCTATCCATCATCACACTATCATTCCAGTGTGATTGCACTCCCTGCCAACATATAGTTACGGTATCGTGCTCATAACATCACATTTCATATCCACAGGGCTCTAGAATCATATATGACAATTTACATAATAAAATTGTATTTTATCTCGTTTCATATAAATCTTGTCATTTATTAACTCTCGGCCCCCAACCGTCATTGTAACGACCTCAAATTCCTTAATATAAAATGTAACATAATAAATAAAATGGTCAACCTGAACCCGTGGATAACGGGAACACCTGTCAATCACAGCGGAAACCTAAGCAGCAGCAAGCATAAAATCTAAATCATTCATCCATCAAGAATAATACCAGAGTTTACTACAACATCATAATACTGTATTTATATACATCCTCCAAAATATCAAAATAACTCTAGGATCAAACACAAAATACTCCTGATCCTAGTATAAAATCTTACCCTCCTAACGGGGTAATACCACTGACTCCACGGCGGCTACGACCCACCGGTCACTCAAGGTTTCCTGAAAAATTAATTAATGTTAGGGGTGAGACACATCTGAGTAAGGGAAAATAAACTAAATACAGCTGTGTGGCGACATGAACATTTAATGCGATGATACATATACAGTACATTTCATCTATCGATAAACATTCATCATAACATACTAAATTCTCATATACTTTCATATTTATTAATAAATCATAACGTACATAAAACATTTTTTATAACTGATAATACTGAAAACATACCTAGGATGAATAGTTAGCCAATGTCATGCATTACCCCTCACGACGGGTTGTACAGCCCGAAGGCGGGACCCGACAATGGCTGGCCGACCACTGCCGAGTCAAATATGTCTGTAAGTACGATGGGCCCGCCACAACCTGGTCTGGACTTTCAGGTGGACGTCCACACTCTACTGAAAGCCACATCGACTATCCATTTCCCACACTCTCGTGGGGTGGTTAGGACTAATCTAATCATAAACATTTGATCTATAAGCTACGGTACCGTGCTCCTAAAACTGAACTAAACTAACATCCGTATTCTGATAACATATAATACGTGATATTATAGCATCTTTCATAATTACGGCCTCGTGCCAAACATTATATAATTACTGCCTCGTGCCAAACATTATATAATTACGGCCTCGTGCCAAATATTTCATAATTACGGCCTCATGCCGAACATTTCATAATTACGGCCTCGTGCCGAACGTTTCATAATTACGGTCTCATGCCGAACATTTCATAATTATGTCATTCTGAAATAATCATTTTATCCTGCATTTATCAGAATCATAATGTACTGTATACTTTCATAACTTCTCAAATCATACTACATTTACATCATTATCATATCATAATATTTCTCTACGTAAAATAATATTCATGTCACACATTTGTTGTATAAAACTACACATTGTATTCTGAAAATCATGATTTCTGGCGTCTCATAAATATATACGCATTTCAACATAAAAATAGTATTTTTCTCAAACATGCATTAATTCCATAATATTCAAACATCATACATATTTTCAAAAAATCAGTTTGTTAATAAATAATAATAATTTGCATGAAAAATAATTGCTTTAATTTATTCCCTTACCTGACTATTGAGAAAACCCCTAACAACTCTAGTCTCATACCCGTTGAATTTCCTAATCAATAACCTGAAAATGAAAACTCACAGTACTAAACTTCAGTATTTCTACGTGTACACATTTCTTATAACTACCATAAGATCAAATTTGACTTAAAAAGACTTACCTCAACTTAGGGATGATTTCCAACTTGCTTTTGCCAACGATCCGCTCTGGCAGATTTGGAGAGAACTTTCCCAGGAGTGTCGTGGTGGCTTCGGATTGTCGATCCGGCGTAAATTCGGCCCAAAATCGATGAGAGAGAGAGAGAGAGAGAGAGAGAGAGAGAGAGAGAATGGTTGCTTAATCTTGAAGTAAAAATCCAAATTTTTAGTATTTATAGAACTGAATTCGTCGACGAGCCACATCATTCGTCGACGAATCTTTTAATAAATTTGTCGACGAAATTCAGTCCTCGTTAACAAAATTCAGTCGGCTCAAATCTCTCTCAGTATTTCTTCGTTGATGAAGCCCTAATGATTCCCTTCGGCTAATCCTTCCAAAGTACAATGTCGCATTCGTCGACGAAGTTGACTTCTACCTTCTGTTACTGTTTCCATTTCCCTTCCTCTTCATTATTTAAATTCCATTTTTATTCAAGTTGTCACAGTCATAATAAATCTTGGCCCCCAGCCGTCATATCAAATCTCGGCCTCCAACCATCATATGAAATATCGGCCCCCCGCCGTCATATCAAATCTTGGCCCAATCGTCATATCAAATCTCGACCCCCTACAGTCATATCAAATCTCAGCCCCTGGCCATCATATCATACTGTGTATTATTAGTAAAAATTTTCTGCTCATATATATCATTTAAAAACTGTTCTCATGCCACCCAATTTTTATCTAATAGATCATAAATAAAATAAAGTAACAGGGAAAGACATAAATTGCTGAAAATAGGGCTTGAGCATTGTTAGGGTTTTATTTAACTTAAACTATTTATTTTATAGAAAATAGGAGATTTCAAACCAATCACGTTAATTTTTCCCAAAACATATAACAATCAAAACCATCATTTTCATATAACCAATTTATTTAGAAAATAACATATACCATTTCTGAAAATAATCATTGCCATTAAATTGATCCATTATTCAAAACAACTAACATAATAAAATCCCCTTACCTAACTTACTGGGAACCCTAAATCCACGCCCTGTGGCATTCGAAGCTCAAAACCCTGAAATTACATTTTTCCCAAATTAATCAACTCAACTCACAGAATATTTCTCATTTAACATTTCCTAGGCCTCATATACTCCAAATTAACAATAAATCTTAAAATACCCTACTTACCTTGGTTTTGGAGTGGTACATGGAAAGTTCAGTTCAAAAATCCACTCCGCTAGACTTGTAGAGAAATGCTTCTAGATCCTCATGGTGACTTCCGATCATTGATTTGGGCAAGGAACAACGAGAAATCAAAGAGAGAGAGTGAGGGGCGCAGGTTTAAAGAGAGGGAGAGAGAGAGAGAGATTTATGTTTACTTAATGAAAAAGTAACTAAAAATCTATTTATAACCCTTTGACCCGACACATTTCGTTGACGAAATGGGACCTTCGTCGACAAATCGTAGAAGAACATTCGTTGACGAAGAAGGGGTTCGTCGACGAACCATATGCCTGAAATTCCTCCCGATATTTCTTCGTCGACGATGCCTGAACTTCGTCGACGAAAACAAGGGATTCGTCGGCGAGTCCTGCTATTTGCCCCTTTTTAAATTTCCTTTTTCTTATTTTCTTATTTCCTCTTTATTTTTCGGGTTTGGGTTTTTACATCTTCGCATTCTACTATGGTTACTAGTTTGACTTTCAAAGTCGAGTTGACTTGCTTTTCTTGGCCTGTTGATCGCAGAAGTGCCCTTTTCACACTAACGAATCAAACAAAAAACCAATGTAATCACTCAATGATGAAAAATACTTAAGAAGAAAATACTCAGTAATGAGAAGAACGAAAGCAATAATCAAAAGACACAAGATTTACATGCTTCAGCAATTTGCCTACGTCCACGGGAGCAGCAACTCTGATTTTCACTATCAACAACATCAAACTTATAATAGGGTTACAAAACATTGATTATATATGAACCCTATGCGTACAAGAACCTTAGATCCTATCTAAATCATCCTTGTAGTGATCCACAGAGGAAAAACCTCTAATTTACCCAATCTATTGGCTTCTCAATATGAATTACATGAAGTTTGCCATTAGAAACCGTCGACGGCTTATACCAAACTATGACACCCCGATTTTCATACCATTTTTTTCCTCTTCAATAAATAATAAATATTAATCAAACATCAGTCACGTCAAAAACTATGATACCATTTAAACATAACCCGGCCCAAAGTGGGGTACAAGTTAATCAATTCACCATATACACACATTCCTAACAACGGAAGTCAATATTTAAAAATCATCTAGAATACAAATACCCAGAGTTCTATACAACTATACACATCCCAAAAACCAAAAATATATACTAAGAATCATATATCCCTAAAAAAAACACTCACCCTATCTATCAGGGTACCAACTCCTCTCTATCATGAAGCTCTATCACCTAGTCTGTCACGGTTTCCTGAAATATTAAATATTTGGGTGAGAAACATCTTAGTAAGACGGAATAAATTATTTACAGTGTATGGCAATATGAGTTTCCTTATATTATAATATACTTATTTCAGTGATAATACCATCTGAGAAAATATACAAATTCGTATTCATAATCGTATAGATATAAAACACAATCTTTTATAAGTTTTATTCCATTTCTCAAATTCATGCACATGCAGCCTATATTTATCAGCGAAAGTTCCTGATAATAGGGGAGGTTACACATCCATACATGTAGCTCCCCTCTGCTCTGATATCATTTGTAACCTTACCCGAATAGTTCGAGTGCGGCTACAACTGATACTTATCAGTTGTAACTAGGGCAGTAACTAGTCGCTGCTTCAGTTCTTGGAAACTCTACTCACACTCACCAATCCATTCTAACTTCATGTTCTTCCTTATGAGTTGTGTCAGCGGACCTAATAGTCTAGAAAATCCCACTACGAATCGGCGGTAATATCCTACCAAACCCAAGAAACTTCTAACCTTATGCACGTTCTTCAATCTCACCTAATCAACTGCTACTTCTATCTTACTCGGGTCCACTGAAACACCTTTCCTGGACACCACATGTCCCAAAAATGTCACCTGCTCTAAACAAAATTCGCATTTCTTGAACTTTATAAAAAATCTCTTTTCTCTAAGTACCTGAAATATCAACCTCAAATGAATTGCATGCTCTTCATGACTCTTCGAATAAACTAGGATGTCATTGATGAATACCACCACAAACTGATCTAGGTATTCATGGAAAACCATGTTCATCAGTTCCATGAATACCGCAGGAGCATTGGTCAATTCGAATGACATAACCAGAAATTTGTAGTGGCTATACCTAGTACAAAAAGCCATCTTTGGTACATCCTCTAATTTAACTCACCTGATGATACCCAAATCGCAGATAAATCTTGGAGAAGACCTGTGTGTCTTGTAACTGGTCAAACAGATTGTCAATTCGGGGTAACGAGTACTTATTCTTTACTGTCACTATTATTCTCTCTATAGTCAATGCACATCCTTATCGACCCATCATTATTCTTTACAAATAACATCGGTGCTTCCTAGGGTGATACACTCGGTCTGATAAACCCCTTATCAAGAAGTTCCTGCAGCTACTCCTTTAACTCCTTTAATTTAGTTGGAGCCATTCTATAAGGGGCTTTAGAAATAGACGCTGTCCCTGGAAGCAACTCAATAGCAAAATCCATATCGCGATCAAGAGGCAATCTCAGTAAGTCCTCTGGAAAAACATCTCAAAACTCTCTTACCACGGGAATATCCTCCAATTTAAGTTCTTCCCTCGGTGCTTCTTTTACGAATGCTAAGTTCCCCTAGAATTTGTCCAGAAGTAGCCTCCTTACTTGAATGGCTGAAAGGATCCATGCTGCAGAGCATACAAACTACCCAACAAATATAAATTCATGCTCCCCAGGAGGTCTGAACACTACCTCCTTCCTGTGGCAGTCAATACTTGCATAGTTGACTGCTAACCAATCCATTCCCAAAATGATATCAAAACTGTGCATGTCAAATACAATCAAGTTAGCAGGCATCATTCTCTCCTAAATCCCCACTAGGAAGTCTCAGATTACTTTACTACACACTACCACTGACCCTATCGGTGTGACCACCTCTAACTCAACATCTAACAATTGTGTTTCTACCTCGCACAATTTGATGAATCATCGGGAGATAAAAGATTGTGTCACACCTGAGTCAAACAATACTGCAACACTATTTGAAAGCACATAAATGTTGCCTGTCATCACATCTCCTGTATTCTCGGCGTCGCGAGGAGTCAAGGAATACACCTATTCCTAGGTCATACTCCCCTTGTAGTTTCCACGCGGTGCCTGGTTACCTCCTCGATATTGCTACTGTGGAGGTGGTAAGTTCAATGTTGCACGACAATCTCTTGCCATGTGTCCAGGCTTACCATACCAGTAATAGTCACTTGGTTTTCCCCTGCATTCACTCGAATGCCACCTGCCACACTTAGGGCAAACAGGGTGTGATGAGGTACCTTGAATGCCCTAGCACCTGTATCCTGTCGTTGGCCTTTGTCATTACTGTACCTCCTCCAATGGCCCTGCCTTGCACCCATATATGAACTAGAAGGATCGGCCTCTTCTTCGAGTTATGAGCCTCTACATCCCCCCGTAAGCGCGCCTCTGCCACAGTGGTCTTATCCACCAGTGTAGCAAACTCCTGTACCTCTAACATAGCCACCTGATTAATAATCTCCTACTTCAGACTCCTCTCGAACTTCCAAGCCTTCGTAGACTCATCTGGTACCATGTAAGGAGCAAATCGTGACAGCTTTACGAATCGGACGGCGTATTGCTGAACAGTCTGCTATCCCTAAGTTAGGTTCAGGAACTCCTCTGCCTTTACTTTCCTAACAGAGGTTGGAAAATACCGATCAAAGAACACCTCTCTAAAGCGGCTCCACATCATCGCCACCAGTACCAGTCTTTGCTCCTCAAGCAGTTTTACTGCTTCCCACCATCTCTCGGCCTCTCCAGTCAGTTTAAATGTAGGGTATAGCACCTTCTGCTTATTGGTGCATCGCGGTACAGCCAAGATCTTCTCTATTTCTTGAATCCAATTCTCTACAAGAATTGGGTTGGTACTTCCCGCAAAGGTAGGAGACTTTAGGCGAGTGAACTTCTTAATAGAATCTTCCAACTCAGTAGTGGGACAATCCTGCCCCTGAGAACTCCGCATAACCTCTGTCATAAACTGTTGGGCGAAATCCCAAAGCACCACTGTAGTATCACTACCACCCTCATGGGCAACTCCCTCACTGCTACTTCCTCCGGCGACAGCATTACTGTCCCTGGAATCCATCTTGAAGATAGAACCAAAACAAATTTAGAATTCTAATATCCTAACATGTCTGGTGCAATTATAACACTAAAATATTCACTTTAAATAGACCCCAATACCGGCCTAAACCTTACCCCCTAATTTACAACATACTCTGCCAATTCCATATTTCCATTCTAGTTTTCAAGTTCTTACTACTCCGCTCGGAAACAAAACTATCAATGGATTGTCGTGGTTTTCTAAACCCGTCGACTGATCCAGAAAAATATAGAAGTTCGTCAAGAAATTTCTGTCTCCAGGCTTACTAAGAAAAACTCAAAATTCTTATTCTACCCATTCCTATCCTCATCCTAGTTGAACCTATACTCTGGTAAAATCATTTGACCTAGTCTGCAGAGCCTAGCAACCTAGACTCTGATACCAACTGTAGCACCCCCGACTCGCCACGTGGGCTCGAAGTGCTAGTGAAACGTATAAATACTCTCTGATACCACACATATATATAAATGCTACCCGCCCTAACTAGGGAATCCCGAGTGCACCTGCCATTACTAAAATTAAAACCATACAGTGGAAGATTTCTAAAACATCCAAATACTTTATCAGAGTTCTAGCTATTCCCAAATACATACATAGATAAACATATTACAATTTCAAAATAACAAAATAAAATATCTGGTATGTAACCAGTTCTGATTACTACTCCCAAAAGTCTAGTCCCAGCCCCGGGGTAAGTTAGGCACGATTCCCTAAAGGTCCTGAAAATGATTTGTATAATGGGGTGAGACACTTCTCAATAAGATGGATTATATTATTATCAGTGTGTGGTTAGCATAGGTTCTCGTGTGAATATAAAATTCTATCATTTAACTGTATATGAAAATGGCATTTAAGCTGTACTAATCAGTATATCTGAAAATACATAATTTCTGAAGAATAAATTGTCGGTTTAATATAGCCAATTTATAGTAAATTCGCCCATATATGCGTAAAAGAAACAACTTGAACTACTAAAGTAGCGTCATCACGCTATCACGTACTCATACGACATGCTTCCCTCTATGACGAGTTGTGCGGCCCGAAGGTTGGACTCAACTCGCAGCCGACGGTTCCGCAACTGAGTCAAAACTAACATCGTAAGTACGATTGTGCCTACTTTTGGTCACCCGATATACCATGGATGGGGCCCTCTAGCAAAAACCTTGGAGTAATACTGTGGCCTAGGTCTCCAATCGACTTATCACACTTCGATAGTCGTGTGATTGCACTCACTACCCACATATAGCTACGGTATCGTGCTCACAATATCACATATCGTAAATCCACGGGGTTCTAAAATCATATATGACAATTTACACAATAAAAACTGTATTATAATTCACTTCATATAAAACCTGATATTCAATAAATCTGGCCTCCGACCGTTATATCAAATGTCGGCCCTCAACCGTTATATCAAATACTGAATAAAAATCAATTTAAGCATTCTGTTCACGTATGTCATTTAATAGTTGTTCTCATGCCACACAATTTTCATTTGTTAATCATAAATAAAATAACCTGACTAGAAAAGACGTAAATTGTTGAAAATAGGGTATGAACATCTCCGAGATTTTATTTAACTTAAACTACTTATTTTATAGAAAATAGGAGATGATCAACCACCCACCTTAATTTTCTCAAAAACATATACTGCATTTTTAATCAGTCCATATTTGACAAAATAACTGACATAATATAATCCCCTTACCTGATTTACTGGGAACCCTAAATCCATGCCCTGTGACGTTCAAAGCTTAAAACCCTGAAATTACATTTTCCCTAAATTAATCAACTCAACCCACAAAATATTTCTCATTTAGCATTTCCTAGGCCCTATATATTACAAATTAACAATAAAATCCTAAAAATACCCTACGTACTCTGGTTTTTGAGTGGTGCCTCAAAAGACCAGTTCAAAAATCTGCTCCACTAAACTTGTAGAGAAATGCTTCTAGATCCTCATGGCGGCTTTCGATCGTCGATTCGAGCGACGAACGACGAAAAGCTCGAAGAGAGAGAGTGAGGGATGTGGGTTTAGAGAGAGAGAGAGAGAGAGAGAGAGATATTTAGTCTTCTTAATTAAGAAGAAATTTTAAAATCTATTTATAACCTTTTGACCCGACACAATTTGTCGACGAAATGGCACCTTCTTTGACGAACTGTAGAAGGACATTCGTCGACAAAAGAAGGGTTCGTTGACGAACCTTAAGTCTGATATTTTCTTGTCATTTAGGATCTCTTCGTCGACGACGTCTAAATTTCGTCGACGAGAAATAGAAGGGAACTCGTAGAAGAAAATAGAGGATTCATCGACGAGTCCTACTGTTTGCCCTTTTTAAATTTTCGTTTCTTTTTTTCTTATTTATTTCCTCATTTTTCGAGTTCGAGTTTCTAGAGAGAGAGAGAGAGAGAGAGAGAGAGAGAGAGAGAGAGAGAGAGAGTTGCGTGAGATAGGGGGATTCTGGATTCCTTAATTTTGAAGGAAATTAATATTATTATTTTCTTTTTTAGGATGACTACGTCTGTGGCATAGCACTTTTCTATTTGTTCTTTTAGATTGTGAAAAGAGGTTCTTTCTTTCTATGGCTCTTTATTTTATTTTAAAAATACATGCATAAATCCTAAAAAAAAATTGAAACTTTGGTTAGTTTGAGAAAATGTCAAAAATTCCCTCCTTTTTGAAAAAACACTCCTTATTCCTCTCTCATCAAATTCAAATTTCAAGATTTATATGCTCTTCATATTAAAAAAAATTAGTTAAATTGAAATATATTAATAGACATAATATAAAAATTCATATCTATTTTAGTAAAGTGAGTTTAGACCGATATTTAATTACTCTATATTTTTAAAACATTATAACTACAATTACTAATTTAACTATTTATTGAATAATTTTGATCAAGATATCATTACTTAGAATAACTGACATTCTCTTTTATAATGTTTGTATTGACATAGAAGCAAAGTTAAAACATTGTCAAATTATTATTATTATTATTATTTTTAACTTCTGTAACTGCACAATAATTCTCAGGAAGAAATGTTTTGCCGGAAATGCGCGCGATTCGCGACGCTCCTCTCTCTCCCTCCTTCAGTTTCTCCCGTTTTCCATCCTTCTATAAAAGCCTGAAAACCAGACTATCATACGATCCCAAGAACTCTCTCTCTATCTCTCTCTCTCTCTCTCTGCGTGAACGCATTGTTTAATCAAATTGAAGAGAGGGAAACAGAGTATCAGTGAAGTTTCATCTCAAGCTTCGATACTTTTCTTGTTTCCGTCAATAAAAAGTCGATCCCTTTTTTATTTTCAGTAGCTCCGATATTGAAACACAAGCGATTCTGATATTGTAGTCGTCTTTTTCTGCGATCGTAACGACCGCAATCTACGCCGTTGGTTCGCGACCGGCATAATCGCTCGGACAACCGGCGCTCGGAGACATGAAGAACGAAGATCAAGCTAGGTCCCTGTTTGGGATCTCTCTGTCTGATCGACCCCGGTGGCAACAGTTCTTCATATGCTCGTCTGGGTTTTTCTTTGGTTATCTTGTTAATGGCATTTGTGAGGTATGTTCGATTTCTTCTCAACGTTAAAGGCGTCCTTTTTACGTTTTAATTGTTCAGCTTCCGGATATATGCGATTAGTTCGTTGTTCTGTGATGAATTATGGCCGTTTCTCCGTGTTTTTTTTTTTTTTTTTTCCGCTGGGGATTTCTCTGTTTCTTATTTTCTTGGTTTTGCGATTACCGTCTGTTTGGCTGGTGGTAAAATGGTGGGGAATAAAACATTGAGTATTGGATATTATGCTCTATATCCTTTTGTCTTTGTTCAAAAAAAGGAAAATTAGGCAAAGTTGATTTTCTGAGGGGTTCTATGGTCTTAAATACTACATTTAAGATTCAAAAATCAGTTTAATCTCTTTCCTTCATTTTCCTCAGCAACACAATCTGACGAGACATTTTATGGTTTTTGCAAACTTACTCTTTTGGTTTTCTCGACTGAATTTGGAATGGGTGTCCAATGATTCTCTCAGTAGGGGTTTTGAGAGTAATCGAAGATCTTGTGATTGGTTTCTTCTTTGGCTGTTGCACTGTTTTATCGATCTTGATTTCCCCTGTTGAGCTCATTCAATAGAAAATTGATTTGAGTTTGATTTTGAACTCATAACTTGTTGAGACGTTAACTTTTTTATCTGATCTTTGGCGTGTTCTTTGGCCTAATTTCAGGAGTATGTTTATAATCGACTTAAATTCAGGTACATTGATCTTCGTTTTGCCCCTTTTTTTTTTTAATTTTCTCTAAAGCTATATGTTTTGTTTTTTTCGGTTGTACTTTTTGTCGGAGAGCTTTCGATGTAGTTTTGCTTTTTCCTAATGAATTCAAATGTTTGTAATCACATTTTCAGCTTTGGCTGGTATTTTACCTTTGTACAAGGATTTGTTTACCTGGTACTTATCTACTTACAAGGCTTCACCACCAAGCAAATGGTGAACCCATGGAGAACGTACGTGAAGCTATCTGCAGTTCTGATGGGTTCTCATGGATTGACCAAAGGTTCCTTGGCTTTCCTCAACTATCCAGCTCAACTCATGTTCAAATCCACAAAGGTAAGCAACTAATGCCTACATTCATTTGTCATGAACCTCTCTTTTTTAGACTAAACTTCTTGCAATTGCAGAGTTCTTGTCTTCTAAACCTCTCTAAGTGAATTGCATAATGTTATTTTCTTGCTGTAAGATTAGAATCACGAATGGTGAAATTTGTTATATATGCTAAAATACAGACAACCTTGTTTCAGACAGCCTATTTTTCATCCTCTTTCTAATTCATGTGTTCCGGTTTATTGTGAGAAATCAGGTGCTGCCAGTCATGATTATGGGTGCTTTCATCCCTGGGTTGAGAAGGAAATACCCCCCTCATGAGTACATCTCTGCACTGCTTCTGGTGGTAGGCTTGATCCTTTTCACCTTAGCAGATGCCAACAGTTCTCCAAATTTCAGCATGATTGGTGTTGTAATGGTAGTGGGTGCTCTAATCATGGATTCATTTTTGGGTAATTTGCAAGAAGCAATTTTCACTTTGAACCCTGAAACAACGCAGGTGATCTTTTATTAGATGTTACTTTCACACAGATCATTGAGCAGAAAGCTCCATCGGAAAAATGATTTTTTGAATTTCCGTGTTTTCATCTTGCAGATGGAAATGCTGTTTTGTTCAACAGTAGTTGGGTTGCCTTTCTTAATTCCGCCAATGATTATAACAGGAGAATTGTTCAAAGCCTGGAGTTCTTGTTCTGAGGCAAGGAGTCCTGTCTTTTCTTAATTGCTAAACTCCTCCCCCCCCCCCCCCCCGGCCTCCCTTTCCCTGTTTCCGTTTATTTATTTATTTATTTTTAGGATGGGAATCTTCATTGTGTAATTTTAATGAGAGTGGCTTTGTTGTCAAGTCACACATAACGTGTTTTTGTAGTTGGCAATCCAATCTATTGTTTAATTTCAAATCGAGAGTAGGGTACCTAACTTAGTCAAATAAGGCTGTATTGAAATGTAGTTATCAGACTGGATTTAAAAGTAGGAATACAGCCTGTGACATTCTAATAAGACGAAGGCTTTGAAAGGTTAAACGCGGTGAATTCATGTTTCTGAGTTGAAGCCCCTGTGGTCCAGCTCCTAATGGTGTCCTAATGGGAAAATAGATGGCTTGGGTAATGCAAGTGTTCCTTTTTTTTGGACTAAAAAAATTGTACTGCCTAGATTACCCATTTCTTTTGTGATACTATTGGGATTAAAGTTCACTCTTGAAGTATGTCCCAGGTTACTTATATTGACCGTTTCCTTTTAAAATGTTTTGGCCTCTATTATGCATCTACTGTCTGTATTTCAATCTTAATTACGTTTTTCCTGCTAATGAAATTGCAGCATCCGTATGTATATGGGGTGCTAGTGTTTGAAGCCATGGCCACATTCATTGGTCAAGTGTCTGTTTTGTCCCTCATCGCAATTTTCGGGGCTGCCACAACAGCCATGGTAAATAAATCATATCCTCTTGACATTTTTTTTTTCAACATGGATGTTGAATTTTGTATTATTTGTATTGCTAAATTAATTTTTGAGTTTGTTTAACCGTTAAATCTTGAGAAGTGAAACTAAAAAAGATGGCATGGATCTCTCTATCTGCCTGGATTTCTAACTGGTATGTTTCAAATGGGCTACCTGAGTGCAGATAACGACTGCTAGAAAGGCAGTCACTTTGTTGCTATCATACCTGATATTTACGAAGCCACTAACCGAACAGCATGGGACGGGGTTACTGCTGATTTCCATGGGCATCATTCTGAAGCTATTGCCTGAAAGCAAAGTCCCCAAGATGGGGTCAATCTCGAATGCTTTTTCCAAGCATGGAAAATTTTCTTTCAAAGAAGAGAAGCAGATAGAAATTAGAGAAAATGATGAACAGCCTGAAGAGAGAAGGCTACTTATATGAAAATGAGTCGTGGTTGCTTTTGCCGGCATGCACACAAAGAATGGGGAGGATACAGATTCAGGCAGACAGATGTGTACTAGCTAGTCATTCTAGGTGGAGAGTTGACTCTTTTAAGTTCTTAGAAACTGATTACATTTCTGTCACCAATTAACCTACCAGGGCTTTTGATTGCTTTATGTTAGTTTAATACACCAATGACCAGGAAAGAAGGATATTATTGACAGGAAGATGGGAAGGAAATCAGCCAAATATTTGGATAAATGACTTTGTATTACTGAAATAAATTTATTTATTTGTACTTGAAATGAGAAATTAGATGAAATTTGAGACTTTATTACTATTATTATTATTTTTTTGAGATAGCGCATGTGGTCACTATATCATTGTGTTGTAAATAACTTTAATCCATGAATCTAATAATCCAAGCTCATCATGTTATTCAATTAAGAAAACTAAACGCAGAATAAATATATGGATTCATACTAAATGCATAATAAATATCTGAATTTATAGATGTGTCTGATTTGATTGACCAACAGCTGTTAGCAGAGAGTTTTAGTCGTCCATAGTCAAATTCGTAAGTACTTGACTTATGTTATTCTAAATTGGAAAAAGAAAGAACATGAAATTGTTTCTGATTTGACTTGGAAACAATAACCCTATTAGGTTTTCCTTATATATTAGGTTATTTTAGAAGTTCATCATGCCTAAATTAATTTAGTATTGAGTTTGTACACATTACAAAGCTCATACCCAATAGATGTTAAAATAATCGTAACATAATTGATTTTAAATATGTGAGTCCACAATAGGAAATTAAAATTTTCTAACAATCTCTCACTTGAGCGACACATAAATATTGAAAATAATTATATTACCCAAACCTTAAGTATACGCATTATGGCTATTATCCTTATAACATCTCCTTAATTCAATTTTGTTCATCTCATATACTAGTATGGGATCAAAGCGGCATTCGTTACACTTATATTCATAACTAAACCCATCAATGGTCACCACACTAATACACTCAATGGCATAAATCGAGTATGGATGTGTAGCATGGTAATGTGCATGCTCCTTAACCTTAACATGCATATCACAACTGGTTCTATCTTATTTCTTATGAGATCAATCTTAGTTCCTTAGTCTTTAATTCTTCCAAAAAGAAGATAACATTTAGAGTCACAAATACATAAAAAAAAAATGCATTCCTTTATTACTTTATTTCTGTAGAAAATAATCTGAAACAAGTGTCTAGAAGAAGGAACATCAAAAAACAAATACAAACTCCCACTAAATTGCAAAATCGTCAAACAAGACGAAACCCATACGAGCAGTGTACTCATGGAACACCTTAGGCGGTAAACCCTTGGTGAGTGGATCTGCAACCATGGAGTTTGTCTAAATATGTTTTATCAATACTTGATGACTCTGAACCCTTTCATTAATCACCAGAAACTTGATGTCAATATGCTTTGACTTGGTGGAGCTTCTGTTGTTGTTTGAATACAACATTGCAAACTTATTGTCATGATATATAGATCTTGAGAGGTTTTTCAACCCCATCCAAGATATGTAGCCCCGTGACAAAATTCCGCATCCAAATTCCTTGATTAGATGCCTCATAGCATGCTATAAATTCTGCTACCATGGTCGAAGGAGCTATGAGAGTTTACTTAACACTCTTCCAGGAAATAGCACCTCCAGCCAGGAGATAGATATAACTCGAAGTGGATCTCTTGCTGTCTTGGCATCCAGCAAAATCAAAATCAGAATACCCAATGATCTCAAGTTTATTTGATTTCCTATAGGTGATCATGTAGTCTTTTGTTCTCTGAAGATACCTCAAAACCCTTTTGGCTGCCTTCCAATGATCCAATCCTGGGTTACTTAAATATTTACCTTAAATTCCAACTATGTACGCCAAATCCGAACGCGTACATACCTGAGCATACATAAGACTCCCTACAACTGACGCATAAGGAATCTTCTGCATTTCCTTCTTTTCAACCTCAGTCTTTGGGCATTGACTGAGATTGAACCTTTCTACCTTAGCTATGGGTGTATTTCATGGGTGACAGTCTTTAATGCCAAATCTAACAAGTACCCATTCGATATAGCTCTTTTGTGATAACCCAAGTATACCTCAAAAGTGATCTTGATGTATCTTAATTCCTAATACAAAAGAGGTGTCCCCAAGATCTTTCATCTCAAAATTTTTTATCAGAAATTTCTTGGTTTCGTGCAATAGGTCTATATCACTAATCACCAGCAATATGTCATCAATATACAAAACCAAGAATATAACTGTAGAGACCCGAAAAATATAATATTAAAAAAAAAATTAAAAAAAGAAGAAGAAGAGGAAAATGGTTTGGTGAGGAAAAAATCGGCGATGATTTTCTGAAGTGTTAAGAAAACCTTCGACGGTTATATAGTTTTATCGCAGCCAGGTAAAAGGATAACAGTGAAAACTGGGTTGGGTAAAGACAAAATTGGCAACAGTTTTTTAGGAGCCTATGAAAACCGTCGACAATTTTTGCTAGGGACAAAATGCTATACAAGGCTGCATGGTCATTTTTCTTTGTAAAAATTTTAAAACCCTTACTCTCTCTCTCTCTCTCTCTCTCTCTCTCTCTCTCTCTCTCTCTCTCTCTCTCTCTCTCTCTCTCTCTCTCTCTCTCTCTCTCTCTTCATTTTATCACTCTAGACTCACCCAATTGACGATCAAACTCCGTATTTTAGGCCTAGCGTAGATCCTCGTCAATTTGGCCAGAGCAGAATTATGTTTTGAGGATCCTAAGCACCACTCCAAAGTTGAGGTAAGGGTGTTAAATGTTGGTATTTGATTTATTAAATGAATAGTATGGGTTAGATATTTAAATAATTATAATTGTGGGGTTAAAGTTGATTGTACTGGGAAAAATGTAAATTTCAGGGTTTTGGTGGGAACGCGACAGACACGGGTTTAGGGTCCCTACGGGTGTTCCCTCAGGGAATGAGATAAAAGTAATAAATAGTTAATGGTTTGATGTTTCATTGATTAAATAGAGTATGTGGGTCTAGAAAAATTTGAATGTGATATTATTCTAGGGAAATACATGATTTTAGGATTTTTGAGTTCTGAACACCGCAGGTGTGAGTATAAAGGTTTAGCACATCTCTTGATAATCAGGTACGGGGAATAAGTTAAGTCAGTTAATTTTGGGAATTTTATCAATTAAAGTATAGCAAGTGTTTATGGGATTTGAATTTTACGTGTGTTATATGTTTGTGAAAATTCAGAAATTTTGTGATACAGGAAAGTTTTACAAATGATATATGTTATTTTTATATAGCAAGAAAATACAGTTTTTCTCGTATAGATTATGGTATAAGAATTTCATTTAAAATTGTGTGGCATGAGAAATATTAGATATAGTATAGTGATTTAATACAAATTTTTATACAGCTATTATCAAACCATGATGTAGAGACTCAGAAATTTATAGCAAGGAAAAGAAATTCAAAAAGGGGACAAAGTAGGGTTCATCAACGAACCCTCTGGTCTCGTCGATGAACTCCTTCACTAGTTCATCGTACGCCATGTGTCTCGTCGACAAAAATGTATGGAGAGTGGTGAAGTCGGGCCTGAAGTTCATCGACGAAGATTATGAGCTCGTCGATGAACTCCCTTCCTGGCCTCGTCGACGAGGTGATGTGTCTCGTCGATGAATCCAGATGTATAAATATGCCAAACTCGGGATTTCAGTGAGGACTTTGGCGTAGAAACCCTCTTTCTCTCTAGAAGTTTGTCCCCTCTGCCTTCGTTCTTCGATTCTGGTTTCGTTCTTCGTCGGTTTGACGATCGGAAGCCGCCATGTTACTTCTGGGACGATTTTCGTCAAGTCTATCAGAGTAGATTGTTGGTTAGACCAACTTGGGCACCATCCCAAAATCTGGGTATGTTGGTTCTTTTAGGCTTTATAAGTCATTTGGTATTTCTGGACTGAGGAAAATGCTTTAGATAGAATAATACTAAAGTTTTGTTGGGGACAATGTAATTTCAGGGTGTTGAGTTGGGAACACCACAAGAGTAGGTTTGGTTACTTTTGTAGGCTTCTTAGTAAGTCAGGTAAGGGGATAAATTAAGTCAACATTTTCATGGAATTATTTATTATTATACAACATTTATTTTCAAGAAAATATGTGTGATATAGAATTATGTTTGGGAATACTGATGTTGAACAGGGAAATGATTTTAACACATTTTATATGGAAATATGATTTCAGAATAAATTATGAGTATAATATTTCCATGAAAATTATGTTATACTGAAATATTATGATTTTTCCAAGATAAGCACGTTATAGCAGTTTTCAAGAAAATCTTAAAAATAGTATAGGAACTATGTTTTTAAGATTATATTTAAGAGTGATTTTTACATTATGAATTATATCGGCGTAAATGTCGTGATTATGTATGATATGTAAGAAATCATGAAATATGTTTACGTCAAATATTTCTCTGAAATATGAAACTACTATGTTCAATATCATGAAATGTATTATATGTTATCACAACCTAAATAGCTTAGTTTAGTTTTATGAAGTACGGTACTGATTACACGTCAAAATTGCGTTATTGGGCATCTTAACCCGAGCTTTACGACTTATATTCTTAATTAAATGTCCAAATTTGTCCAACATTTTAATAAAGTGTCAAAATTATCATTCTTGAGTTTTATTGTGCAATTTATGAATTTTTGGTAATATTTTATCGCAGGAAAATTTTTGAGAATCAAAACCGACACCTGTTTGTATTTTTTCCGTTCGAGCTCCGATCAAGGCGATTCAAATTTCTGGAAAAAGAGGAAAAGATTATCTACAACTTTTGTGTTTTGAGTTTTGCGAGAAACGGATTCCAGAAGGGTCAAATTTGGTGATGAACAGAGAACGAAAAAAATGAAAAAAAAATATATGAGGATATGTGATGTGACCCGGCCATGCAAGCCGGGTCAGCTTCAATTGGGTTAAGTTGAGCCATCCGGGTAGTGGGTCTAGGGCAAGCCTCCCCTCTCCTTATTTAAATTTCCCATTCTCCTTCTTTTCCCTAGTTGGGCGTTGCCCCAGCCGCACCCTTCTCTTCCTCTTCTTCTTCTTCTTTAATTTTTTTCTTTCTTTCGATCTTGTCTCTCTTCTCAGCTCTCTCTCTATCTTTCTCCTTCTCATTCTCTCTTCTCCTTCCTTCCTTCTCCCCTGAATCCCTCTGTTTCTCTCTTTCCCTCTCCCTGTTCTTCCCTTTCACTCAGTATCTCTTACTCTACCTTTGCTTTGTTACTGCCCGTCCCTATCTCCAGCAACCCTTGTTCATCTCTCCAGCCTTTGCAACTCCACGGACTAGATAGCCACCGAGAGTCACCACAGGAAGCAGCCATCTGGTGCAACAGCATCCACAAGCACTCGATAACAACCAGCAGACCACCGAGAGCTCCTAGTGTTGCTTCTGCGAATACTCTCGGCCTCCTCCAGTTCCAATAGTCCATCCAGCAATCCGAGCCACCAAGAATCACAGCAACAGCCTGCGGCTTCACCAACACCAGGTGAGAACTCCCACGGCCAACATAGCAATCCCTGCTGGAACCCGAGACCATTGCTGCTGCAACTCCTTCAAGCTGCTCTGTTTTACTCTCTCTCTCTCTCTCTCTCTCTCTCTCTTTCTCTTCTTTCTTATTTTCTTTTCTTCCTTTTATTTTCAAAATTGCAACTGAATATTTCTTTTCTTTTAATTTAGTTATTTACTAGAGTTTTTGAAAAACTTGTTTGAATGAGTGTTAAGTAATTTTAATTTGTTTTAGTGAAGTTTAATTTTTATTTGCTTATGTTTCTCTTAATTAATGTTACCATTAGATTTGAAGAATTTAATTTAGTTTCTTTTATTTATTTATCGTTCGGTTTAGTTAGGGTCGGTTTTGTTCAAGTTCGTGTTAAAGGTTCAATTTTTATTGTATGCGTTTATATCCGATTGAGTTTTCGTTATTGGGTTTTAATTCCATGTTCAAAGTTACCATTTTTAATTAGCTAGTTCCGATATTTCCTTAAGTAAACTAGGGCTTCCATTCTTACTTTTTAATTTAGTGAATGTTAGTTTTAGGGTTTAATTTGTGTGTTATTGAATTTTCCAAAAGTTAAATTGAACAATCTTGAAAGCTTGAATCTGAACTGAGTTCAATATTTTTATTTTTGATTGGAAAAACATAAAATCTGAGATTAAAACACATTCCCTGAGGAGACGATCTAGCCCTTGGGCTTAATATTACACAACGTAACTCCTATACTTGAGATAGCTTCCGAGTTGCTCATTTTTTTAGTGAGTCAGGTACCGTAGTTGTATGTTCACATTTACGTTTACGTTTATATTAGTGCTACCAAATATCTTATGTAAAGTATGGGAGATGGTAGTCGATGTGGCTTTATGAGAGTATCGTAGTTCCCCTAGTAGTTCGACATGGGTGGAACAGACCCATCGTACTTACACTATAACCTATGTTTGACTTAGTATGATCAGCCAGCCATTACTAGGTCCTGCCTTCGGGCCGCACAACCTTGTCATGTGTAAGACATGATGATAGCTAACTATTTATCTATCTTGGGTAATAATTCAATATGATATATTTATATAAGATGATTTTTTAGTACAAGAATTTAGTATGTTAAATTATGTCATGTTAAATCATGTTTTTTTCAAATAGGATACAACTGTTTATACCTGATATGAATTATGCACTGTTTATTTATATATCACAAAAAAAAATACTCATCTTGCTACACATTGATATTAATTTGTCTCCCTTACTAAGAGGTGTCTAAACCCAGCATTACAAATATTTCAGGAAATCCAGGTAGGAGGCCGGATAGAGCCCCACAGCAGTAGAAGTGGACTGAGCTACCCTGTTGATAGGGTAAGTGGGTGAGCTAGGGTCAGATGGATTTTTGGATTATGACCCTAGGATAATTTTTGGTCTTTTTGGGATGTATGTATATGTATATGAAAAATTTAGTAGAACTTTGGTATGGTTTCTGGTGTTTTATGACATGTATGTAATTTTATGCTTTCCCCTACTTAGGTATTAGAGTTGTATGATAGATATATCCATGATACCCATGGGTCTAGGTTGATCACGACTAGGACAACTTAGCAGGATTATTATGTATGTTATTATGTAGGAAAAAATATATGAAAAATAGGCAGGTCGTTACACATGATATTATAACTTTTACAAAACCATGATTTACAGTTATTATAGAACCATGATATATAGTTATTATAGAACCATGATATATAGTTATTATAGAGCTATGATTTACAGTTATTATTCAGAATCATGGTTGAAAAGTAAGGTGTAGTCCCAAGAGGGGGGTGAATTGGATTTAAAAACTTTCTTTTAATTCCTTTTGGGAATTCTTAAACTTATTTTATTTCTTTTAACTAATTCTTAACTTGTTTGTTTAACTCTTTAATCACAAAAGAACTTAAATTATTTTATTCATTCAACAACACTATTGCTTAGACAAACAAGTAATAAATCATTCAACCAAACCAATCAAGCACAATGTTTAAACCAAACAACCAAATGATTTGTCAAGTATAAGTTAACTGCAGCACTATTTGATTAATGGAAGATTCAGCACTCTTTGGAATATAAACACAAATCACTCATTATCAAACTTTAAACCATTCAATCACAATATAGTTTATGTTATCAGCCTTGGATATAAAATTGAATTAAGCGCTGTATATATGAAATGTTATGCTTGCTAATATAAAGCCTTGTATGAATGGATTTGCCTCTTTAATATGATGTGTAATATAGAATCCAACACTCTTCCCAATATTCAAAATCCAAATAAACTTTTAGTTAATTTATCTTTGGGATATTTAACCAAGTAACGTACTCTCATATGGTTTCCACAAAATATGGTTTAACCAATGTACTCCCTTTTGGTTTCCGCAACCCAAGTCAAAATCAGACTTCAAGTTTACTTGATTTCCAAATATATGTAGTATATATGATTTCCAATTTAAACCATCCACACAATTTAAATATGTACTGAAAATAAAGAGTAGAGAAAGAGAGAGTGAGACGGAGATTTTTATGAGGTTCGGCTTATTCCCAGCCTACGTCCTCTTCTTTGGTAAACCACCAAAGGATTCACTAAACCTGTTCCTTTAATGGGCGGAACAAACCTTTATAGCACTCCTTGGGTAAGGTTAGAGCTCGCTTTCTCCAAACGATATCCCCTCGTCCGGCTACTCCTTATCTAGGCTAAAGCCCGCCTCTCTAAGCAATATCCTCTTGCTTAGCCAACAATCCAAACAACCCTTGGAATCTTCAATCTACAAGATACAAATCAAATATTTTTGTACAAAGAATTTGCTCCTAAATGAGCTGATTAGTACAACAATTTAGAACTATAATATACTTCAAAGTAAATAACAATATGGAAATTAACTTGAAGTTTAATGAAGTATATCACCGATTTATTCTTTCAATGATTGAAAGATTTATAATTTGTAGCACAATTCCTATGGAAGAAGATCAGATAAAACTCAGTTGAATTCGTGCACAATATGTGAGCTTGAGAGCAAGAGAGAGCCTTGAGAATTTGAAAGCAATTTGAGAGAGACTTTGAATTTTTTCAGAATTTGAATTCCTTTGTGCTTTGATTCAATGATCTTTGAGGCTTATTTATAACTTGAAAAGGTATGTAACTTGATCCTCAAGTGTCTTGGAGTATTCTCCAAGTTTTCACAAATTTTGAGCCCCAAGCAACCTCATTTAAAAATTTGACCGTTATGAAAAAATTCAAAATAACTACATGACAGATGACTGTCCATTTTGGGCAGTCGTCTGTCCACTTAAAACAAAGGGGCAGAAAGGTGGCAGTCGGCTATCCAAACCCACAAAAATGCCTCAAAGTGCACTGGCAGTCGACTGTCCAGTTCTTGACAGTTGTTTGTCAAACTGTCAACTTTGAGTACCCTTTAGTATTCTGATCATAACTTTTTCTGCATAACTCCAAATTTGACGAGCCTAGTGTAAAAAAAATATAAAAGAAATCCTACAACTTTCATGTTGAATACATTTTAAAATAAGAAGTTTTTGATAGAGAAAAATGCACCTCAATAAAGATGTAGAAAAATTGACAGCATTTGAAAAATCCTCTTTTTGGTGCTTTTCATTCCAAAAATGATTCTAACCTTTTTAAAACAATTTTTGACCTTATAAAAATATTTTCCAAGTATGTTTAAATGTTTCTAGGTCTAAGAAATTAACCTAAGAGTTTCATGCATCTATATTGAAATTTTTTGAAGTACTTACATGAAATTTCCTAGACTCTTTCAAATTTTCAATCCTTGAATTCCTTGAGGTCTTTATGCTTGTTTCATCTTTCTTTGAGCTTTCCATGTTGATCACTTGGGCTTTTATTCTTGAAGCTTTTTCTTTAATATCAATGCTCTCATGATCTTCAAGTTTTAATGCATGCCTCAAGCTTGACATAATCATCCTTCTTTGAAGTACAAGCTTTCATGAATTCTTTAACCTTGCATTCATCATTGAGTCCTGAAATACATCACTTAAACAAAGTATGTTAAGTTCTACTTGTTTGTTAGCATCAAAATAAGATGTTAAGTCTTGTAAGGCCAACAATGGTTATTTCATTTTATACAGAATCATGGTAAAATAGTAATATACATACAAAGTATTATATAGTATCAGAACCCTGATGGACCATATCAGATTATAGAGCACGGTACCGTTGCTATACAATATAGTTAGTGCAACCACACATCTTAGATAGAGTATGGAATGTTTAGTCGATTGTTCCTAGAGGAGATACGAAGGCTCCCTAGTAGTCAGGTCCAGGTTGAGGAGGCCAATCGTACTACAGAGGTTTACAGTTTGACTTAACTTGGTAGACCAACTAGAGTTAAGTCCTGCCCATGGGCCACACAACCCGTGCATGTGGGGTTAATTCATGCATATAGTTATCCATCCAGGGAAGATTTTGCAGTTATATAGATAAATGTATATAGTTTTACAAACAACAGGAACTACTTATTACAGTTAAAAGTATGTTCAAATAGCAAGCTTGTTTTAAAAGGCATAAGTGTGAGTTATGATATGTTTTACATTGAAATGTTATTACAATTATAAATGATTTAATAATTATGTTCTTCAAGTAAAACTCATTTGCCACACACTGGTTGTAACTTATTCTGTCTTACTGAGAGGTGTCTCACCCCAGAATTCCAAACATTTCAGGTGATCTAGATAGACGTGTAGAGTGAGCTCTGAGATAGAGGGGACTTTATCATTGCCCTAGCTACAGGGTAAGTTTTTGAGTTTGGATTTGTATTTTTGGATATGTCCCTAGGACAATGTTTTTCTTTTGGGAGATGTATATGTGTATTTTGGGAAATATTGAAACTTTGGTATTGTAAATAAAGTTAAAGTGTTTTTTATGTTTTCTGCTGCATAGATGATATGTTTTATAACAGGTATCCTCGGTGCCACTTTGGGTCTGAGACGTTACAGTGAATAGTATTATGGGCATCAGAGTAATAGTATTTATTAAGTATTTTAAAAAGGTGATAATTTTGGGGTCGTTACAAGTTTGGTATCAGAGCCTAGGTTGTTAGGTTCTGTAGACTTTAGTGCACAGTGGAAAACAATACCGGAGTATAGGAATGGATTTTGGTAAAGATAAGTAGAGGATGGACTGGGATTTTGGTAAAGTCAATGTGAGGGATCAATATGAGAGTTTATGGTTTTGTCTTCCAGTTTGGAGACAAGAACATCGAGGTGATTTATGTGATTTTCCTAGGGTGACGATTTTAGGAAATCCATGGTAAACTATCGTTGGTTTTGCTCTTGAATGGTAGGACTGAATCTTAAACTAGTTGATAGGTGGTATGAGGATATCTTAGTTGGGTTAATGTAATAGTTGTATTATGAAGTTAGGATTCTCAGATTATTCTCGTGTTATTATAGGATGGACCTCAAAAACAGCAATGCACACGTCGGTGATAGTAGTGGTAAAGCGCCTTCCAATATGGGTGGCAATGACTCCAATCAGGTGCTTCGTAGTGTAGCAAAGTAAGTTATGGTAGAAATTGCCCAAAACAACAGAGAACAGGGCTGCCCACTAACTGATCGGGGTTGTACGATCTAGCAGTTCACCAACATGAATCCTCCAGCGTTCTCAGGGGGAGCCGACGCTACAGTTTCCGAAAACTAGATGCAGGAAATTAAGAAAACACTGATGGTGTTGCACTGCACTTATGATTAGAGAGTCCTCTATGCCTTGTATAAGTTGATGGGTGAGGCTGAGAGGTAGTGGACAGCCGTGAAGTTGATAGAGGAACAGAGACCCGTACTAGTAATTATGACTTGGAGCTGGCTCAAGGAGGTATTTTTTGACCGATATTTCCCTACCACTATTAGAGAAGCTAAGGTAGAGGAATTCTTGAATTTGACGCAGGGGCATTTGGCGGTCCAGTAATACATGGCAAAGTTTATTGAGTTGTTGTGCTTTGCCCCATATATTGTCCCAAACGAGGCTAAGAAGGTGAGGAAGTTCGAGAGGGGTTTGAGGCAAGAGATTTATGAACAAGTGATAGTTCTGAAGAAGCAAAACTTTTTAGAGTTGGTTGATAGAGCTGCTATAGAAAAAGCGAGTAGGCAGAGGGGTACTAGGATACCGAGCCATAGAAAGAGGCCCGCGCCTCTTTTGTTTCAGGTAGGTACTAGCTAGGGCCCATGGAGGTTAGACCGGTACGGCGGAGGTCAGAGAGGCAAGTGACGGGAAACTGTGGATATTAGGGCGAGTAGGCTTGTTCTATCTGCCCTAGATGTGGCACGAGGCACATAGGAGATTGCCAGGTATGAGAGAATGTCTACTATCAATGTGGACGTCCAGAAGACATTGCGAGAAACTGCCGAGCTTAGCCAACTAATTTATTAGCTCCTAGACCATTCCAAGGAAATAACCAGGCACCTTGAGGAGGCAAGCAGAGGAACACAGCCCCGGCGAGGGTCTATGCGATGACACCGGGAGATGCTGAGGCTGCGAGCAATGTAGTGATAGGTAATATTACTATTTTATCATATAAAGCTATTGTTTTATTTGACTCAGGGGCTACACATTATTTCGTGTCTAAGGGGTACATCAAATTATGTGGGATAGAAACTCAACTGTTAGACACCGAGTTGTTAGTAGCCACACCGATTGTAGAGACCCAAAAAATAATAGCAATTAAATAATAGAGAGAAAGGAAAATTCAAAAGGTATAAAGCAGGGTTCGTCGACGAACGTCCTAGTTTTGTTGACAAACTCCCTTATATGGTTCAGGGATGAGCTTCAGTGCCTCGTTGACAAAGAGATACCGAGAGGGGGACATTCAGACCCTTTGGTTCATCGATGAACTCATCATCCTTGTCGATGAACTCCCTTCATAAGTTCGTCGACAAGTCCACGTGTCTTGTCGATGAAGCCACGTGGCCAGCCATCTATAAATATGCAAAAAATCATATTTTGGTGAGAAATCAGCTTTCTTCACTTTCTCTCTCTAAAAATCCAGTCTTTCCACTTTCTCTCTAAGATTTTGGCTTCGTTTTTCCCTGGTTTGACGATCAGAAGTTACCACAATGATCTTGGGGAGATTCTCTAAAACTTAGCCGAAGCGAAATTTTGTTTTGAGGAGTTTAGGCACCATCCCAAAATCAAGGTAAGTAAGTTATTTTTAGGTTTTTATAATTATCAGGCTTTTCTGAACCCAGATCTTGTGTTAGATGAAAATATACTGAAATTTGAGTTGATTAAACTAGGGTGTTGTGATTTCAGGGTTTGGGTTTACAAACACCATAGGCATGGGTTGAGGAACCCAGCAGGTATTTTCTCAGGACTCAGGTAAAATTGATAATTAATTAGTAGTTTAGAATTTTGTAGATAAAAGAAATATGTGAGCCTAGGGAAAAGGCGAGTATAGTTATTATTTTGAGTTTGGATTGATTGAATTTGGAAATATATATTTATATTTCAGGATTTTAAGTTTGGTATGCCGAGGATGTGAGGATAAAGTTGGAGTCAGGCTTCCCAGTCAATGAGGTAAGGGAAATATGTTATACTAGCTAAATTAGAGATTTTTACCAGTGAAATATAGTAGCAGAATAGGGATTTTCCAGAATAAATATTATATAGTTTTACAAATTATAGTATATGGGTTTTACTTATTTAATTGTGTGGCATGAGTGAATAACAGTTCAGTACAGAATTTGCACAGTTTGCATAATATCATGATTTATAGTTTATATGTATAGAAATATGTTATATAGAATTTACAAAATTATGATTTACAATATATACACAGAAATATATTTTACAGCATTTTTAGAATACCATGATATACAGATTACAGAACTATAACGTTCAGATAATACAGTTTACTCATATCAGATACTACAGTTTATTCAGATAAGCTTTTACAGTGTTATGGTTATTACATTTGAAACAGAATCATGGTAACATACTAAGATATATTAAATAGTATTATATATTATCAGACCCTGATGGGACAGTTCAGATTACAAAGCACGGTACCGTAACTATTCAGATCAGAGTGCAACCAGATATCTTATATAGTGTGTGGATTTTATGAGTAGTCGATCATGCCTTGGGAGAGATTGCAAGCTCCCCAATAGTATGGGTTGAGGCGGCCAATATGACGACAGAGGTATCAGTTGACTTATCCTGGTAGGCCAACATGTATTAAGTCCCGCCTACAGGCCGCACAACCCTGTCATGAGGGGTTAAATCATGACATACAGCCATCCAAGAAAGTTTTCACAGTTATGTATATATATATATATAGAAAAATAGCAGATATATTTATAATTACTAAAAGTATGATTAAATAGTAAGTTCAGAAACAGTTGTATTTTAAGCCACATAGGTGTGAGTTATACTGTATATTATTTTACATGCTATCTCAATTTTAGTTGTTTAACAGTATATTATTCATGTAAACTCAGCTGCCACACACTAGTAATAGCATATTTCATCTTACTAAGAGTTCTCTCATCCCAATAATTTAACACATTTTAGGTGACCCAACTAGACGAGCAGATCAGGCTCGAAGATAGAGGGGACGTTTATACTGCCCTGACTACAGGGTAAGTGTTTCAAGGAGACATATTTTTTATTAGATCTTAGGAGGTCTGGTGGATGTTTTTGGAGTGATGTGTATGTATATTTTGGGGAAAATGCTGAAATTATGGTACTGTATTTATGGTATTATGATTTTATGTTTTTCGCTGCATAGGTGTGTTATCTTATGAACAGGTATTGCTTAGTGCCCACTTTGGGATTAAGATGTTATAGTAGATGTTATTAGGGGTATCAGAGTAATACGATTATATAGCATAAAAAAATGATAAGAATTTTTGGGTTGTTACACCAACAGGGTCAGTAGTGAGGTGTTGAAGGGTGCTTAAAGTCTATATAGTAGATATTTAGGAGAGAATATTACTGGTTGATCTCATGGTATTAGATATGCAGGGGTTTGATATGATTTTAGGTATGGACTGGCTAGCCACTAAGTACGCCAGCATTGATTGCCATTAGAAAAAGGTGATATTCAGGCCTCTTGTAGAGCATGAATTCAGATTTGTGGGGTTTTGTGTGTGCGCCCCACCATAGTTGGTGTCAACTATTCAAGTAAGGAGATTACTCCTGAACGGTTGCCAAGGGTACATAGTTTGTATAAAGGAAATTTCAGAGAGAGAATTGAAACTTGCTGATATTCCAGTAGTCAGGGAATTTTCAGATATTTTTCTGAAGGAGTTACTTGGTTTACCATCGGATCGTGAAATTAAGTTTGCTGTTGTCTTATTTCTAGGGTCAGCGTTGATTTTTAAAGCACCCTATAGAATGGCTCCAGTTGAATTGAAAGAACTAAAAGACCAGTAACAAGAATTATTAGACAAATGGTTTATCAAGCCTAGTGTGTTGCCCTAGAGAGCGCTAGTTTTATTTGTAAAGAAGAAAAACGGGATGATGAGGATGTGTATCGACTACAGAGAGATTAAATAAAGTGACAGTTAAGAAAAAGTATCCTTGTTGACTCTACGAGTCCAATCTTGTTTTGATAATGACAAATCTCTTGATATTTGATCTGTGCATTGAGTTTGTGAACAGGAATTACACTAAGCATGCATGGAGAGTTAACAAATCTTGGCAAGATCCATGGAACTCAAAGAGTACGAGAATCAAGATGCAAGTGGCAAAGTTCAAGAATATCTTGGGAAAGGGTATTTAGAACTCATGTATCTACATTTTTGTATGATTTATCTTGAGGCTCAACATAACTTAGAATGATTTTAGGATTCATGCATTTTATGTATATCATTAGGGAACCTTCATGGACTTAGAAATGTTTTTGAAATCATGGAATATATGTTTTATAAAAGGTCCAAGAAAAAGAGCAAAGCATTTTCTAAAATTAGAAAAAGGAAATAAAAATTTGGACTGCGGTAGCCTGAACTTCACTTCAGTAGCCTGAAGAATTTCTTCGATTGCCTGAACATTAAGTTCAATCGCCTAAAGAATTAAATGGGAAAGACAGAACCTGACAGAGGTACCTCGGTTGCCTGACCTTGGAACCTCAGGCGCCTGAAGTTGACACTTCAGGAGCCTGAAGTTGAGTTCGGTTGCCTGAACTCGCGAGAAAGCCTAAAAATCAGTTCTTTATTAAAAAGACACGCGAGGTATCTTATTGATCCAATGGCTGAGATTAATTCTAAGGGTAATATACTATATATTATGAATATCTAAACCCTAGAAAATAAAGAGACACACAAGAAAGAGAAGAACACACCTTGTTGCAAGTTTGTTGATTAGTGCTATCCGTTTGCCTATACATCAATCTGATATCTTGAAGCTTGGACAAATCCATTCAGATTTTCAAAGGGAACTTGGTTACTCTACTGTACTTCAATCTAGTAATGAGGTTTGATCTTTCAAGTTATTAGTCTTGTGATTTTTACATATCATCTCATTGGTTGTTCTTGACTAGTATTGAAAAGTATTGATCTTGAGTGTGCCTTTCATACAAAAATTAATTTTCTAAGGATCATTACTTGAGAAAGTTTATCTAACTTGGTAGATTAAATCTTGGTTCAAGAGTATATAAATATACATATATTTTCTCAAAGGGCTTCATATAGAAAAACCTAGTTTTTGATTAAAAGAGTGATCTTGAAAGTATCTTTATATATACCAAGCTATTTTAAACAAGATCATTATTTGTTTTATGGTGTGTGACTCATTGAAAGGTTTGATTTAAGTGTGTGGTTTTTAAAAGGATCTATCTTTAGATACATTAGAACTTGATTTAATATCCTTGATACTTATAAATATAATTTTAATTGAGGGATATTTTTCTGCAAATTAATATACTCAATTTTGTGGTTGAGTACTTGAAATAAAAATTTTGTGATTTTGATTGAATGAATATTCAAGACAAAGTTTTTGCCAACAAGTTCACTTCAATTATATAAGTGTACATTTTTGCAAAGTGAACCAAGAACCCTAGATTATACCAAAACGTTTTGAATTTATCTTTACTTGAAAGTTTTGGTTAAAAAAGGGATTCGTGTGTTGAGGCATATCATACATAAAACGAGTTTATCATTTTCATACATTCACAAGCTTCAAGTTATATCATATGTTAATGTGTTAGGAAATTGAATTGTACTCACTTGCTTTTGTTAGAAGCATTATTTTGAGTGTTATTTTCAGATTTCATTGTAAACACGATTCAGGTTATGAACCGGGTGTGAGGAGGAAGCTGTACCTCTTGTGAGCAGTGGATAAGGAGTGAGTTATATCTCTTGTAAGCAGCGGTTTGTAAGGGAAGCTCCGTCCCACTTCAAGGAGCAGGGTTTTAAGTGAATCCTTGAGTGGTTGCTCAAGGCGAGGACATAGGCCAAGTCGGCTGAACCTCGTAAAATCGCGTTTGTCTTCTCTCTTCCCTCTACTCTTTATTTTCCGCGTTATATTTAAATTGAGTATATTGCATGCATAGATAGGATTGCCACACACATACATAATTGAGCAACAAGAAGTAGTTAGTAAATTGATAAGAAGTGTGTGAAAGGAAACTAAGTGGCTTAATTTTTTTTTATATATCCAATTCACCCCCCCTCTTGGGATTACACCTTAATCAACAATCCTTTTCCCCGTATTAATGACTTATTTGATCAGCTCTAGGGAATCTAGGTCTACTCTAAAAGTGACCTTTAGTCGGGATACCATCAGATAAAAATTAAAGTAGAGGATGTTCTGAAGGCAGCTTTCTGAACCAGGTATAACCACTACGAGTTTTTGGTTATGCCCTTCGGATTGACCAATGCACCAGCAGTGTTTATGGACCTAATGAATAGGGTATTCCACCAGTATTTGGACCAGTTTTTTGTTGTTTTTATTGATGATATTCTGGTCAACTCAAAGAGTTTTGAGGAGCACGAAGATCATCTAAGGATGGTGGTACATGTTTTTAGAAAAAATAAGTTGTACGCTAAGTTTAAGAAATGTGAATTCTAGCTGAGGGAAGTTACGTTCCTTGGACATATGATCTCCAAGAATGGTATTTCGGTAGATTCAAGTAAGATAGAAGCGGTGGTGAATTGGACGAGACCGAAGAATGTTCAGGAGATTTGAAGTTTCTTGGGTCTGATGAGACACTACTGGCGGTTTGTAGAGGGTTTTTTCAGGTTATCAGGTCTTTTGATACGACTCACGAGGAAAAGTGTGAAGTTCAAGTGGACCGAGGAATATAAGCAGAGTTTTCAGGAGTTGAAGTGGTGACTTGTCACTGTACTAGTTTTGACCATTCCATAAGGGGATGGAGATTATGTGATTTACAGTGACGCGTCTCTGAGAGTACTTGGGTATGTATTGATGTTGTAACGACCCTGACCTACCACATGGGCTTGGAGTGCTACTTTAGTGACGTCAGTGTATCTGATACTTTATTCGTCAAATATAAAACACACATACCCAATGGAAATAAAATATAAAATTCTCAAATTACATTACCAGAGTTCTAACTATCTTTATACACAAATATATCCATTTCCACATAATTACATCCCATAAAACTAAACAAAAATAAAATCTCTATCTAGACACTACCTATATAAAATTTACATCACTAGCCTGACTTCTTTAGCCTGCTAGACCCGATCGTTAGGATTCCTTGAAAAGACAGTTTGCAAAGTAGGGGTGAGGCACAGCTCAGCAAGGGAAAGACTAAGTTAATGTCAGTGTGCGGCCAGCATGCACTTAGTGTACATAAAATAACCAGTTCACTAAATAGATAAACACATTTATGAAAACATTCTTATTTTACATTCACACACACAATTAGCCAAAGATAGGGAAGATTACTCGCCCATACAAGTAGCTTCCCTTTGCTCTAGTACCATTACTACTACTGGGACACTCACCTTTCTCAATAATTAACCGTATTCACATAAATTAACAGATATACATATAAGACACTCCTTGTGACAAACACGCCATTTACATCCCCTTGGCACGAGTTGTGCGGCCTGAAAGCTATACTAATGTCCTGGGGGATCCACATAGATAGTATTCATCTATACTCTCCGCTAACATACTCCGTGGGTATACACAGCTCCAACTGCTGGTCCGATTGCCCTCACCCAAGGGTGCATTCACCTCACGTAGGCAAATCGGACAAGGCCACCCTACACCTCTCAGCACAGGTGTGGGCGCACATGGCCACATAACAAATATCTAGCAACGGTACCATGCTCACACTACACTAGTTCCCAGGGTTCCTAAAGCATATAATGCAATTTAGATAATAGAAAATACCATTTAAAATATCATTTCACATATATTTCTCGTTATTCCAAAAACCCGGCCCCCGACCAAAAATACAATCTGGCATATAGCCATCAATTAAAACTTGGCCCTCGACCCTCAAATAATAATCCTGGCCCTTGGTCAATCAAATAATACCCGGCCATTGGCCGTTAATTCAAACACGTGCATTTCATAAACAATTCTAGTATTTTCACAAGCATTTCTAGTATTTCTCAACAATTCTAGTATTTCTCAAACAATTTAGTATTTCAAAATCTCAAATCCAGATATACAATAATCTATACAAATTGAGTCATCTACCACACAATTTTCCACATTTTAACATATCCATATAAATAAACAAACATTTCACTATTCATTTTATTAAAAAATACCATACCATATATCTTAGGTTTGTAAAATCCACTTCGAACATTTGGTTTTCAAAATAGCCTTTAAATTCCCAAATGAATAAATAAATAAATAAATAAATATATATATATATATATATTTGTATAAACATAACAATTAAATTGATTCAAATTTCATAAAATTATTGACTTAACTTAATCCCCTTACTTGATTCCTGAAAAAAAACCCCTAATACCTTGGCCTACGCCTTAGGCGTTAAAAAAATCTCTGAGCCCTGAAATTCAAAATTCACCATATTATTCGTCACAATCCCTAGAACAACTTTCTCTAAAATTTCCCTAGATTTTGAATACCCTAAATAGTCTAATAAAAGCCTAAATTATTAAACTTACCCTCGATTTAGGATTGGTACCCGGGAGTTCCAATTCGAAAACTCGCTCCGGTTAGATTGTAGAGAATCTCCCAACGAGTCTCCTGGAAATTTACGTTCGTTAATGGGGCTTATAGTTTAAAAGAAATTGAGGTAAGTTTGAGATTTGGCCTATGCTTATGCCGCTCCCACGACAGATCCGCTCCAGTAGAAATGTCGGTGGCGGTGAGCGGAACCCAAGGGTATTTTCAGATTTTTGATCGACTGAATAATGGAGACGAGGTGAAGGAGAGTGGGAGAGAAGAATGAAGGAGATGAAAGAAAAATGAAACTATGCAGAGGGTTGGGGGCGGCGGCTCTCTTATGTCAATCCTGAGATTGAAAATCTCAGGATTGATTTGGTTCCCTTATCTATATGTTTTATATTATTATTATATTATATTATTTAATTAATAATAATTTATTTATTTATTTATTTATTTTTAAAAAATTTTAAATTAAATTTAATTTAATTTAAATTTTTGTTAATAATAATATTTGTTTTTTTATTTTTTTATTTTTTTTAGGATTACTACGGATGCAACATGGAAAGGTTGTGGCATACGCTTCTCCGCAACTCAAGGAATATGAAAAGAACTACCCGATGCATGATTTAGAGTTGGCTGCAGTGGTGTACGCCTTAAAGATCTGGAGGCATTACCTGTATGGTGGGAAATGTGAGATCTTTACGGATCATAAGAGTTTGAAATAGTTCTTCACATAGAAAGAGTTGAATATGAGGCAGAGGAGATGGTTGGATTTTAATTAAAGATTACGACTGTTCCATCAGTTACCACCTAGGGAAAGCAAATGTAGCAGCTGATGCCTTGAGTCAAAAATCAGGGAATACCTCTAAGTCAGCAGTGGTGATGCAGCATCAGATCGAAATGGATTTGGAAAGGCTTGGGGTAGAGTTGGTAGAGGGAGATCACTAGGAATATATTGCTAGCCTGGTATGTGATGACCTGCCTATTTTATCATTTTTTTTTTCACATAATAACATACATAGTAATCCTGATATCCTGTTAAACAGTCATAGTCATGATCAACCTGGACCCATAGGTACTAGGGATATACCTGTCATACAACTTTGATACCCAAGCAGCAGGTAACATAAAATTACATATATGTCATACAACACCAGAAACAATATTAGAGTTCTGCTGAATCTATCATATATATACAATTATCCACAAAAGACCCAAAAAGTTTCCTAAGGTCATAATCTCAAAACCCATCTGACCCTAACCCACCTACTTACTCTTCTGACAAGGTAGCACGGTCAACCTCTACTATTGCAGGGCTTTACCTACCATCCTAACAAAATTTCTTGAAATGTTTGTAATGCTAGGGAGTAAGGGAGATAAACTAATATCAGTGTGTGGCAACATAAGTAATCTCATGATAAATATAAATAGTACATAAATTATATTAGGTAAAAAATGTTTGTATGATTTCTGAATAAACATAATTAATCGTAACATAACATATCATGTTGTATTTATGAATCATGTAAATCATCTTATATAACTGTACGATACTAACATAATATCCAGGATGGCTAGCTAGCTTGTGTCACATCTTATCCTTGCATGACTGGGTTATGCGGCCCGAAGGCAGGACCTAGCAATGGTTGGCCGACCACTCTAATTCAGCATAAGTTTGTAAGTACGATGAGCTTGCCCTCACCGGGTCCGGACTGCCAGTGGGACACCTGCACTATCGTGAAGCCACATCAACTGCCATCTCCTACACTCTATCTGAGATGTGTGGTAGCACGAACATAATCATGATCTTGAACATATAGCTACGGTACCGTGCTTCATGAAACTAAACTAAGTCATCCGGATTCTGATAACATATAATACATTTCATGATACTGATACATAACTATTTCATATTTATAATAATATCTGACATGATAGTATTTTTCATGAAATCTGACATATCATACATGATTATGGCATTTATGCCAACATATATCACGACATCTACGCCGACATATCATATCGTATAAATCACAGCATCTGTGTCGACATAAAACATAATATAATGAATCTTGTTATTTTTGTATTGTTTGACATATTACTTCAAAACCATAGTTCTAGTGCTAATTTTATGGTTTTTCTGAAAATTGTCATAACATGTTTATTTTGAAGAAAACATAATATTTTGTTATGACATAATTTTCATGGAAAATCATACTCATGCCACACAAGTGTAAAAAATATTCCAACATAAAATTCTAAACTAAAATCATATTTCCTAATAAAAGGTATTAAAACCATTTTTCTTGTTTAAGAACAGTATTTCCAAACACAGTTCCATATCATACATATTTTTCTGAAAATAAATGTTGTATAATAATAAATTATTTCATGAGAATGCGAACTTAGTTTATCCCCTTACCTGGCTTACTAAGAGGCCTGCAAATTTAACCAAACCTGCACCTGTGGTGTTCCTAACTTAACACCCTAAAATTTACATTTTTTCCAACAAAATTCGAGTATTATCTCACTTAATACATTTTCCTCAGTCTAGAAGCACCAAATAACTTATAAAGCCTAAAATAACCAACTTACCCAGATTTTGAGATTTTGGGATGGTGCCCAAGTTTGCCTAACCAACAATCTAGTTCAGCAGACTTAAAGAGAATCTTCCCAGAAGTAACGTGGCGGCTTCCGATCATCAAACCGGCAAAGAAAAAAGCCAGAATCAAAGAGATAAGGTAGAGGGGACGAACTTCCAAAGAGAGAGAGAGTGGATTTCGACACAAAATTTCTCGCTGAATCCTCGAGTTTGGCATATCTATACACTTAGATTCATCGATGAGACATGTCACCTCATCGATGATGCTAGGAAGGGAGTTCGTCGATGAGCTCATAACCTTCATCGACAAACTTCAGGCCCGACTTCACCACTCGCGGTATATTTTCATCAACAAGACACGTGGCGTACGATGAACCAATGAAGGAGTTCATCGACGAGACCAGAGGGTTCTTCGATGAACCCTGCTTCATCCCCTTTTTGAATTTGTTTTCCTTCCACCTATTTTTTCTCTTTATTATTTAATGGCTATAAATTTTCGGGTCTCTACATTCTCCCCTCCTTATAAAATTTTTTACTCGAAATTTACTATTTGTATCAAACACCATCATATGAGGAAAATGGGCTACTTATTTTATTACTCACCCTCACTTGTGGTGGAAGAATATCATGGTTACATTCAAGGTTCTGGGAGATTACACATTCATAAAATAAAATTCTTCCAAAACAAAAATACTACCTACAACTGAAAATTATTACATGTACTGACTAACCTACATAAAAGAAATCTTACATATTTACATGAATCATTTCCTAATTACTGCTGGTCCCCACTAAATAAGTGCAGGCATTTCCATCGTATCTCTCCCTCAAGCTCCCATGAAACTTCTTCCACCGCGTGATTCCTCCACGGGATTTTTACCAATGGAATTCTCTTATTACGCAATTCATGTTCTTTCCTATTTAAGATCTGCACTAGTATCTCCTCATAAATCAGTGAATCTCTGAGTTTTATCTCTGCATAATTGACCATGTGGGAGGGATTTGGGACATATTTCCTCAGCATGGAAACATGAAGCACGTCATGTATTCTGGATAAAACTGGTAGTAAATCTAGCCAGTAGGCAACTAACCCCACCCTATCAAGTATCTCGAATGGGCCAATAAACCTAGGACTCAACTTACCCTTCCTTCCAAATCTCATAGTTCCTTTCAGTGGCGCTATTTTCAAAAATACACGGTCTCCCATTTCGAATTCCAACTTTTGGCAGTGAGTATCTGCATAGATTTTGTGCCGACTCTGAGCTGCACTGATTCTTTCTTTAGTAAGGAACTTTATTGTATGCTTGTTGCACTAATTTTGGTCCCAATACTCGCCTCTCTCCCATCTCATCCCAGTATAGTGGAGATCGGCATCTCCTACCATATAAAGCCTTAAAAGGTGTCATGCTGATGCTGGCTTAATAACTGTTATTATATGCAAACTCTACCAGCGCATATACTGGGTCCAACTACCCCCAAAATCTAGCACACATACCCGTAGCATATCCTTTAATATCTAAATCGTCCTCTCTGACTGCCCATCCATCTGAGAATGAAACACCATGTTGAATGATAACTGAGACCCCAGAGCCTGCTGTAAGCTCCTCCAAAACTGTGATGTGAAACATGGGTCTCGGTCTGATACTATAGACACTGGCACACCATGTAATTGTACTATCTCTTGAATATATATTTCTGTCAGTCTTTTTATGGAGTAGTTGACTTTGATAGGAATAAAGTAAGTAGTCTTCATCAATCGATCTACAACCACCCAAATAGCATTCTATCCCTACCGTGCCGATGGTAAACCCATCACAAAATCCATAGAAATGTGATCCCACTTCCATTCTAGGATTTAAGTGGCTGTAGCTGGCCCGCCGGCCTCTGGTGCTCAGCCTTAACCTATTGGCACGTCAAGCACTACTGCACAAATTTGGCAATCTCTCTCTTCATGCCGCTCCATTAGAAAGACTCTCACAGATTCCTGTACATTTTAGTGCTGCCTAGATGAGCTATGTATAAGGATCTTTGAGCCTCCTTTAGGATCGTCCTTTTGATATCTACATCAGCAGGCACGCACAACCTGATATGAAACCTCAAAGCTCCGTCATCAGAAATACTGAACTCCTTTCCCTGTTTGTCCTGCACTTTAGCTATTAGTTCTGCTAATTTTGCATCATTTTTTTTAGCAACCTTAATCCTTTCTTGTAAGGTAGGCTACACCACCATGTTGGCAAGAAATACCTGATGTTCACTATTTACTAACTCCACACCAAGCCTCTCCAAGTCCATATGGATCAAGTGTTGAATTTCTGCTGCTGATAATGCTACTATCTTGGACTTTTGACTCAACGCATCAGCCACCGCATTTACTTTACCTAGATAGTAGCTGATAGTACAATCATAATCCTTGATGAGCTCTAATCATCTTCTCTGCAGCATATTCAACTCCTTCTGCATGAAGAAATACTTTAAACTTTTATGGTTTGAAAATATTTCACATCTCTCTCCGTACAAATAATGCCTCCAAATTTTCAGTGCATGAACCACTGCAGTCAATTCTAGATCATGAGTGAGATAATTCTTTTCATATTTTTTCAATTGTCTAGAGGCATATGCTATTACTCTGCCCTGCTGCATTAATACACATCCGAGCCCCCTCAAATATGCGTCACAGTAGATCACATAACCATCACCTCCTAATGGAATGGTCAACACTAGTGCTGTGAAGAGCCTCTGTTTCAATTCTTGGAAGCTCTGCTCATAACTGTCATCCCATTCAAACCTGACATTCTTTCGGGTTAGTTGTGTTAGAGGCCTTGATAAAGCCAAGAATCCTCCTACAAACTGACGATAATATCCTACCAGTCCCAAGAAACTCTTGATTTCCTGAATGTTCCTCAGCCTAGCCCAATTCACCATTGCCTCTATCTTGCTAGGATCTATTGAGATTCCATCTCCTGATATAACATGCCCCAGAAATGCAACTTTCTCTAACCATAATTCACATTTGCTAAACTTGGCATGCAATTTCTTTTTCTTAAGCATCTGAAGTACCAACCTTAGGTGTGTCTCATGCTCCTTCTCCTCAAGTAGACCAATATATCATCAATGAAAACCATAAAAAACTGGTCTAAATACTAGTAAAAGATTCTATTCATCAAATCCATAAATATAGTAGAAACATTCGTTAGACCAAATGACATAACTAGAAATTCATAATGCCCATACCTGGTCCTGAAAGTTGTCTTTGAAACGTCTTCTACTCTAACTTTCACCTGGTGATAACCTGACCTGAAGTCGATCTTAGAATAGAACCATGTACCCTGAAGCTGATCAAATAAGTCATCTATATGGGGTAGAGGATACCTGTTCTTAATTGTTACTTTTTTTATTTCTTTGTAATCTATACACATCCTTATAGTCCTGTCTTTCTTTTTCACTAATAAAACTGGAGCTCCCCAGGGTGATACACTAAGTCTAATAAACCCTTTATTCAATAAGTCCTACAAATGATCCTTTAATTCTCCCAATTCTATTGGGGTCATTTAGTAAGGAGCTTTAGAGATCAGTGTCGTCCCTAGAAGTAAGTCGATAGTAAAATCTATCTCATGGTCAGGAGGCAACCCGAGTAATTCCCCTAGAAAAACGTATGGAAACTACTTTACCACTAGTGTACTGATAAGCTTCAATTCATTTCCTGAGACCTCCTTTACATAGGCTATAAACCCCTGACATCCGTTCAAAAGTAGTATTTTTGCCTGTATGGCTGACACTATCTGAGGTGAAGAATGCACCCGTGATCCCACAAATTTGAATTCTTATTTTTCTAGTGGTCTAAAAATCACCTCTTTCAGATGGTAATCAATACTAGCATGGTTAGTAGCCAGCCAGTTCATACCCAGTATTATATCGAATCCATGCATATCTAGAACAATTAGGTCATTTGGTAATACTCTCCCTTGAATTTCTACTGGATAGCCTTTGAGCACCTTACAACACCTAACTGCTAACCCTGTCGGTGTGGCTACTGACAATTCAACATCTAATATCTTTGTCTTAACAACAGACCATCTAATGTTTCCCGCAGACACAAAGGAGTGTGTGACGTATTGGAAGAGCGCTTGAAAGCAATGGAAGGATCTAATACTTTCGATTCCATTAATCCAAATGACCTTTGCTTGGTGCCAAAAGTCACCCTGCCACCAAAGTTCAAAATGCCAGATTTTGAAAAGTTTGACAGGACCCGGTGTTCTCGAACACACTTAGTGATGTACTGCCAAGAAATGGCCGCTTACTCAAACGATGAAAAACTAATGATGCATTGTTTTCAAAGCAGTTTGACTGGGTCCGCTAACAACAGACCATCTAATGTTTCCCGCAGACACAAAGGAGTGTGTGACGTATTGGAAGAGCGCTTGAAAGCAATGGAAGGATCTAATAATTTCGATTCCATTAATCCAAATGACCTTTGCTTGGTGCTAAAAGTCACCCTGCCACCAAAGTTCAAAATGCCAGATTTTGAAAAGTTTGACAGGACCCGGTGTCCTCGAACACACTTAGTGATGTACAGCCAAGCAATGGCCACTTACTTAAATGATGAAAAACTAATGATGCATTGTTTTCAAAGCAGTTTGATTGGGTCTGCTATTTGTTGGTACATTCAGCAAGATAAGGCCCGGATCTGCACCTGGAAGGACTTGGCCAATGCCTTTGTTACTCACTATCGCCATGTGATGGAAATGGCGCATGATCGAATGACTCTACAAGAAATGGAGAATAAATCCACCGAAACATTCATAGAATATGCTTATAGGTGGAGAGATATGCCAATTCAAGTGGACCCCTCGGTGAGTGACCGAGAAGCAATCTCTTTGTTTGTAAGCAAATTAAAAGACCCCTACCGCACACATCTTCGAGGAGCAACTCCCCACGATTTTATGGATATTGTGGCTGTGGGAGGAAGAATTGAAGGCGATATCAAGGCGGGCCTAGTCAAGGATAGTGGCACAGAAACTGGTCCGGGAAAAAGGTGGACTAATAGGAAGAAGGAGGAAAAAGCACAAATGATACAGGGGCAATTTAACTGGAAGAATCAGTACCCAAAAGGTGGGAACCAATGGTCCAAGAGAAACTTTAGTTTTGAGCCCGCAGTAAATCAAACCTTGCATACGGGCATGAGGCCCCAATTCATGACTCCTAAGCTTATGCCAATCCCGCCGAATCAGCAAGCACAAGACAAGAATGTGACCAGAAACTTTCGAAGGGTGGACCCCATTCCCATGACATATGCCGAATTATTTCCTCAGTTACAGGAAAGGGGGATGGTATCTGCAATCCCTGGGAGGCCCGTTACAAACCCTCCTCCATAGTGGTACAATCCTGGGGTTCGTTGTGAGTACCATGCTAACTCTCCTGACTATACCATTGACCGATGTTAGGCCTTCAAGCATAAGGTGCAATCATTAAGAGATGCGGGATGATTAGCGTTTGACGACAAGCAACCGGGAGTCCAGGGGAATCCTTTACCCAAACACGAGGAAGGAGGTGATTAACATATCAGGGAGGTTCCCAAATCAATGGTTTCAGTCTTTATCCATAGAGGCTAAAGTGTTGGAGTAGCGAGCTTTTGACTATGTAATACTTTTCATTTGATGTTCTTTTGTTTTCCCTATTGTTATTTGCTTTTTGTAATCTAATGACGCCTAGGTCTCAGAATATTTTCTATATTCAATAAAATGAATTATGCATTTCGTTATCTCACTTGCATCATGAGCCCAGTTACCAAATTTTGTTTGCTTATGTTTCATGCGAGAATAGGGAAAGTAATATTGCCAGTGTTCACAAGCCAAAAAGAGCTGTTAATTTTTGAAAATTTAACCCAAGAGGCGAAAGTAGAAACGATCATCAAATTCAAATGTTACTTTCCAAGGAATTCAACGAAACGGTTGCGCTGTTCTGATAATTTCAAGTCAATTCATCACTCATGTTTTGGTCAAATGATGGATGGCCCTCTTTGGCCGACCAGTTATCCCTAAAAGAACCCAAACAATGATTTACCATTTGTTAACCAAATTGAGTCTGAATGTTAAACCAACTTTTTCTTAAAAGTCAGGTCAATAGAAATCTAACTTGGGTTTGGGTCCCTTAGCGTTTGGTGAATCATCTGAGACAATAATCATTACCAAAAGGATGGCAGACCATTTTTCTATTACCTAAAAGAGAGTCAAAGAAGAAATCCCTTGACAACCCTTTTGAGCCTGAAAAATTCATTCCTTGATTAACCTGTTGAAGGATCACACCCCACACTGGGGCAGTTTTAAAAAGATCGGTCCCAAATGAAGTTCAAATGAAAATGAAGTTAAGATTCCTTTATAAAAAGAAAAATGAAAGTTGTAGTAAAAGAAGAAAAAAAAAGATGAAGAATGAAAGAAAAAAGAAAAGCAAAAGGAAGAAGAAATAAAAATAAAGGACATGACTCATATGTGATCTTTGACTAGCAAATACTTGTGATAAGATTGATAAATTTTGAGCCTTATCAAATCTTTCTTTCATTAACCCATAACCTTAGCCTACATTAAGGTCCGAATGAAAGTCCTAACCAGATTGGTATACATTGTTGTCTCAAATGATTTGTCAGACTCAATATTGAGTCTGAACTACGTAATGATCTGATCCTAAAAAGGTACGTAGGCAGCTTGTTTAAATAACAAGTTCGGTCAACATCTTGCAAAGCGCCTTAACTCGAACTGGGGGCATAAAACACCATCTGGGGTGGTATTTTTGAGCCTTAGTTTCCCTTTTATTTTGAAAGCCTACATCCTTAAGACTACGTTTCGTCTCGAGTCTTAAAGACCATCTTGAGATCAAAGCATGGGTTGATGAAACTGGGGCAGTCGAAGAGAAAGACAGTCATCTAGGCTGGAAAATCAACGTTATACAACTTTTGAATACTGGTATGAATTTTCCCTTTGATAGTATTGAAACATGGTAAAACAATCTATTTGGTGTGGGTGGCTTTATGATTTAGCAAGTTGATGTCATAGTTGCATAACCATTTCTCGTTCAAAAAAAAGTAAAAAAAAAAAAACCCTTCTTACTCTTCAGAGCGTTAAAAAAGGATGGATAGTCTATGAGTTTCAAAATCCCTAGTAGTTTCTACGAAAAAGATACTTATGGAGAAAGAGCAACCTAACTGGGGCAAATGTTATGTCAGGTTTCAAAGATCTGCTTATTCAAAAGGAATCCAACAATAGAGTCAAGATCGGTGGCAGATGAATTTAACCGGAGCAAATTTCGAGTTGAGTTTCAATAGGTCCCATTCAAGCGCCTTCTTATCAGATTGGAATATGAAATCAGGGTCAAGATCAGCTGTAGGTCCATTCAACTGGGGTAGATTTTGCGATTTTCATTTGAACCAAGTCAATCACTTCCATGATCGGACAAATCAAGAAGATTGAGCCAAGATTAGTTACAGACTCATTCAAATGTGGCGAGTTTCATGTAGAGACCAAAGGTGAGGTCATTGATCACAAGTGCGTTAGGAGAAAAGATTCATGCATTGTCATGCATTACCTAAATTTCACGCATTGTCATATCTTTCAAGCATTACCTAAATTTCATATATTGTCATGCATTCCACACATTACCATATATCTCATGCATTGCCATGTATTTCATGCATCACCTAAATTTCATGCATTGTCATACATCTCATACATTGTCATGCATTTCATGCATTACCTACATTTCATACATTGCCATGCATTACTCTATATGATAGGCGTTGTCCAAATTTCATGAATTACCTAAATTTCATTCATTGCCATGCATTTCATGCATAACCTAATTTCATGCATTACCATGCATTTTATGCATTACCTACATTTCATGCATTACCTTACACACCATGCACTGTCATGTATTTCATGCGTTACCTTACATTTCACGCATTACCATCCATTTCACTCATTTCATACATCATTATGCATTTCATGCATTACACAAAAATAAAAAAAATAATAAAAAATAAAAAATGAAAAAAATCAGAAGTAAGTAGCATGCATACATATAGCAGCATATCATTGCATTCTAGCATCACAAGCAGTAATAGAGCACCCTTCATACTTGTCTTGTTGAATAAGCTTTCAAATGATCATTTGACTGAGAGATTCCTGTTGTGCTAATATCTGAGCTGGGGTAGTTGACTCCAAGTGCACGTTGATTCACTTGGAAACTGGGGTAGTTGACCCCAGACACACATTGATTTATTTATGTACTAGGGCAACAGATCCCAAAGACAAGGGATTCATTCATTGACATCAGAACCTTACCCCCAAGTGCATTTTCCAAATAGAGTAACCATTTTCCAAACTTTGCTTGCACACCTTATTACTGGTTGAGGTGGCTTGGATCATCGTATCCGTTATAACTCAGATTCTTACATTCGAAGCAAGCCATCATTATGTCACATGGCTCGGATCATTGTATCATTATGGCTCGGATTCTTACATTCGAAGCAAGCCATCATTGTGTCCCATGACTAGATCATTGTATCCCTACGACTCAGATTCTTACATTCGAAGCAAGTCATCATTGTGTCCCATGACTAGATCATCGTATCCCTACGACTCGGATTGTTACATTCAAAGCAAACCATCATTGTGTCCCATAGCTGGATCATCGTATCCCTACGGCTCGGATTCTTACATTCGAAGCAAGCCATCATTGTGTCCAATGGCTGGATCATCGTATCCCTACGGCTCGGATTCTTACATTCGAAGTAAGCTATCATTGTGTCTCATGGCTGGATCATCATTAATTTTATTTATTTTTTTATTATTTTTATTCTTATCTATCATTGTGTCTCATGGCTGGATCATCATTATTTTTATTTATTTATTTATTATTTTTATTCTTATTATTATTAGTAGTATTTTTATTATCTTTATTTTATTATTACTTTCATATAATTATTTGTATTATTTATTATTACTTCACTACTATTATTTTGAATATATTTATTATTATTATTATTATTTTCATATATTATTATTATTATTTCTATTATTTTGCTATTATTATTATTATTATTATTATTTCTTTTAATATTTGTATTATTACTTTATTTACTAATTATTATTATCATTATTACCATTATTACTATATCTATTATTACCATAAAAGTATAAAAAAAATAAAAAAGAAAAAGGAAAAGAAAAGAAGGATTTTTAGGGTTGAAAATTTTATAAATGAGGGGCGCAATACAACCAAAGGGAGGCGCAGCGCAAAAGCAAAGAAAAAGAGAGAAAAAAAAAAAAAAAAAAAAAACCTCCTTCTCCTCTCATCTTCACGGCTAGACAGGGGACGGAGAGGCACATAGAAAAGAAACAGCCGACTTGTTCTCCCTTCTCCCATATCTCCCGTTTCTCTTTCTCTCTGTTCTCAGCCACCCTGCCCTCTCTGTCTCTCCCTTAATCTTCACTCTGGCCAGCCCCAAGCTTTGCTGCAATCACAACAACCACCACTGCAGCAGCCCTCCATAGCAGTTCCAGCTGGAACCCCGGAACACTAGAACACCAGTGGCCCTCTGCCTCCGGCCATCGCAGCTCCACCAAAGCCTCAACCACAGTAGCCAATCACCAGATCCTACAGGCTACGCGAGAGCCCACCAACAGCTGCAATCCTCCTTCCACCAGTTCTGCCAGCGACCACGACCCAGTTCCGGTGGTATCCCCAGGTGATCCTCTAAATGCCAGCCACAACGCACACACGTGCACGAGCCCCTGTTCATTTTGGTTTCACTGTAAAGATTTTTTTTTTAATTTTGCTATCACCTTCTTGCTTTGTTTCATTTTTTTTTTATTAATGTAAATATTAATCTGTTTGTTCTCTGTTTTGTAGGATTCTTGTTAGGGGCTTATTTCAATGTTCAAAGATTGAATCTTATGGTCATGATTTTATTGTATTTATTAAATAAGTTAATTTTATGATACTTGTTAATGTTTATTTATTCATTCATTTATTTTGAAACATTAGATGTGGTTGTGGAATCTTTATTGTGAAAATTCATTTTAATAGCTAAAGTTTAAAATCTTGTCGCATTAATCATATTGATATAGGAGTTTTAAAGTATAACATGAGTTTTGGTATTTAAATATTGTATTTATTTGAGTATATAATATTCAAGTTGCATACCTAATATTAGGGCTGTGGTTGTATTCATAAAAATATTAATGTTCATGTTATAAGGTGTATGTTATTCATAATGTTTGATACTCGTTTCTAGGGTTTTCGTTTCTTTGTGTCCATTATGTGTTTAATGTTCTTATTATCATGGTACTTATTTTTCTTAAGGGCATTATTGTTTAATATTTGTGTGTTTAGGTATGTTATACGTAATGTTCACATTAAGGTTATATCCAATATTAGAGTTTAGGGTTCTTGTAATTCATATTTAGTGTCTATATTAAGAATATGGTTATATTTTAATATTGTGTCATTTTTAGTATTATATTCTATGTTACATATTATTATTATGATTATATTTATTATTTAGTAGATATTTGTTAATATTCTAATATTTATGGTATTACTTTTTAGCATCTTTAGTATCTTAATGTATATATATGGTATATGGTATTTTATTACTTATTATGATATTCACAATATTGTAGTAGATATGTATTCTTATAATTATTGTGTGTATTATGGTAGTTTAATATCTTAGCTTATTATCCTATTAACCTATATTGAAACCTCCCAAACTAGTATTTTTATACTTTGAAAAACCCTATAGGAATTCCAAAATTTGGGAGTGTATTTTGTAAATTATTTTTTATTTTATCCCTATGATTTTAATGCTAGGGTGTGAGCTTTTGGGCTTTACGTACCCTTAATTTTGAGGGAATATCTATATATTTATATATTACGTATATTATTCATTTATTTATTTATATTGCATGTATATTTGTAAATCCACTAATAGAGGAGTAATTTGAAAAACTTATTAGATTAACTTAGGGATAATTCCAAATTAATTAGGTACTGTTCGTAAGAACAGGCACGTAGGGGGTGCTCGTACCTTCCCCTCGCGTAACCGAACTCCCGACCCCAGATCTAGTAACGTAGACCCATTCTACCCTTAACGGGGTAGCAATCATGTATTCTAACCACACTAAAAGGTTAGTGGCGACTCCAACATTCCTTGTTTTTTCCTAAAATTATAAATAACATTTTTAATTTTGTGCCCCGGGGCACACATGCTCCGGGACGCTGCGACAGCAGTAACGATACCTGTTACGACATCGTCTGCAGCCTCCGCGTCCCCCGGCATGAAAGCGTAAACCTTTGCTAGGGCTACATTCCTCTGCTGGCCTCCACGAGGCACCTGATAACCTCCTCGGTGCAGTCTAGGAGTAAGAGCGACACCAGGTGGTGTAGGGCAATCTCGCACCAAATGTCCCAGTCTACCGCAACAATAGCAGACACCTCTCCCCACTTGACACTCTCCCAAGTGTCTCTTCCCACATGTCTAACATAAAGGGTAGGTCTGCACTCGCTGAACCTCATGGACCCCTGTCTTTTGCCTCTGTCCTTTGCCATAATTTCCTCTCCTCCACTAAGCCCGACTAGATCCCTGCTAAAAGCCTGAAGGCATGGACCTCTTTTTCCGTCCCTACTCCTCTACACCCATCCGCTCACTAGCCTCTGCCACAGCTGCTCTATCTACCAATTCAACAAAGTCCTGCACCAACATTGTTACCTACTTATAAATTTCTCGCCTCAGACCACTTTCACACTATCTCGCCTTTTTTGCCTCATCGGGTATGATGCACGGGGCAAAGCGGGACAACTCTATAAACCTCGCTGCGTACTGCTAGACTATTTGCTATCCCCGCTTCAAATTCAAGAATTCCTCTACTTTGGCTTCTCTAATAGTGGCTAGGAAATATCGCTCAAAGAATAATTCTTTAAATCGGCACCAAGTCATAGCTATAGGCACCGCCCTCTATTTCTCTAATAATTTTACTTCAATCCACCATCTTTCGGCCTCTCATGTCATCCTATAGGTGGCAAATAAGACCCTATGTTCTTTCGTGCACTACAGCACCGCCAATACTTTCTCAATTTCCTACATCCAGTTTTCGGTGATTGTAGGATCAGCTCCTCCTAAAAATGCCAGAGGATTCATCTTGGTGAATTTATCTATCATACACTCATGGCCTACAGACGGGCCTCCCTGCTCTCTGGAGCTCCGTACAATCTCAACCATGACCTGCTGAACCACACTACATAATACTGCATCTGAATCAGCACCACCTACACCCAAGGGCCCAGCACCCTCACTATCGCTCGCATGAGCACTGCCACCACTAGGGTCCATCCTAAAAAGACAATAAACATGACTTAGGGACCCTACCCTTTTAATTTACGTATCTAACTAAAATCTCATATTATCCCTTCTATCTTGACATCCTTATCTTAATTCAAAATTCAGTCCCACACTTCAGAAACACAACCTGACAATAGTTTACTTTAGCTTTCCTAAAATCGTCACCCTAAGAAAGACATAGAAACTACCATGGAAGTCCTGTCTCCAGACTATATAACAAAACATCAAATCCTTTTCCTATACTCTGGTATTATCTCCGCTGCACTCTAGAGTCTACAAAACCTAGCAACCTAATCTCTGATACCAAACTGTGACAACCTGCCTATTTTATCATATATATATATTTTTTTTCACATAATAACATACATAGTAATCTTGATATCCTGTTGAACAGTCATAGTCATGATCAACCTAGACCCATAGGCACCAATGATATACCTGTCATACAACTCTGATACATAAGCAGCGGAAAACATAAAATTACATATATGTCATACAACGCTAGAAACCATATCAGAGTTCTATTGAATCTGTCATATATATACAATCATCCACAAAAGACCCAAAAAGTATCCTAGGGTCATAATCTGTAAAACCATCTGATCCTAACTCACCTACTTACTCTTCTGACAGGGTAGCACGGTCAACCTCTACTGCTACGGGGCTTTACCCACCTTCCTACCTGGATTTCTTGAAATGTTTGTAATGCTGGGGTGAGACACCTCTCAATAAGGGAGATAAACTAACATCAGTGTGTGGCAACATGAGTAATCTCGTGATAAATATATAAATAGTACATAAATCATATCTTGTAAAAATTGTCTATATGATTTCTGAATAAACATAATTAATTGTAACATAACATATCATACTGTATTTTTGAATCATGTAAATCATCTTATATAACTGTACGATACTAAGATAAATACTCAAGATGGATAGCTAGCTAGTGTCATGTCTTACCCCCACATGACTGGGTTGTGCTGCCCGAAGGCAAGACCTAGCAATGGCTGGCCAACCACGCTAATTCAACATAAGTCTGTAGTATGATGGGCTTGCCCTCACTTGGTTTGGACTGCTAGTGGCACACCTGCACTACCATGAAGCCACATCGACTGCCATCTCCCACACTCTATTTGAGATGTGTGGTAGCACTAACATAATCATGATCTTGAACATATAACTACGGTACCGTGCTTTGTGAAACTACACTAAGTCATCCAGGTTCTAATAAAATATAATACATTTCATGATACTGATACATAACTGTTTTATATTTATAATAATATTTGACATGATAGTAATTTTCATGAAATCAGACATACCATACATGATTATGGTATTTATGTCAACATAAATTACGACATCTGCGCTGGCATATCATAACATGTAAATCATGGCATCTATGCCGACATATCATTTCGTATAAATCACGGCATCTGTGCCGGCATAAAACATAAAATAATGAATCTTGATATTTTTGTATTGTTTGACATAATACTTCAAAACCATAGTTCTTGTGTTGTTTTTATGGTTTTTCTGAAAATTGCCATAACATGTTTATTTTGAAGAAAACATAATATTTTGGTATGACATAATTTTCATGGAAAATCATACTCATATCACACAAGTGTAAATAATATTCCAACATAAAATTCTGAAGTAAAATCATATTTCCTGATAAAATGTATTAAAACCATTTCCTTGTTCAAGAGCAGTATTTCCAAACATAGTTCCATATCATACATATTTTTCTAAAAATAAATGTTGTATAATAATAAATTTTTCATGAGAATGCTGACTTAGTTTATCCCCTTACCTGGCTTACTGAGAAACCCACAAATTTAACCAAACCTGCACTTGTGGTGTTCCCAGCTCAACACCCTAAAATTTACATTTTCCTAACAAAATTCCAGTATTATCTCACCTAATACATTTTCCTTAGTCCAGAAATACCAAATAACTTATAAAACCTAAAATAACCAACTTACTCAGATTTTGGGATGGTGCCCAAGTTGGCCTAACTAATAATCTACTCCAGCAAACTTGAAGAGAATATTCCCAGAAGTAACGTGGCGACTTTCGATAGTCGAACCGACAAAGAAAAAATCCAGAATCGAAGAAAGAAGGTAGAGGGAATGAACTTCTAGAGAGAGAGAGAGAGAGGATTTCCACGAAAAATTTCTCGCTGAATCCTGAGTTTGGCATATTTATACACCTGGATTCGTTGATAAGACACATCACCTCGTCGACGAGGCCAGGAAGGGAGTTCGTCGACAAACTTCAAGCTCGACTTCTACACTCTCGGTATATTTTCATCGATGAGACACGTGGCGTACAACAAACCAATAAAGGGGTTCGTCGACGAGACTACAGGGTTCGTCGATGAGACCAGAGGGTTCGTCGACAAACCCTGCTTTGTCTCCTTTTTGAACTTCTTTTCCTTCCACCTATTTTCTCTCTCCTTATTATTTAATGGCTATAAATTTTTGAGTCTCTACATGTTACTTTAGCCAACTCTGTTGGAAAAAATTAAGATTGCTCAGATACAAGATGCAGAATTAGTAAAGATCAGAGATAAAGTACAGAGTGGACAGGGAGCTGATTTTACTATTTCAGATGATGGTGCTCTGAGGTTTGGTACTAGACTGTGTGTACCTACAGATCATAAAATTAAAAGAATCATCTTAGAGAAGGCGCATCGATCCTTGTATATAGTGCACCCAGGAAGCACTAAAATGTATAGGGATCTTCAGGAATCCTTTTGGTGGAATAATATGAAGAAAGAGATAGCTGAATACATAGAGTAGTGTTTGACATGCCAGCAGGTAAAAGCTGAGTATCAGAGACCGGTGGGACAATTACAGTCACTCCACATTCCTGAGTGGAAGTGGGAACATACTTTTATGGATTTTGTTATAGGATTGTTGCCAGCACTTCATGGTCAAGATGCTATCTAAGTAGTTGTAGACCAGTTAACAAAGACTGCCTACTTTCTTCATCAGAGTTGGCTACTTCATGAGTAGGTTGGCAGAAATATATACACATGAGATAGTAAGACTACATGGAGTGCCAGTGTCCATCTTCTTTGACCAAAACCCACGGTTCACATCATAGTTTTGAAAAAGTTTGCAAAGAGCCATGGGTACACATGTAACAACCCAAAAAAAATAAGAAACTATTAATTCAAAAAATTATTATTAATTAATTAATTATTATTAAGAAAATTAATTAAATTAATAAATTTAAGGATTTTGGATATATATATATATATATATATATATATATAAGTATATACTAAAGAATGGATAAGGAAGAAAGTAGGATAAAGGAAAGGAAAAAAAAAAAGAAGGGAAACTGAAAGGTTAAGTCTTCGGAGAAACAGGAGGAGAAGAAAGAAAGAAAAAAAAAACAGATTCACGCTCTCTGAACAGAAGGAAAGAGAAAGAAAGAAAAATAAATAAATATATTCTCTCACGCTCTCCACTCCTCTTCTTTCTACGATTTCGCGGCCGATTCTCGCCCAATTGAAAATCCGAGAATACCATCGAACTCCATTCTCTGCCACTGACATATCTACGAAAATGGATTTGTCGTAGAAGTAGCGTGGGCATATCTCCTAGGATAAGCCAAATTTTCATTCCTACCTCAGTTTTTCTTAAATTTTAAGCCAAATGGGCAATCGGACGCCACCACGAGAATCTAGGGATGGTTCTCTACAAGTCTACCAGAGCGAATTTCTCGTGGGGTCATTGTAGAAATAACCCAAAATTAGGATAAATGGGTTATTTAGAAATTAATTATTATTTAATTATTGTAAATTAGGAAATGTTAAAATAATATTTTATTGGGGTTGATTTGATTGAATTAGGGTTTGGGTGAGTGCTGCGGGTATAATTTTGGGAGCCTTGTAGGCATGAATCAGGGAATTAGGTAAGGGGGAATAAAATTATATCAGTATTTTATTAATGTGAATCGGTTATTTACGAGCATACGAAATTTATTATTTATCTATATGATTTTCATAATAGCCTAATTACTGAGAAAATGATGATTTTGGTTTAAGGTTATATTTGGGATAATTGTTTATGATATTAAATTCGTGTGACATGAGAGTAATTTTTCCTAATAAATTGAATATAAATTGTTGTGGCATTTGGGTTTGCATGTGGGGATGTTTGGAATAATTATGACATGGTGAATGAATTGTTATGTTTGACTCCTGTGTGGAAACGTATTGATCTGTTGGGATTCCTGTGTGGAAATGTATTGATCTGTTGGATTACTGTGTGGGAATGTATTAATCTATTGGATTCCTGTGTGGAAATGCATTGATGCGTCTATGTGAACTAACTGGTGTGGTTATTCGTATGCATCTCAAAATAACGTTGGCATGAGGAGGTTGTTATATTTCCTAGATGTAAATCATGATATGACGTTGGCAGGTTGAGGAGCTTGTCATATTGTCATTTATATGGGATAGGACATTGGCAAGTCGAGGAGCTTGTTCTACTGATGTATGACGGGTAGGTCATGGGGATTGGATACTGGTGAATAATGGTGCCTGTGTGGGCCATGTTATATACCCTGTGTGGGTAATGGTGCCTGTGTGGGCCACGTTATTTCCTGTGTGGATAATGGTGCCTGTGTGGGCCATGTTATATACTCTATGTGGGTAGTGGTGCCTGTGTGGGCCACGTTATTTCCTGTGTGGATAATGGTGCCTGTGTGGGCCATGTTATATACTCTATGTGGGTAGTGGTGCCTGTGTGGGCCACGTTATATCCTGTGTGGATAATGGTACCTTTGTGGGCCATGTTATATACCCTGTGTGGGTAGTGGTGCCTGTGTGGGCCACGTATTGACATGTACGTAGTTGCTATGTGTGGGCCACATACTGAGGACATTGGAAGATGAAGTATGAGATGCATGATTCTTGTGTGGATGTGTTGTGCGCATGTGAATTTAATTATAGATTAAAAATAATGGCATAGCATATTGTGAATGCATGTGTGTGCATGCGGTGAGGTAAACATACCACCGAGGGCTTGCTGAGAAAGGCAAGTGCTCTGCTAGGTAGTTTCTTGGTATCAGTGCAAAGGGATGTTACTTGTATGGGCGGGTAGACATTCCGATCCTCGGAAACCTTCGCCTTTAAAATAATAAAGATGTGTGTACTGGCGGTGAGATAATTCTTCACCTGAGGGCTTACTGAGTAAGGTGAGTGCTCTGGTAGTTAGTTTTTAGTATCAGAGCAGAGGGAAGCTACTAGAATGGGCGGGTAATCTTCCCTATCCTTGGGGACTTTCACCTACATAAAAATTATGTACTTGTGCATATTGAATGTGTGTGTGATATTAGATGTCAAGAATGTTATTAATGGTACACTTTCTCAGTTGTTATTGATATTATGTGAGAAATAGTTTATTTTGATATGTTAATATTAAAACTCATTTGTCACACTATTATAATTTATTCCACCCTTACTGAGAAGTGTCTCACCCTAGTGGATTAACAATTTTTCAAGTTCTTTTGGAGACCGGGTTTGAAGGCCTAGGCTGGGACTGTTTGTGGTAGTTTCTTTTTAGGGTATTGTGAGATACTGATATATGTATAGATATATTTGTACGAGATTATGTTTTAAATACTGGTTGTGGAGATAGATATTTGGATGTTGTAGTGTTGGTTTTTGGTTATTATATAGAACTCTGGTATTTATCTGATGTTATTTATTTATGTGCCGCTGCGTGTATGTTAATTATGGTATCAGATACAGATGATTGGAACACGTGGCACTCGAGCCCCACTTGGCGGGTCAGGGCGTCACAACATAGCTGACATTTAGTACGACCTTTCATCCTTAGACTGATGGATAGATGGAGAGGACGATTCAAATACTAGAGGATATGTTGCGAGCCTTTGTATTAGATTTTGGTGGTAGGTGGATCCAGTACCTTGCACTAGTCAAATTTGCTTATAATAACAGCTATCAGGCTACCATTAGGATGGCACCATATGAGGTGTTATATGACAAGAGGTGCCGATCCCCACTATATTGAGATGAAACTGGTGAGAAACGGGTTTTGGGGCTAGAGATGGTCCAGCAAACTTTATAGAAAATCAAACTCATCAAAGATAGAATTCGAACAGCTCATAGAATGCAGAAAAGTTATGTAGATACTTGCTGGCGAGAGTTAGAATTTGGTATAGGAGATCATGTATTTTTGAAAATTGCACCGATGATAGGGGTGATGAGGTTTGAAAAGAAGGGTAAGTTGAGCCCTAGGTACATTGGGCCATTAGAGATACTTGATAGAACTGATTAGCCTAACCACCAATTCTATCTAGAATTCATGACGTGTTCCATGTATCCATGTTGAGGAAATAGGTCCTGAATCCCTCCCATGTGATCAGATATGAAGCACTGGATCTTAGTGATGCCTTATCTTATGAAGAAGTGTTAGAGCAAATTTTAGATCGAAAGGAACAGGAACTACACATAAAGAAAATTCCACTAGTGAAAGTATTATGGTGCAATCATGCAGTTGAGGAGGTTTCGTGGGAATTAGAGGAACAAATGCGCTAGCGATATCCACATTTGTTCAGTGGAAATCAAAATGAGATTTTAAGAGTAGAATAAATAGCAGTGTATGTATTTCTTTGACTTGTATAGTATAGGATAGGATAGTTAGTGTTTTTAGTTTTAGATTATAAATGGTTTTGGGAGAGTTTTTTTTTTTTCTTTAAATGATTGTAATCTCCTAGAACTCTTTCTTGTAACCACGGTATTCCTTCGCCATAAGTGAGGGTAATTAATAAAATTGTAGTGATTTTTCCTTAGAGATTGGTATATAACATAGATAGCAATTTTTGAGGATGAAATTTTATAAGGAGGGGAGAATGTAGAGACCCGGAAAATATAATATTAAAAAATAAATAAGAAAAAATAGAAAAATGGTTTGGTGAGGAGAAAACCGACGATGATTTTTTGCAGTGTTAAGAAAACTGTCGACGGTTATATAGTTTTACCGTACCTGAGTAAAAGGGTAACAATGAAAATTGGGTTGGTTAAAGACAAAATCGGCGATGGTTTTTTTGGAGCCTATGAAAACCGTCGACAATTTTTGCAAAGGACATAACACTATATAAGGCTGCATGGTCAGTTTTCTTTGTAAAAATTTTAAAACCCTTACTCTCTCTCTCTCTCTCTCCTCTCTCTCTCTCTCTCTCTCTCTCTCTCTCTCTCTCTCTCTCTCTCTCTCTCTCTCTTTTTCTCTCCTCATTTTCTCTCTCTAGACTCGCCCAATCGATGATCAGACTCCATATTTTAGGCCTAGCGGCAATCCTCATCAATTTGACCAGAGCAGTTTTGAGGATCCCAAACACCACTCCAAAGTTGAGGTAAGGGTGTTAAATGTTGGTATTTGATTCATTAAATGAAGAATATGGGTTTAGATATATTTAAATGATTATAATTGTGGGATTAAAGTTGATTGAACTAAGAAAAATGTAAATTTTAGGGTTTTGGTGCGAACGCCGTAGGCACGGGTTTAAGGTCCCCGTGGGCATTCCCTCAAGGAATGAGGTAAGAGTAATACATAGTTAATGGTTTGATGTTTCATTGATTAAATAGAGAATGCGGGTCCAGAAAAATGTGAATGTGATATTATTCTAGGGAAATACATGATTTCAGGATTTTTGTATTTCGAATGCCGTAGGCGTGAGCATAGCACGTCTCTCGATAATTAGGTAAGGAGAATAAGTTAAGCCAATTAATTTTGGAATTTTTATCAATTAAAGTATAACAAGTGTTTATGGGATTTGAATATTACATCTGTTATATGTTTGTGAAAATTCAAAAATTTTGGAATACAGGAAAGTTTACAAATAATATATGTTATTTTAATATAGCAGGAAAATACAGTTTTTCCCTTACAGATTATGGTATAAGAATTTCATTTAAAATTGTGTGGCATGAAAAATATCAAATATAGTACAGAGATTCAATATAGAGTTTTATACAGCTGCTATCGAACCATGATATATAGAACCATGATTTACATTTATTACAGAACCATGGTATACAGTTATTACAGAGCTATGTTTTAAAGTTATTATACAGAATCAGGGTTATTTCAGTTTATACAAAATCATGGTAAAACAATAATATGCAGACAAAGTATTACATAGTATCAAAACCCTGATGGACCAGATCAGATTACAAAGCACAGTACCGTAGCTATACAGTATAGTTAGTGCAACCACACATCGCAGATAGAGTATGGAATGTTTAGTCGATTGTTCCTAGAGGAGAGATGAAGGCTCCCTGGTAGTTAGGTCCGAGTTGAGGAGGTCAATCATACTACATAGGTTTACAATTTGACTTAACCTGGTAGGCCAACTAGAGTTAAGTCCTGCCCACGGGCCACACAACCTGTGCATACGGGGTTAATTCATGCATATAGTTATCCATCTAGGGAAGCTTTCACAGTTATATAGATAAATATATATAGTTTTACAAAGAATAGGAACTATTTATTACAGTTAAAAGTATGTTCAAATAGAAATCTTATTTTAAAAGGCATAGGTGTAAGTTATGATATGTTTCACATTGAAATGCTATCACAGTTATAGATGATTTAATAATTATGTTATTCAAGTAAAACTCATTTGCCACACACTGGTTGTAACTTATTCCGTCTTACTGAGAGGTGTCCCACCCTAGAATTCCAAATATTTCAGGTGATCCAGATTGACATGCGAAGCGAGCTCCGAGATAGAGGGGACTTTAGTACTACCCTAGCTACAGGGTAAGTTTTTGAGTTAGGAGTTGTATTTTTGGGTACGTCCCTAGGATATTGTGTTTCTTTTGAGAGATGTATATGTATATTTTGAGAAATACTAAAACTGTGGTATTGTAAATAAGCTTAAGGTATTTTATGTTTTCCGCTGCATAGATGGTATGTTTTATAACAAGTATCCTCGATACCACTTTGGGTCCGAGACGTTATAGTGAATAGTATTATGGGTATCAAAGTAATAGTATTTATTAAGTATATTAAAAAAATGGTGATAATTTTGGGGTCATTACAATAACCTTATTCCCACTGACATTATGGTATACACAATCATCAACCGAATTTACCTTAAAATCATACGAGATGATTAGTAAAACCATTAATGGGAAGTCTGCTTGAGCCCATGATGGATTTCTTTAACTTATAAACAATATTTTTTGGATTTCCAAAAATAAAATTTTCAGGCTTCATTATATAAATCATTTCATCGATGTTACAATTGAGAAACGCTATCTTTACATCCATATGATGAAGCTCCAAGTCCAATTGAACCACCAATGCCATTAGAATCTTAAAAGAGTCCTTCGATAAAACCGGAGAGAAAGTCTCTTTATAATCAATGTCTTCCTTCTGAGTGAATCCCTTAGCAACTAGACATGTCTTATATCTCTCAATATTACCCCTTGAATCCCTCTTGGTCTTATATATCCATTTGCCTCCAATGGGCTTCAGACCTTCGGGTAATTTAACGAGATCCCAAATGTCATTTGCTTTCATGGAATTCATCTCATCATTCATGGAATCAATCCACTTCTAAGAATTTGAACTTTGTTTGACTTGATGGAATTTGATTGGATCATCTTCCACCACACCTATGTCAAACTCATGTTCTTGGAGAAAGACAATATAATCATCTAAAATTGCACTTCTCCTTTCTCTAGTGGATCTCCTTAATAGCATCACTTCTTGAGGTTATTGAGTTTGCTTATCATGCCCTGAACTCGCCAAGTGGGGCCCAGGGTGTGATGTGATCCAATCACCTGTGTTTGATACCATAACCCCAATCACGCAGTGAAAAAAATAAATAAATATCCTCAATAATATACTAGAGTTCTATATAAACATCCCAAAAATTTCCCAACATCCAGTATCCATAATACACCTCAAAAAACTAAAAAAAAACATAAACCCAAAAATACATCCAAGATCTATACCTTTTCACAAAAATGCTATGCCAACAAACCCAACCCCGAGCTTGCTAAGCTCGATCACGCAGAGGTCCTAAAAAAGATGAATTGTATAACATGTGAGACACATCTCAGTAAGATGGAATAGATTAATACTAGTGTGTTGCTATCATGAGTTTAGTATATACAAAATATCATTAGTTGTTAATTAAAGACAGTTATAAAATCATTCTTAGCCCATACTCAAAAATTAGTAAAAATCTATTATAAAGTATTTCCCCGTACCTGCCCCTCAGGATTCTTGCTTAAACCAAACAAAACGGGACCTTGTATTCCAAAAATTTCAACTTACTTAAATCTTAGAAAAATACCCATTTAATACTTCCTAGGCTCTAAATAACAATATTAGTTAAAAAAATTCTAAAATAACTCACTTACCCTAATTTTGGGATGTTTCCCAAACCTCTCAAATCAATGATCAGCTCTCGCGGCTTTGTAGAAAACGATCCTACGAACCTCGTGGTGGTTCCGGATCGTCAAACCAGGTCAAATCCAGCTTGGAATCAAAGAGAGAAAACAGAGGGTCCGTTTTCTATAGAGAGAGAGAGAGAGAGAGAGAGAGAGAGAGTCTGAAATTTTCTCGCTATATAATGAACGCAACTCTATTTATAGGCAAGGCCTCGTCAACGAGACATGCAACTCGGCGACAAGGCTTAGAAG